>NC_067400.1:33731133-34045451 GCF_016432865.1 Antechinus flavipes | reverse complement strand
ATCACTTGAGTCCAAAACAAGTGTTTACGGCCAAAGCAGCTTGACATAAATATGCTGGGATGATGTATTTAGACTTCATATGATTCAGAATGATTTGTATGTATTCAATAGTTTATAGTCATAGTATTCAAGTGTTCCCGAATTTTTTTTTTAAGAGATGAAGAAATCAGCTTCAAACCAAGATAGTCTCAAGAATGTACTAGCTGTGTGATCCTGGGCAAATTATTTAATTTCCACCTCAGTTTCTCATCTATAAAATGGAAATAATAATAGCACTTAATACCCCCAGTTCTTGTGAGTATCAATTTAGGTATTTGTCAAGTGCTTTGCAAACTTTAAAGTGCTATACCAATACTGCTGCTGTTTGTTGTTAGTCAACTCAGTTCATGACTGATTCTTTGTGACTCAATGGACCACAGCCTGCTAATACTGTCCACAGAGTTTTCTTGGCACAGATGGTGTGGTTGGCCATTTTCTGTTCTATGGATTAAGGCAAACAGAGGTAAGTGATTTGCCCACACTCACATACCTTGGAAGTATTAGATTTAAACTTGTCTACCTGGATGCAACGCCCTACATTTGCTTTTTGCAACCTGTTGCAGAAAATAGTGTGTTGTCCTAAAAATCAGGAAAGGAGGGGATCGACTCCTGAGTCAGATGCTCACTAGCAGGTTGACTTGGGCCAGTCACTACCTCTATAAACCCCAGTGACTTTAGCTGTGTAGGGAAGATAAGAATAACCCCTACCTTGCAGAGTTGCCAGGAGTCCCAAAAGAGATATTGCCTGTAAAGCATTTTGTAAACCTTAAATCCCTAGAGAAATGTCATTATTTTACAACAATGTGCTGTCTCTCCACAAAATGAACATTTCCATACCATCGGCCAGGGCAGCTGTCAGCTTGCAACAGCTTAGGCAGCATATTTGTTAAATTGTATTATATAAAGGAACTACCTTATCTTTTAGGCATCATAAAATATTCCAACCCTAGCATAACCCATTTTGAATAGTGAGTAGTTTTCGTGTGTGTGTGTGTGTGTGTGTGTGTGTGTGTGTATGTTCCTGTGTTTGAGGAAACTTGCCCATTGACAAATTGTCATACCCATCAGCAAATTGCCAGGGAGTCCAACCAAAGCCCAAACAAAGGCTTCTCCTCCCTCACCCTCCCATTCTATTCATATTCAGGCATGAACTAGTTTCTCTGCCTTCATATTTGGATCTGATAGTTTCACTGGCAAGGAATATGGAATTGCTTTCCCTCCCATAAATTACTAAATTAGGATACACAGTGATTGGGTCTAAGCAATAAGTCCAGTCATTATGAGCCACACAAAGTACTTTGATGATGCAATTCTCACATGGACCTTGAAACACAGGCCAGCATTACGTAGCTAATGAGTATTGGCCAGCTGATAAAATGAGGAGGAAGCTTTTTTGTTTGTTTGTCCAACCAGAACCAGGACATGTTGAAAAAGGCACCAATCAGACAAGGTCACTTTTTAACTTTTTTGGACCTGACTGGTATGAAGCTTAGCTTTCGCAGGCCTCTAGATGAGGAACAGTCTTGGGTTCTATCAGGAATATACTAAAGCCAGGATTTGAAAAGTTCATGTTAAATTTTTAGGGTTATGTTTGTACCTCAGAAAGGAGTAAAAGCTACAAATTAGGACTTAATGTATTTATTTTTATTATTTAGATTTCATAATGTAATGTTGAAAAAGTTAATAGCAAGATGAAACATTGAAATGAGTCTTGCTATGAGGCAAGGACATTGCCAGCACACCCCTGGCTCTCTTATCTAGAACAGGCATGGAACTAACCAGCATGTAGCTTTTGTGTTTTGCTTGTCTTATGTCCCTTCTTTCATGATTCTAGATGAAGGACTTTAGAGATGTCTATGATGTATTAAAATTCCAGGGGAATGAACTATCCAAAGTCCAGAAGCAAAACCATGGTAGGTTTTATAGCACACAGCCTTAAGGAACAATTTTCCAGATCCAGCCCAAGGGTAGTTGAGACTCCATGCATCCATTGGTCATAGCCCATTTGGAAGGAAATTTGGTGGGGCAAAGGTTATGTAGAAACCACATTTAATCTGAGTTGAATCCCAAGATGGCACGGATGAGATTGATTTTCCAGGTATTTTCCCTAATACCAATGTATCTTCAAAGGCAAGAGCCTTCTTCTAAAAAAAACAAAACAAAACAAAAAAACAGAGGTTAAACTTGTTAGATGAAACTGGGATGTTGGTCCCTGGTGATTACCACCAAAATTGGAAATCACACTAGAATGAGACCTTGAGCTGATGGCATTAGAGAAGAATAACTATCCTTTCAGGTTTATACCAGGACCTTGAGGAGGAAGAACCATTCTGGTTCTGGAAGAATAAGACCAGAGCAGTAGAGCTAAAGTGGAGAAGAAAAGTCAAGAAATTACTTGAGTTCTCCCTAGTTTCCCTTGGAAACAACTTTAAATTAAATCTCTAAATGAATTCTGGGGTGACAGAGCCCAGACAAAGATGGAGTGAAACAATTTCCAGCTTAATTTAAGATAATTTAAGACCCCAGGAAAGGTCTTTCTCACTGAAGTTAAATGGGAGCAACTCAGAAAGATGGTTTCTGAGCAAGCCAGTGGGAGGCTCTTAGCTACAGTACAGATCAGCAACTGAGGTCCCTCGATTGTGGATCAGTATGCCAGCTATGTGGACTTTGGCTCCAGTATATTAGGCAGATTATGAACTCTATAATCAGCACAATAGACTTGGCAGGTCACTCAAATTCAGTGAGCAAGTCACAAGCCCCTAAAGTCTGGAGTGGAAAATTAGTGACCAGGACTTGGTTCCCCATATAAGAAGCTTATGATAGTGCTCCTTGTGCCCTAGGAGCAGAGCTCAACTTTAAAAGTCACAAAATAGGATAAAAAATGAATAAGAAACAGAAAAGAGCCCTAAACATAGAAAGCTATTACGGTGATAGAGAAAATCAAAACACAAACTCAGAAGTGGACAACAATATCAAAAAAGCCTACATGTGAAGCATCAAAGAGCAAGGTGAATTGATCTCAAACTCAAAAATCATCTTAGAAGTGTTCAAAAAGATTTTTAAAATCAAGAAGGAGATGTAGAAGAAAAATTGAGAAAAGAAATGAGAGTTATGCAGAAGAATTATTTTTTTAAAAAAATAGTCAACAGCTTGAAAAAAAAGTACTAAAATTCATTTAAAAAAAAAAAAACTACTTAAAAAAAGAATTAACCAAATGGAAAAAATACACTGAAGAAAACAATTCCTTTAAAAGTATAAGTTGGGGGGGAAATTTCTGGGAAGTTGTCAGAATATGTTAGAAAATTCTAAACACTGCAGATTTCCCCCACAAACGAAACAATTGTGCCTCTGGACAGATGTGGACCTGTGAAAAATGATGAAGATTTGGGGCAGAACAGGTTTTCCTAGGACAACTAGAGAAGACCAGAAGCAGGTATGATACCACTTAGGCTAGCTCACCTCAAACAGCAAGCAGGGAGCCCCAGGGATGGCTGAGTTGAGAGATAGCTTTAGCATGAAACACAAGAAACTATCTCCTGGATAGTGTACGAAGTCAGGGGTTTGAGTCCAGAAAGATTGAGGGAACCTCTACTGATAAGGAACACCAAGTCAAACTGTGCTGCTGAAATGCATCCCTGGGCAAAAAGGAACCAGAAACCCATGTGACTGCAGAAACAGTGGGTCAAGGATCTTGCTGGCAATTGCAGGAGGGTGAAATTCTTGGTTTAGGGTTCCAGGTCAGAGAAGGGAGCTGAAGTGAAGCTAGAGGCACCATTTCCCCATCCTCCAGTTAGCGGCACTTACACTAATACTTCTCATTAAAAAAAGAACTGGCAAAGAACAAAGAACTCAAGCACAGCAATTTGTTATGGAAATAGGGAAAACCAGAATTCATCTTCAGAGGAGAATAGTGAAATAAAAAAAGCTTCTTCTATCCCAAAGAAGAATGTTAAATGGCTCCCTGCCCTGAGAGAATTTATAAAAGAACTCACAATAGAATTTAAAAATCAAATGAGAAAGATTGAGGAAAAACTAAAAAAAAAAAAATTAAAAACCATCCAAGAAAGACAAAAAAAGATCATGAAAAAAATTTAACCAGCTAGATAAAAAGATGTAGTCTTAAAGATGAAAATAACTCTTTGAAAATTAGAACTGAGCAAGGGGAAGCCAGTGAAGTTATATGAGACCAAGAAATAACAAAATAGAATAGAAATAATGAAAAAAAAAAGAACAGAATGTGAAAATCTTATAAGAAAAACAATACATCTGGAGAACAGATCAAGAAGAGAACATACAAAAATAATTGATCTATCTGAAAGCTGTGAACAAAAAAGGACTTTGCTACAATTATGCAAGCTCCTCCAATCCTGGAGTGATAGAACATGAGGGGAAAGTAGAAATTTAAAAAAATCTACTGATCACTTCCTCAAAGAGATTCTTTATAGAAAACACACAGGAATATCATGCCAAATGTCAAAACCCCCAAATCAAGAGAAAAATTTGCAAGAAACAAGAAAAAATTCAAATATACTTGAGTTACAGTTAGAATTGTACAGGACTTATCAGCAGCCATAATAAAAGAACACAGGTCCTGCAATCATTAATGCCAGCAATCAGAAGAACTAAGCCTGTGGCAAAAATAAAACATCCAGCAAAATTATCCATAATATTCCATGAAAAAATTGGACATTTAACAAACTTGCAGATTTCCAGGACTTATTTTAAACTAAACCTGAATTATTAGAAAACTTACCATATAAGAGCCAATATCAAAGATCAATATCAAGGAATTTAATATGGATGAATTGTTTGTGGGTTTTTTTTTTTTAACATGGAATGCATATCATCTGTTTAAGATTGACATCAGCAATTGAATAGCTCAAGAGAAAGGTTAATACAAATGAGGTTTTGAGGAAGAATAGATACAGAGGCATTCATGGTGGGAGGAGGGCTCATAGTTCTGAAAACCTACTCTCATTGGGAATAAGTTAAATAGGCAACCCTCCATATATGTCATGAAGGGTATAGCACTTTCCAAAATCTATTTAAAAAATTAAGGGGAGAGGGATGGGCAGAAAAAAAGCAAAAAGTAGGGAAAGAAATCAAGGAAAGGAACCATTTTGGAGGGAGGTTAAATAATAGTAAGGCAAATTAAGGAGCAGAATTAAAGTAGAAGAGTTAGCAAGATTAGGAAAGAAGAGATATACACAAACACTACAACAAAGATTAGAGTAGAATTTATTAGAATAAAAAGTATAACTAGTAATCATTGATCTTAAAAAAAGCCAAACTTAAAGATTCAATCAGTAGAGAAATCTACATTATATGTCAACCTTACTAATATTGGTTTATATACATCTTTACATATGGGTAAGTGTGTATTTATATATATATATTGTGTGTGTATGAATATATGCTGACATGTAGGTATGTTGCTTTACTTATGTGTGTTTATAGATATGTGTAAATGAGTGTGGATCTGTGGGTAGGAGTGTGTGTGTGTGTGTGCGTGTGTGTGTGTGTGTTTATATATATACATATGTATATATACATATATATAAATATATCTGGACTTAACTGTAGCCTGCTTGGGGGAAGTAAAGGGGATGAAAGGAGAAAAAAAAGAATAAAGTTTTAAAAAGTGTGTAGCAGATAACAAAGGACAACCTATGAGAAAGCAAGGAAAAAATGGACACTCATGAATATAATTTCTTCTACTATTATATATGCTTACTTGAATCTTTTGCCCATTAAGAAAGAGAAGCTGGGGGTAAAACCAAGATGGTAGAGTGTTGGGAAACAGTGTAGTGAATTCCCCTACACAAACAGATTAAACAGGTTGAAAAAATGTACCAAACAAAATTCTGATAGGGAAATCCAGAAAAATATCAAAGACCATACCATTAAAAGTTTTATTTAGGAAGACAATCATGTTAGAAGGAAAGCAATAAACTGGGGAAAATTTTACATCCAAAGGTTCTGATAAAGGCCTCATATATTTTCTATGTATTCTATATATTTTATATTATAGAAAATTGACTCAAAATTATAAGAATACAACGCATTCTCCAACTGATAATTTTCAGATGAAGAAATTAAAACCATTTATAGTCATATAAAACAATGCTCTAAAACACTATTGATCAGAGAAATGCAAATTAAGACAACTCTGAGATACTACTACATACCTTTCAGATTGGCTAAGATGACAGGAAGATAATGATGAATGTTGGAGGGGGTGTGGGAAAAATTCGACAGTAATATATTGTTGGTGGAGGTGTGAACTGATCCAATCGTTCTGGAGAACAATATAGAACTATGCCCAAAGGACTATCAAAATGTGCATACCCTTTGATCCAGCATTGTTTTTACTGGGCTTATATCCCAAAGAGATCTTAAAGGAAGGAAAGAGACCCACAAGTGCAAAAATGTTTGTGGCAATCTTTTTTTGTAGTGGCAAGAAACTGGAAACTGAATGGAAGCCCATCAGTTGGAGAAGGGCTAAATAAGTTATGGTATAGGAATGTTATGGAATATTATTGTTCTATAAGAAACAACCAGGGGCATGATTTCAGAGAGGCCTGGAGAGACTTGCAGGAACTGATTATAAGTGAAGTAAGCAGAACCAGAAGAACATTGTATACAAAAACAGCAAGATTATATGATGATCAATTCTGATGGATATGGCTCTTTTCAACAATGAGATGATTCAGGCCAGTTTCAAAGGTCTTGTGATGAAGAGAGCCATTTGCATCCAGATTGAGTACTGTGGGGCCTGAGTGTGAATCACAACATGATATTTTCATTTTTTTTTATTGTTGTTTGCTTGTATTTTTTCTTACTTTTTCCCTTTTTGATTTGATTTTTCTTGTGCAGCATAATAATTGTGGAAATATGTATAGAAGAATTGCATGTGTTTAACGTACATTGGATTACTTGCCATCTAAGGGATGGAGTAGGAGGAAGGGAGAGAGAAAAAAAATTGGAATACAAGTTTTTGCAAGAGTGAATGCTGAAAATTATCTATGCATATGTTTTAAAAAACTAAAAGGCAATTGTATATTTCTTATAGGTCTGAGCAGGGGATAACTTCTTGACTAAGAAAAAAAGAGATAGAAAGAATTATAAAAGATAAAAAATATTGTTTTGTTTACTCAAAGCTAAAAATGATTTTCACACATACACCAAAAAAAAAAGTTATTATTAAATAAAATAAAAAAATAATTTACAAAAAAAATAGGACATAAAGTGAAGCAGTTGACTGGGAAAAGCCCCATGTAGAAAATATATTTAATGAAGGTTTGATCTTCAAGATATATAGATGGTTAACACAAACATATGACAAAATTCATTCCCTAATAGAGAAGGGGTCAATGAAAATAAATAAACCTTTCTCAAAAGGGGAATTTCAAACTATTAATAATTATATGAAAGGATGCTCCAAATCTCTAAGTATGAAATTAATTCAAAACAACACTGAAATTTCACTTCATGTCCACAAAATTATCATAGGTGAAAAAGAGAAGAATAGTTAATATTGAAAGGATTTTAGAAGGCAAGTGCAGTGATCAAGTTTTAGTAGCGTTGTGAATTGGTATAATCACTTTGGAAAGCAATTTGAAATTCTGCAAATAAAATGATGAAAATATCCATATCCTTTAATCCAAAGTGCTTGGCAGATATCCCAAGGAGGTCATGGGAAGGAAGAAAATTTCCATAGCTATTCTCTATTTGATAAATGGTCAACAAATATGAAAAGGCAGTTCTCAAAGACATCAATTTTGTCAATAATCCCCATTTGAAAAAAAATCCAAATCACTAATGACTAGAGAAAATATACAATTTAAAGTAACTCTGAAATTCTACTTCCTATCAGATTGACAAATATGGCCCTAAAAAAGGAAACTGACAAGCACCATATGTATTAATGGACTTTGTATGGATGTTCAAGTTGCTTTAATTAGTCTCGTACCCTACTTGGGATTCTATTTGTCACTAAATATCACTAAACTGAGCATACCCTTCAACCAACTACAATACCTCTACTAGGTCTCTGCTTCCAAAGAGATGAAAGAATATGGAAAAGGATATATATATATATACATATATATGTATGTGTGTGTGTGTGTGTATGTGAAAATATTTATAGCAATTCCTCTTGATAGTGGTCAAACATGTAAAGCTAAAGCAACAGCCATAAATTAGTGAATTATGGCATATGAATGCAGGATAGAGCTGTAAGGAATGATGCAAGACTCATAAAAACCTAGAAAAAATTTTGTGAACTGATATTCAGCAAGTTGAGAACAAAGAGAATAATTTATACAATAACAACATCATTGTAAAGACTCACAACATGGAAGACCTAAAAAAATTTCTGAACAATTCAATAACCAATCACAATTCTAAAAACCAGATAGTGAATAATGCTATCAACTCCTTGGCAGAAAGGTGATAAACTCAATATGCAAAATGAGATACACATTTTTGGAAATGGTAAATATGAGAATTTGTTTGGCTTGACTTTATGTATTTGTTGCAAGGCTATCATTTTCTGTTTTTATCCTTTTAGATTGGGGTTTGGAGAGAGGGAGAGGGCATAAATCAGTCAAACAATAAACATTTATTCATCCCTTACTATGTGCCAGTCACTGGGGAAACAAAGAAAAATAAAAGCAAGCTCCTTATCCATAAAAACTCCTGTTTTAGTAGGTGAGATAACATCTAAACATCTAAATATCTATGCACGTAAGAGTTATATGCGGGCTAAGGGAAGGTAATCTCAAGGGTGTGAGGTCTGAAAGCTTTCTGACAGAAGTTGAGATTTGACCTGAGTCCAAAAGGAAGCCAGTGAAGACAGGAGGCAAAGGTAAAGAAGGAGAATATTTCAGTCTGGAGACAACCAGTGAAGAAGAATATCTTGGGATCACAGACTACTGAAAGTGGAGTACAGGACACAGAGACTGGAAAGGTAAGTAAAGGCAAGGAAGGTGAATGGATTTGAAAAGCAAACTGATGTTTTTATAGTTGATCCTTGAAGTAACTGGGAATCACTGGAGTTTATTGAGTAAGATCAATAACGTGTTTTAGAAAGATCACTTTGGCATCTGAATAGAATATGAATTGGAATGGGCAAGGAACTGGACTCAGGAAAATCAACTAGCAGACTATGAAATATTCCAGGTATAAGGTGATGAGGGTTTGCTGGCTGAGGGAGTAGAGAAAGAAGATACATATGGAAAATGATAGGAAAGCAGAAACAGGACTTGACAGCAAACTGGATAGGTAAGGCAAAAAAACTGAGGAGTTTGAGATGACACTAAGCTTGAAAACTGAGTGATTGGGAGAATGGTGATACATTTAATAGTAAAAGGAAAGTATATAAGAGAGGTTTAGTGGGGTAGAAAGAATGAACTCTGTTTGAAACATTTTGGTTTTAAATGTCTCTGGGAAGTACAATTTTAAATGTCCAGTGGGTAGCTAGTGAAACAAGACTAGAATCAGAAGAGAGGTTATTACTTGATTTTTTAAAAAAATGTTGATTATTATCTACAGAAATGATATATAATCAAATTCAAGGAGAACTGATGAGATCACCAATTGAGATGGTATAAAGGGAAAAGAATAAATATTTTTAAAAATATCTATATTAAAAATAATTTAAAAATAAAGACTCAATAGTCACCACACTATTTATGCCAGCATTTTTTGAGGTAGGAAAAAAACAGAAGCAAATTCTCATCAATTTGGAAAAGACCAACTTTGTGGTACATGAATGTGACAAAATATTACTTTGCTGTAAGAAACAACAAACATGATGAAAACAGAAAGGCCTGGAAAGATTTACATGAAATGATACAAGGTAAAATGAGCAGAGTCAGGAAAACAATGAACACCCTTGACTACAAAAATATTACTGGAAAGAACCACAAAATCATGGAAACAGAATATTGTGAAATTATAAATATCAAACTTGACCCTGAAGAAAAGACATGAGAAGATACTTCCTAGAATCTCCTAGAAATTTTAAATAAAAAATTTAAATTTGCTTTAAATTTAATTTTTAAAATTTAATTATATTAATTAATTTAATAAAGCCGATTCAAATTAATTAAATTTACTTATTTGTTAAATTAAATTTAAATTCAAATTTAACAAATATTGATCAATTTAGTCACATTTTAATTTCTTTTTTCCTCTCTTTAAAAAACCCTATTATAAAAAACTCCAACTCTCTTGGAGTAGGAAAAAGGAAAAAAAATATAGGGGAATATCTAGGTATTGTAAAAAAAAAAAAACCAATAAAATATGTCTTAATAAAGCTGCTTCAGTAAAAAAAAAATTGCATTGGTCTATAACTTTGGATGTCAGAAAAATTCTTCAGGTAATTAGATATTATTAGACTCTATTAATAAAGTGTGGTAGATTCCTCAATCTTGGAAGTCTTCAAGAGAAGCCTTGATGCTGGCTCTAGACTATCTTATATAAACACACACACACACACACACACACACACACACACACACACATATGTGAAATGATTAGGTGAAGTCTCTCAACTCTTAAATTCTGTGATTGTGTGAATTTTGTAATGCTGTTCCATCCCAGGTATGACACGCTTAGATCACAGATTCATTGCAGTTTATCCCTGCCCCCAAATTCAAAGTCTGTCATGATGGGAAAAACCTTCCAAAGATTGGTCTCCAGATGACCAGTCTTTGCACACTGTCATGAGGAATCAAAATCAATTCCTGTGAAGATTATAGCCTAGTGATCAATAAAATTATAAGCAGATCTCTACCCCTTCAAAGGTATTTTTTAAAAAGTTTACTTAATTGATAGCGATTATCAGGATATGAACATTTATTAAATGTCTATTGTGTGTCAGGCACTCTGATAAATACTGATTCCAGATAAATAAATAAAGAAAGAAAATATCAGTTAAAAAAAAAAAAAGAAGAAAAAGAAGAAAAAAGACAAGATAAAGAGGACCAGTTGTGGAAAGACTAAAAATGGAATGTACTTGATGGGCCAACTGGCCTTTTTCTGCTCTGAGAATTTACTAAAAATAAACCTATTAAATGAATAACTCTGCTACAAATCTTTCCCTACAGCTTCTGTGGTTATAATGAAACCTATTGAAATGAATATTTGATCAATGCATAAATGAATAAAGATGAAGAGAATAAATGAATGAAATAGGAATATAAATACTAAATGCTGAAAATTAAATGAATAACTTTTTTGAATATATCAGCTTCACTTGAGTTTGTTAATGTTCTGAACTAAGGAATGCCTATCTCCTATGATAGCTTTGAGAAGAATATGACAAAGACTTTATTCTATACAAGAGGGATATAATATTATATTGTGATATAAGTACATTGTTCAAACTTTTAGGATGGCTTAATATTAAATTCAAGTGTTACTTTTCTCACATAATGCATACCATCCCTTATCTTGGGAAATGTTTTTTAAAAGATTAACTTTTGTTCTGGAGAAAAAGAGGGTTTTTCTCTTCTCTTATTAGTCTAATGACTCAGATCTTATCTTGTGTTTTTCTCCACATCATTTTCAATTGTCCTTCTCCTAGTTATATTGGGATTGGCTCACCACAAGGCATATTTTAACCCAAGAAGATTAGGTTTGATTAAAGAATATATCATAAGGGAGTAAAAGCTTTTATATTTGCCCTTCAAATATCCACCAAGGAATTTTGACTTTTTTGTCATTTCTTTTATTTGACTTTTTTAACAGACAAGTTTACTGCCTACAAAAGTTGCCCCCTCTACCTTTTTTGGCAGGTGGCAGAACATATCTGAACCTATAATTTTATTTTAAAATTTGCATTTTAATAGGGTTAAACAAATAGTAATATGGTTGGATTAAACTAATTCTCACAAATATAAGATGGGAAAGGCAAGTGTAGTATGCAGTTCATCTGAAAAAGCAAAAAAAAAAAAAAATACTCATTGACTGGTTTGTAAGTCCAAGATGGCTCAGCATATGAGTCAACATTGTTTACTAATGAAAGAAAGCTAATGAAATTTTGGTTTGCACTAAACGACAAAAGACTAGGAAGATGACAATCCACAGTACTCTGCTTCCATTATTCTCTGCTTGGTCAATCTGTACCTATAGAGTGTTGTGTTCAATTTGGGCATCACATTGCAGAAAAGTATTTGATAAACTGGAGAGCTTGCAAAAAAGAATTTTGTTGTTATTTCAACTGTCTGACTCTGAATGATCTCATTTGGGGTTCTTAGCAAAGCTACTGGAATGGTTTGCCATTTCTTTCTCTAGATAATTTTACAGAGGAGGAAACTGAGGCAAACAGAGTTGTGTCGAATCAAAGGTCACATAATTAGAGTATGATGCTGGATTAAACTTAATAAATTGAGTCTTCCTGATTCCAGGTCCATCATTCTGTCCACTGTGCTACCTAACTGCCCCAAAAAGAATAATCAGGATTAAACAATCATTTATCACATACTTAGTATGTACCAGGCACGGTGCTATTGCACTAAAATACAAAGAGAAAGATAAAATACTTCCTGCCTTGAAGAAGGCAGGTAAGATAAAAGTCAACACACACATATATCAGTTTATAATGAATATTTGCAGAGTAATTTTCAGAAGGGAGGCAATAGTTGCTGTAGGAAGGTGGGTATGGAGGTGAAGAAAAGGGTATCAGGAAAGACTGCCTGTAAGAGGTAGCTGAATTTTGAAAGAAAATAGGGATTCTAAAAGGCAGAAGTAAGGAAGGAGTATGTTCTGGAGTTAGGGGATATCCTAGGGAACAGAGATGGAGGAAAAAGCATGAGTAATAGCCAGAAAATAGATAGCTTTGATTGAATTATACAATGCACAGCAAAGGACCTTGAATTGATGGTTTCTGAGAATTAAATGATGGTATAAGAGCCTTAGTAACCTTTCCATCCTGCTCAATGAAGAAGTTCTAAGAAAACTAAATTGCCCTGACAAACTGGATTAAAGTGAGACCAGAGATAATGTCCAAAAGCCCTCTTTTTCCCCAAAGAGGAATCAGAATATCAACTAAGTGCATTCCTCCAAGCATGAAGAAGCACCAGTTTTGGAACTTTGAAGAGCACAGAGATTTACCTAGAATCTTCATTCCTTGGTTCTTGGTCCAGCTTGACTCAGATAAAACCCCTCTCAAATACTCTATGAGTTTTGCAGGTTTGGGTACTCTATTCTACCAGGTACTCTAGGAGACCTGACCTACTTCCATCTAGTTTGTATTGTGAGTATTTTCTTTTGGTTTGCTTTCCTTTCTTTTTACAAGCTCTTGTCTTGTGTGATGTTTTGATGAAACTTCACTTTTCAACCATGACAGTTTTCACCTTTACAAACATCATCCATTTTCCAGGCCTGGGATTAATAGTTTTGGCAGCTACTCTTATTTCTGAAGCAGTTTAGGAAATGTAACTTATAAAGGATATCTCTGTGCCTGCAGTGGTAGATTTCATATATAAAACACACACACACACACACACACACACACACACACACACACACACACACATACACACACACTTACTTACTTTCCTCTACATAAAAAAAAAATCTCTCAAGCACTTATCATAATACTTGGCAGGTAGTAAATACCTCGTGAATGCTTGTTGACTGACTTTATAATATGTAAAGTTATCTAAAAAGGTAATAAAATGCTTAGGAAGAAAAGTTCTTCCTCATTAAAGTTCTTCAAGAAAAAAACTGGACCATCACTTAGAGCCATTGCTAAGGTATGAAATGATTTTTGTCACTATAATTCTAAATTTTGAGATCAGTTTTTAGTCTCTTATTCCATCCCCATGGATATAACTTGTAAGAATCTACAACTTCATACTTTTCTAATGGTTAAGATACAAATTTAAAATATTTACAATCATTTCTAGTTATATAAATAGTGAATCGAATAAGTGACCATGAGCTTATGGAAGGAAAATTCCCTGAAAGCTAAAATGGATGAAAATAATAAGGTCTAAATTCATTAAAAGTCCCATGAAGGTATTTCTAATGTCTGATGATGTTTTTCAAAGGGATAGTTATAAGGGAGTAGAATAAAGTAGAGGCATTTCCAACAGGGGGAAAAAAATAGTGACATGCTTAGAAATTTACAGAGGTGTGAACACTGGGACTTCTTCAATCATCCCTGTTGTTTTATAAAAGGCCTAGTTATCTTCAGACTGAAGGAAAAAACAAACTGACAGCTCATCTCATTTTAATTACTTGGCAATCAACTTCAAAATACTATCTTGGTCCTGACTGAAACTTTCATTAGTTTAAATTCTGTCGTGAGAATGTTTTGAATGAAGACAATGCTTATTTATATTCAGGAATTTTACATATTGTTAAATAGGTATGGAATTTAATTTGATTAAGAATCGAATTTTGGCCCAGCAATCTGAAGAACTTCTAAACTGAAGCCCAAGGCTTGATCTGGAGGAACTAATCCATACGTGAGTGTTTGGGAGTCCTTTATAATCTATGATTATAGATTTAGAGTTGAACCTTTAAGGCCCGCAAGTCAACATCTTTATTTTATACATGAGACAGTTGTCTGAAGCTAAGACTCTTGTTCAGGGTCACACAATTAAACTTAGATAATTTTGACTTCAAGTCCAGAAGTACATCCAAGACACTGTCACAAAGAGCCCAGAGACCACAAAGTATTTCTTCCTTTTACAGAGAAAGAGACTGAGACCTAGAGAGTTGAACCTGTGTTTCTAGAGCCAGATTATCACATAGAAACTAAATCAATGTTTGTTTATTGAATGTTGTTTGACATTGGGCATTTTCTCAAAAATCTTCAGTGACTCCTAATTTGCTATAGGATAAATTACCCATTTACCAGCCACACCTTTAAGATTCTTCACAATCTGGATCCAACTTAACTTTCCATTGTTTTTGAGCTTGTGGATGATAAATGATAGTCAAATTGATCTATCAGCTTATCCCTAAATTTAACAAATTACAAACTATTTCTTATTTTTGCTGTCTTCTGAGGCCCCATCCTAAGCCTGCCCCAAGAATCCTAGTAAACAGTCTATCCACAGGAATGAATAGCACACCTTAGCCTAAGCTTGATGGCCCCCTGTCTTCCTTTAAATTACAATTCAAATTCTACTACTTACATACTTGTATTTATACTCATTGTGCTTACCTTGGTACTTGGCACATAGTAAGAATTTAACAAACGATGAGGTTTTTATTGATCCCTTCAGTTATTAGATTCTTTCCCTTCCTCAATTCTTTTCTATTTACTTTCTACATATTTTGTTATATATATTTAACTACTTGTTCCCTCCCAATCAAATTTAAATTCCTTGGCAACAAAGTGATTTAATTTCTTCATCTGCAGAAGCCATGTACCTCTCACATAGTAGGTTCTCAATAACTGCTCACTGAATTAAATAGTAATATCAGAAATACTATCATAATAATTATGTTTTCTCAGACCAGCAATTTCTTATTTCAAACTTTTAAAACCTAAATTTTTGCAACCAAGAAAAATATTTGACATTTATCATGAAGTGCCCCCTAGAATGTTGTTTCCTCTAAAGTTGTCTTTTTATGAAGTTAATGTTATGATGTGTGGTATACCTCTA
The DNA here is from genome assembly GCF_016432865.1 of Antechinus flavipes. Taxonomy (NCBI): domain Eukaryota; kingdom Metazoa; phylum Chordata; class Mammalia; order Dasyuromorphia; family Dasyuridae; genus Antechinus; species Antechinus flavipes. The sequence continues at coordinate 34,029,780 of NC_067400.1, read as the reverse complement.
GATTCATATGCATTTGGACTAGGGGAGCTATGTTACTGTTCTCCTATGAAATTTGAAGAAATAGAAATCCAATTTAAATAGAATAACAATTATTAGCCTCCAAAGTTCTCTTTCTTCAGAGAGTTTTTCCTCCTTCTACATATCAACTTTTCTTTTGTCTTCACCAGTGGTTTGACTTTAAAATTGTTCTTTCATGGATTTTGATGGCAGGATTTTGGTTTACTTACACAGTGAACTAGGTCATTCTCATTTATATGATATGCCATGTAAGAATTCTTGATGAAAATCATCACCTTCATAGCTGTATAATCTCTCAAAAATTAGAAAGCCCCATAGGTCTTAAAGCCACCTCACACTCTCTCTTCAGAACAAGTAGTCTTCAAAAAGCAAATAAACAGCAGGGTTTGTTTATTAGAATTCTGATATGAGAACCAACTCTACCTGTGATTTTATTTAAATAACATAATTGAGTTTGATTATATGAGTACAGAGTAGATGCATCTCGGATTTTAAAAAATCTGTTTTTCAGGAGAATACTCTCTAAGTCCCAGGGAATCCTCCATTCTGCCTTGAGTCTTTATGAAACAAGAGTGCTTTAGTAATTTTTCAAATATATAATTTGTTGGGCGTAGAGTGTCTGTTAATGGACTTGATGTCTCACCTCACATAATTTAATTGGAGACTGAAAAATGTCATTAAATTTCAGAATGGTTAAAAAGACAGAGTAGAATTAAGAAGGTATAAGAATAAAATGATGAAACAAAAGATGCATATTGAACCAAATCACCATGTGATTTTTGGGAACAGGCAAATACACAATGAAAATTCTACTTTTCTCTTTTCTCCAAATCACTTTGAAATTATATTTTAAGTTTCTATTGGTCATATATCCTTGACCCTCCACATTGAGAAAACTGAATTGACCAACTTTCAAAGTTGGTATCATTGCTTGTTTTTATAGATGATCTGGCTTAGTACCATGATTTTATCAATTTAGGGAATACCATTTACTAGGGTAGTTGAGCTATTTGTTTGAAACTCATCCCTTCAGAGAACTGCATGAGGCACTGAGAGATGAAATGAATTTCCCAACCAGTATGTCAAAGATTAGGGCTTGAACCCAGGTTTTCTGTACATTTGTCATTCTTCTGACCATATACTATGTTGAATTTCTAGTATCACCACAGAGTACTACATTTATAGCTGGATGAGCCCTTAGCTATTATGTCTGTCATTTAACTTCATTTTACATGAGAAATCAGTGAACTGACTTAGCTAAAGGCCCAGAGGTAATGAGTACAGAGCTATTTCCCAATGCAGTATCCTTTCTGCTATCTAATAAGGCAAAGTCAAAATATTAAATAGGCTTTTTAAAGGAGGAACTAACATATAAATAACAATTCTAATAAAAATGGATATTTTGCAGACATGGAAGTATTATATAGTTCAGGGCACCTTTTACCATTGAAACCTACCTACTTTTAGCTTATGTTAATTCTGCCTGAAACCACTAGTGTTTGAAATAATGTGGTTAGGAACATAGTATAGATGGCAAGGTCCATGATTGACAAGTTTTATAAACATGAATGACTTTTCTCTAGCTCTGACTTTTTTGGTGATAAGAATTTAGCATTTATATGTGCATTTCATACATCTCCATAAGCCTCAAGGGACCCTGGACTAGATCCAAAGACATTGCCCTCTACCCTCTCAATATAATAATAAAGCTGTGTTGGCTCCTTTGTATCTAGGTATCTTATATGGATGAAAGAAGAATTGAAAATACATAAAATATTAACTCTTTGATCACACAAACTCCACTCACAGTTACCTATTTTTAAAAAGTAATAATAGTTTTTAAATCATACATAATTAGCATGCAATTTAATTTTAGAGAAATACTTAACTCAAACACTAACAAACTCCCATGTGGATACATTAGCTTACAATGAGAACATAGATGTCTTTGTAAATCTGAATAATAGGGGTGGCTAGGGTATCAAAAAACTTGCTTAAATTTTTAAGCATAAGATTAAAATTAGCTTTAAGGATTAAAATATTTCATTCATTTTTATCTTTTTTATGTTATGAATATTAAAGTCAATATTTGTTATATTTTGTAAGTAGTTCTACACATTTTAAAACATTATATAAATCCAAATTATAGTATTAATAATAATGTTGTTGGTGGTGATATTATAACATATTGTCAAAATGCCAGCTCATCAATTTAGAAGGTCTGGGGCAAGAGGAGGCACTTATTGGTTTTTCTTACCATTTAGCAGTAAATGCTTTCTAACTGGGTGATTCTCATGTTAAATAATCAATCACAACAGAGAAGATGCAGGGTAGCACAAACACAACACTTAAATATATTGGATGTGAAATTTATGAGGATAAAACTTTGAGGTACAACAGATTTGCCTCAGGTATCATTATAATGTATAGGAAAACATAATAGGAGGCTTTTTCTATCAGTTCTGGGAATGTCTCTGACTTTTATACTATTGCTGATCCTACTGTGTGGTGCCAAAATTTAAAATGCATATTCCTAAAAAAGGCAGCAAACGAATGGCTGGGCCTTTTGATATATCCTTTTATAGAGGCAAAATCTTGGATGGATTACACAGATTATAACAATCTTAAAAAGTTTTCTTCATTTTTGGATCTTAATTTGACTTGCTAGTATTTAATTAGTAGGGAAACAAGGTGATGACTATTATGTTTGATTAAAATGCTATACTCAGAAATATTTTGAGGATTGCAATGGGTTGATGGAATGAAGAAATGAAAAAAATTGTGGAGGAAGCGAGAAGGAACAGGTATTGACTCACCCTATGACCTTAGACCCAGACCTATTAGACATTGTTAAAAAAAATTGTCTAATATATACTCCAAGAATTCTTCCTCCACACAAATGGTCATTAGCTCTATCACTTTAGTTTGTTAGAAGGTGAGACAAATGGACTCATTATTCAGGTATACAAGGATAGCAAACAGAAAAATAAACAAAAAAACCCAATGGTACAACAAATAGCATCAAGTATATGAAAATTCTGAATTCTCCAGAATCAATCTCAAAACTTTCCATAAACCAAATAAGTATGCATAATAAACAGGTTCATATTCACTCAAAGCTTTCATTTAGGGAAACAGAATAGATTAAACAATGATGATTTCCCTATTTTGGAAATTAATTTAAATTAAATTAATGAAATTATAATATATTGATTAAATTAATTAAAAATTAAAATATATTTTCAATTTATTTATATTTGTATATTTATATTTATATTTGTATGACCCCTATTTTAAGACTTAGAATAGATTTATATTATACTTGCATAACAAGTTGAAAAGTGATGAAAGTAAAACTATGAGAGCTTTGGAAATCTGTGATATACATCCTGAAGGTCAGGTCTTCTTAATGTATTGATGTAAGGTGCTAAGTAACTAGTGTTAGTAATGTTCTTCCTAAAATGGGGCACAGCTTGAATATTCTGGTAATCATTCATTTATCAGGCTCCTTCAATACTACTACTACCACCACCACTACTATTACTAATACTTTTGCTACTCATATCACTTCAACTGCCTCCTTCTATTACTATTATTACTATTACTTCTATTAATCTTATTCCTATCCTACTATTATTTCTCTCCTTCCTCTCATTTTTCTCATCTCCCTATTATTTTTGTTCTTTTCTTCCTCTTTCTTTTCCTCCTCCTCCTCCTTTTCCTTCCCCTCTTCCTATTACTGCTACTAGTAACTACTACTACTGCTAGTAACAACAACAACTACTACTACTAACTACTACTACTGCTACTACTACCATTACAACCACTACCACCACCACCACTATTACTACTACTTAGTGTAGATATGCTTTAGCAATGTTATTTCACTTAATCTTCACAACAACCCTGCAAGGAAAGAGTTAGTAACCACCTCTATTTTCTAGGTGAGAAAATTAAAAATGAGAGGAATCTAAGTATCTTACTCAGGTCATTCAGGTAGCAAATGTCTAAGGTCATGTTTGAATTTAGGCTTCTTGAGTCTAAGTTCAATATTTTATGTACTGTGCCATCTAGCTTGCCATATACAAATTATATACAAATTAAAATTTTCTAAATTTAAATTGACATAGGTCATCCTTTTAGATTATTGACTAAATAGAATTTGGGTTTTTGTAGCACTTTGTTGGCAATGGGGCTTCTAGACTGATTAGCATTTCTTAGAAAGAAATTCTATGTTTTCACTATTTTGAATATACTGCAAAATAATGTTAACAATTTGACTATGGTCTTTTACCAAAGTTAATATTGGTGCTATGCCCCTCTTAGAACATTTGTATTAAACTCACACAATGGAACTGTAGGAAGTGTGCTCCATTATATATTCTCTATAAATCTTTGGATAAATTATTCTAATTGGTCTACAGAATAAAGGTGTTAGATTAGATGATCTCTGTGGTTCTTTCTAGATCTAAATCTAGGATCTATTAGTGGCAAACTGCCCACTGTTTCCTCTAATCATCAAATTCTCATTTGCACTTTTGACCTAGTGCTCCTCCAAGTTTTTTTCATGTTCATTTTTTAGAATCCTTAGCATATTTCATATCACATCTCAGACCTTTACTCAGATTTTATTAATTTTCATTATTTTTTCTGTATCTTATAATCACACACACACACACACACATCTATACCTTGTAATATAAGTTGATAGAGTACTGGACTTGGAATCAGAAAAATCCAGGGTCTAATTCTAATTCCACTTACGACACTAGTGGTGAGACTCTAATCAAAAGTCACTTAAGCTCTCTGTGTCTATTTCCTCAGCTATAAAATAAGTGGGTAGTAATATTTTCTCAGTTAAATATAAGATCCTTAAGACAAAGATTATTTTGGATTTTGTCTTTGAATCTCCAGAGCTTATTCTAGTTCTTTGGCCATAGAAGAAATTTGCTGAATCACATTGAATCTAGAGGTGATCTGAAAGGTCATCTAATCCAACCTACTCAATTTATAGATGTAGAAACTGAGACTCAAAAAAAAAAAAAAACTCATGGTCATATAGGTTGCAGGTGAATGAGACAGGATTTGAATTTGACTTCTGGAAATTATATTTCTCTTCTTCCAAAAAAGGAGCTGTCATTGATATAATGCATTAACGTTTGCAAAGATCTTTATCTACAGTGTCTCTTTTGAGCTATCCAGTCATCTTGTAAAGTATGCATTACAGATATAGGCATTATTATAACTGTTTAAAGTTGAAGAAACTAAGGCTTGGAGAGGTTAGATGATTTACCCATAATCACAGAATTAGTGTCAGAGGTGAGATTCAAAAACTGAGTCTTCCTGATTCCTTTGCTCTTTGTCCTTTGCTCTTCCATTACAACAACCAACACAGAAAAGATTTCACATAAAGATTATATGTCTTTGTGAGTTTATCAGTTGTATTTTAAGAAAATACAATTCATGTATTCATACATTTTCAGTCCATGCCATTCATAAAGAGTACATTTTTTTCAAATAGATTATCACTTTAAAAAGTGATATTTTAACGTAATCTCTATTGCAATGTAGAATCTTTATTTACTGGTTTGGGAAGGGTGCATTGGGGTAGGTCCCCCATTCACCAACTCATTTCACTCAAAGAAAGGCAGAAAAATTTGAGAAGACAGCTTTCTTCCTCTTGCCTTATACCTACCAAAAGTTCATCTAAATGAATGTGGTTATAAAAACAAATGATATTAATATATTTGCACATGTTCATAAAGGCTGGGCTCAGTGGCCAGTCTCTCATTACATTAACTAATCATTGGCATATAATTTTATGGGCTTTGCAAAAGTCATGATACTCTACATTAATATACCATGTTCTACCCCTGGGTATAATAGAAAGAGCACTAGACTTTAACTCAGGAAAGCATGGTTTGAATTCAGATTTTCTCATTAAATAACTAGGTAACCCTGGGCAAGCTACTTTACCTCTGGGCATCTCAAGTTTCCACTGGTAAAAAAGAAAGGTTCGTTTTTTTTGGAGAATGACTTGGAATTATGTGACAAAAGTCATTAAATCAGTTCTATCATTTTGCCCAGCAATCCCATTACCGTCAGGCAGTCAATCACAAGAATTTAAGTGGTCATTAATGTATCAGGCACTGACCTAAGTCCTGGGATTTAAATAAAGGGGAAAAGACAACTCTTGTCCTCAAAGAGCTGAAATTCTAATGAGGGGAGACAAAGATTAATATAACCAACTACATATGGGATATAACTCATATTGTACTACTTAACATTTAATAATAGTGCCCTGAAAACTCACTTCACTTTTTTCAATCTTAATTTGATTACTAACAATTTCTTCATCACTTTCTTAAGGGATGATTATTTCTACTATACCATACTATCATACTAAAACTGAATTTGGGGGACAACCAATGAAACATTAGATCAAATCATGATTTGCAACATTTGCCAATTTCTGAGATGTAAAGGCTCATACTGAAAATTCCCAGTCTGCTTTTACAAACTAGTATGAGCTGGCTCTAGCACTCCCCTAGATATTTTTCAAAGGAATGACAAAAAATTAGGGGGCTAAAATAAACTAGAAACAAAATGGAGGCCATCATTTGTGAAATGGGTAATGTGGCTTAGTCTGGACTTTGACTCCAGATCCAAAAGATGCATAATGGTGAAAAGAGTTTCCCTTTAATTCCAGTTGTATTATGAAAGCATAGTATAATTGAATAATTATTATTGATAGAAAAGGCATGACTTGCATAACCTTGAGAGTTACGACTTCTTCAGAAAAATAAAAGAGTGTAGACTACATGGCCTCTGAAGCCAATTAATGACTAAGATTGTTAATGAAACATTACTATGACAAAATAAATTATAAATATGAGGAATTTAAAGAAATATGACAAGACATATAAACTGATACATAATGAAGAAAGAAGAACCAGGAAACAATGTTACCAAACTGTGTGTATCCTTTAGTCAGCTGTAGCACTACGTGGTCTATACTCCAAAAAAATATACATAGACTTGCATATACACATATATATATGTTTGTGTGCATATATGCATGTCTCTATACAGGTATATGTGTACGTATATACACACATACGTATATATCTGTAGTTATATATGTATGTACATGTATACATACATATTCACTCCATATATATATATTTATGTGTATGTGTATATACATATATATGCATATATTTCTTATTTATTTATTTATAACAGCTCTTCTTGTGGTAGCCACAAGTTGGAAATTAAAGGAGAGGGATCTTAAAAGGGAATGACCAAACAAATTGTGGCAAATGAATATAATGGAATGTTATTATATCATAAGAAATAATGAAATGGACACTTTCTGAAGAAATTATGAAGGCATTTATGAACTCAAGCATGGAAAAATGAGTAGCATTAAGGGAATAATTTACAAAACAAAATTATAGAAAAATAACTTTAAAGACTTTAGATCATTTAACAATATAATGACAAATCACAAGTTCAAAAGAATGAAAATGGAATATACCATTCATCTCCTGACAGAATGATGAAATTAAAATGCAGAGAATCACTATTTTGGACATGGCTAACATGAAAATTTTGTTTTTAGGTTTTGGGGTTTGGGATTCTTTGGGAGGTTTTCAATTTGTGTATGGGAATTTAAAAAAAAAACTTGTTCTTTGAAAAAAATTACAATAAGAAATGTTGGTTGAAAATACCAATAAAACAACACTCTTTTAAGGGCAACCCAAATTCAGATTCATTGTTACAACCAATTTGATTCTGGAAAATGTTTATGGAAACCTTCTTTCCATATAGAGGTAGTGGTACAGGTGTAGGTTGTTACATTCTCTGTCATATAGTTGTTATGTTCATCATTTTGTTTTTCTTCATTATAAGAGAAGGTTAATTGAGAATTTGTGGGGAAGTTTATAAGGGTGCTTGACCACATTGTAAAAAATAAATCATTAAAACAACAATAAAGGAATAGCAACTCTATAGCAACAACTAGGGAAGGTCAGTTCTAATTAATGGATGACAAGAAGCCCTGTCTTATATCCCACCCCAACATTCTCCATGCAAACAATCAATATACCTGAGACAATTATTTCTTGGGCCATCACTGACTTTCCTTGGCTCTGTAGAAGCTGGGTCAGAAGTCTCCTTGACTTGGGGGCTTGCTATAGCCACAACACTCAGGGTACTTCCCATCCAAGCACAGGACTGGAGGTGATGACAGGATGAGAATGTCAGTATGCTCCTGAATCTTCATATTCTTTTAAAAAATTTTTTATAATAACTTTTTATTGACAGAACCCATGCCAGGGTAATTTTTTTTACAACATTATTCCTTGCACTCGCTTCTGTTCCAATTTTTTCCCTCCTTCCTTCCACCCCCTCCCCTAGATGGCAAGCAGTCCTATATATGTTAAATATGTTGCAGTATATCCTAGATACAGTATATGTTTGCAGAACTTCATATTCTTTTAGAATGGAGCGTCACTGAGGTCAGAAACTGTTGAATTATGTAATTTCATTGTTATAGGGAATTTTCAATGCCCCAAATCCCCCTATCAATGCTGATCAGCACTAACTCTTTACTCTTAAAAATAAGTGTTTTAAAGCATTGTGGGGTTAAATGTCATGCTCTGGACCACACAAAAAGTACTGAACCAAGGTCTTGGCTGGAAAACTGGCTTTCTAAACCATGCTGCTTTTTATCTTGTAAATAGTAGGCCTTAAATAAAGGTTGCCATGCTGTTCTTTACTTTGCCTTAGTAGGTACTTAATAAATGTCTTTTGGATTGAAAAGACCAAAGCTGGCATACTTTGAACAATTCATAGACTTTCTGTATAGGGGATATGGCAGAACTGATTCAGCATTTTGATTTGTATGCAGATTGGCCAGACATTACAGCCCTCCTGTAAAACATCATTAGGGAGGCAAGAGCAAGGGATGGGAGAGAGAGAGCCAGCAGACCACAGAGTGTCTCCAGTTAATTAAGATATACCTTCTCTTCTCTTGGTGATTTATTCAACTCAACGGCTCACACCAAGATTTTAGTCCAGAAATATTTTCAAATCAAAATCTCTACAGTCATTTTTAACGGAACCCAATTAAAGTCTGTACATGGAGAGAAGGTACAAAGAGTTGTGCTGTTTGCCAGAATCAGCTATAGAAGGCCAACTTGCCCACAGCTTAAAATAACAACTCCTGAGCAAGGGTCCCCTGTGTGCTGGTGTAGATATTACTTCATTGAGGCCCAGAATTTGAAAACCCTTAGGTTCATTATGTCTGGGTTCACAGGAAGGTGTACATTACTCAGGTGAGGGAGCTACAAGCCTGGGGTTCACATTAGAGCAGACTCATTAAAATGTGGGTTCTTTTCTCTCTTCCCATACCCTCAGGGAATCCTTGTGGCAGCTCTTTAAGGGAAATCTAAAACTGGGAGAACCAGAATTTGAATGAAAAGGTATATTGTATTAGAAATAAAAGTTATCTTTTGTCGAGCATTTCAGTTTGTTAAGTTAACCACATACCTTGGTGTATAATTTTAGATAAAATGCTGGATGTGGAATCGGAAAATTTGAATGCATTCCCAGACACACTGCTATCATAAGTAATCATAAGTCATTATACTTAGAAACTTAGACCCCATGAGTCTCTTTTTTTTTTTTCATCTGAAAATAGGGATATTCCTACCTGTGTTGTCTTCCTCATGGGATTGATGTGAAAATCAAATTTTATATATATATATATATATATATATATAAATATATAAAATCTATCTATCTATCTATCTATCTATCTATCTATATAGTATTTGCAAATCTTGAAGTACTATTTGTACCTCAGATGTTATTTTAATTTTAACTTCTTTCTACAGGGAATGATAACCAATCTCATCAGGCCTTAGAGTCAAGAACCAATCAACTGACACTTACTAAATAACTTATTTCTATTGATAGGATCACACAATGCCAATCTAGAGCTGGAAAAAAATTTAGAAGCCATTGTATTCAATCCTTCATTTTACAAAAAAAGGAATTGAGGCCAATGGAGGTAAAGAAATGGGTTCACAACTCCTTAGGGAGTAGTTATTAGAAGTCCATCTTCTTTCCCTTCTACCAACTAACTTTTTGCCTCAAGGTGCTTACAACCTGGGCTCAGCACTGGCAGTGTGACTCTGGGCTAATCACTTCTTGGTACCCTAGTAACTTTCTAGGCCTATAAATTAGAGAGAAGGTGCCTACCTTAACTGGTAGAGGAGGTTTCCTTACCCTAACACCAATAAAAATCACAGATCTGATTAAAAATAAATAAAATTCATACCATATGAGGTGGATACTCAGGTATTCTTAATGCTATTTTACAAATCAGGATCATTGACAGACAGTAAAACTCATTTTATCCACACTCCTAAATTTTACATATGGAGAAACTAAGGCAAAAAGAAGTAAAAATATTGAAAATGATAAAATAAGTCACAATTATTAATGGTAGGACTTGAATTGAGGTCTTCTAGATGCTAAGTACTGTACTCTATTCATATCCTTAAACCTCAATTTTCTGTTGTGAAACAACAGTAATGAAAGCAAAGTCCTGAGCTCACTACATTTTTTTTAAATTTTATTTTATTTAATAATAACTTTATATTAACAGAATCCATGCCAGGGTAATTTTTTACAACATTATCCCTTGCACTCGCTTTTGTTTCGATTTTTTCCCCTCCCTCCCTCCACCCCCTCCCCTAGATGGCAAGCAGTCCTATATATATATTAGATATGTTGCAGTATATCCTAGATACAATATATGTTTGCAGAACCGAACAGTTCTCTTGTTGCACAGGGAGAATTGGATTCAGAGCTCACTACATTTTTGAAAAAAAAAAAACAAAAACAAAAACAAATGAGAAGACTCTGAAGTGCTTTATAAATTTTCAAAAGTTGTAGAAATATCAGACATTTTAATGAACTTTCTGAATAACTGGTCTGCCTTGGTTGTCATCCTGTCCACTTCACACTTCTGTGGATTCAGTCACCTTGAACCCTGAAATTTCCCATCATACCTAGCAAGGAGTATATCTTAGAGAAATATATAACAATAGTAAACATGCCTATTGCAACTACACACAGTTCACTACAGTTATTGACTTTTATGCAGCCAAGAAAAGTAGGAGAATTAATTCCAGGTTAATAACTGTTCACCACATGCTCATTTTCAAAGACTTGTAACTGACCTTTGGTTGCTGGGGAAGAGTTTTAAGTTTTCATTTTATGCTTTCTGCCCTCCTGACCTGAAACAGAGAATTAGGCAAACTATCAAAGCAAATTCACCCTTTGGCTTAAATGTTTGACAAAGGGATTTATTTTGTTTTAATTTTCCAATTGATTATCAAATAATTGCACAGATCTTCCATTTCCACTTCCTATACATATATGCAGTCGAAAATGACTATTTATTGCTTTCTCTGGGAGCTGGGGCTTTGGCAGCTTCTCAGCTCCACTGAATGCACTAGGAAAACAGTCCAACCGATTCAGCATTTTTGCCCAATTACAGGTCTGGTGAATGTTACAGACCTTTTGTAATAACCTGGAAAAATCATTAGGAAAAACCAAGTAGGTTACAGCTGTTACACAGCCATTGGGAACAGACCCCATAGTGATTTAAACTAATTTTCTTAATTGTAATTTCTTTCTTTTTCATTATGCTTGAATCTTAAATCATCACTGAGGGCTTAATCTGAGTTCTTCATCACAGGCCTAATGTAGACATTTAAGCTTGTAACAAAAAAAGGAAAGAAAGAAAAAAAAAGAATGAATGAATGAACCAGATGTTCACCACTACCTTTTGTAAAAATGGAGATAAGAGAAATCTTTTCATGATCTCTAGATGGTGAATGTTACTGTGTCCCTTAAAGACATTACATTTTTCCCTTAGTTTCTTTTTTCTTTCTTTTTTACTGCTTTTATTTTTTACTTTTTGACAAACCTTTATTTTATTCATAAATTTAATTCAGCAAACATTTATTAAATGACTGTTAAATTCAAGGCAATAGATGTTCTAAAGCCTAGGAATTAAAAGAAAATAAAATGGAAAAAAAAAGACTTTGTGTTTAAGAGGAGCTTACCTTCCACTAGGGGATAACAACATCTCTGTGGATAGTGGCAATACTAATGATAGCATTTACATAGGAAAGTTTTTTAATGTGCTTGCCAAAGATCATCTTATATACATGACCATTACAACATTCCCATTCTGGGAAGTAGGTGCTACTATTATCCCCATTTTTGCAGATAAGCAAACTGAGATAGACAATAGGTAAATAATTTGTCCACAATCATATAGCTAATCAATGTCTGAGGCTAGATTTGAACTTCAGGTTTTCCAGATTCCAAGATCAGTCCCTCATCCATTGCATCACTTAATCGTCTTAGATAAAAAAAAGCACAAAGTTTATACAAAGATATTTCAAGAGAAAAACAAAAAAAACTATGGAGGATCAGGAAGAAGTGGGGTAGAAGGGGGTGGTAGAACTTGATTTGTGAAAGAAACTAAGAATGGAAGGACATGACATATTGCAGATTGTCTGGGTAAAGGTACAAGATTTCAAGATGTAGTAAATTATATGTGGATTAATTAGCAGGTTAGGCAACCTTCTGTAATGTATTGCCCTTTAAATTTTATTGGGTGATGAAGTTACAATGATATGGGATAAGACCAAGAAGAAAGGTGGGAACGAGAATTTGGAAAAATTTCAACGAAATGCTAAAGGTTTTGTACATTATCCTAGGGGCAATAGATAGTCACCAGCTATTGTGACAACATATAGACAACATGGAGATGATCAAAATAGAAGTCTTCAGCACATCTATTCAATACCTACCATATACCAAGCACTAGACTAGAATAAGCTGAGATAAATGCACAATTTGATAAACCAACTATTACACAATCATCTTCTTTGTCTAGATATAATCCTAATTCTTGGAACTGGAGCTCACATTTTATTAGGCTTTCTCTCTGCCTTAATCCATTCACGGTTGCCCTGGGTTTCCCAGGCATCAGAGACAAGATAAAGACAGTCATCTTGTCTGAAAAGAGATATTTAGATAAAGACACATTTTTCTCTTTTTGGTAATTACAATACCAGTATAGCACAGAATGTGGGCATCCTTTGAGGAAGAGAGAGAACTAGTCTCCTTGTATACTCATTCTAATTTCATGCTCTCTTTTTCAAATAACATATGTTCATGTCTCAAAATATGGTGCTTTGGAACACTTTTTGAGGTTTGGGAATTCTCAGCTTTAGGTAAATTAGACACACTTTCAACAATTTTTTCAACAAGACTAGAAAATGCATCAAAGAATTTGAAAAAAAAAACATTAGCAACTGGTTCATTTAACAAGCTCTTTTGAATGTCTGACAATTTATTACTACATTCAGTATTTGAGATCAGTAAGACAGGTTCAAATTCAAGTTGTTAATGAATTCCTTAATCGCACCAATTCCACTTGCAATTTCAATGTTGAAACAAAACACAAACAAGTTTCTGTCTTCAAATATTTCTTCCAGTTGATGAGGTTGTTATATGCATCTACTGTTTCTCTAAGCCTATCATTTATTTTAACTTTTTAATTTTTTCCTCCTGCCAAGAATTTATGGATTTTCTTTTGGCAGTGGAAAACCATTAAGTATTTACCTTTTTCAATTCCCTACCTTTGTATTGTTATCTTCATCAGTAATTTAGTGATTATCATTCTCATCCCTAAGATTCAGCTCATTATATGATAAGGCCGTTATCTTCCTTACATACATTTTGAGTTATTTGATTTTTCTTATTTATATTCTCAGGCTGCATAATCTTTTCACTCACTTGAAATGAAAATTCATCTTCCATAAGTAAATTATCTTGTTACTCATTTATCTACATTGATTATGCTTTCCCCCCTCATCACAGCAACCTGAGATCCATATTTGCTTGTTGCTTGTCTTATCTTAATTGGTTTATATGACTCCATCAGTGTTTGTGTCAACTACAAGCATAAGACACAAATACACACTGGTAGCACAAGACAACATCCATCGCTGTCAAATGTGGTGGCGTGGGAATGCACTGAAAAACTTCATAGTCTAATTGGTCATTGTAGTCTACTCAATGAATAGTAGAAGGAAGGATCCTTCAATACTTTAATTATTTGCACACGTTTAACCTATATTGGATTATTTGTTCTCAAGGGGAGGTGGGGAGGAAAAGGAGAAACATTTATTTTGCAAAAGTGAATGTTGAAAACTATCTTTGCTTGTATTTTGAAAAATAAAAAGCCATTATTGTTAAAAAGTACTTAATCTATTAAATCATTTGTATGAATTTTCTCTATATCAACATGGCTTAATGATAGTAGATGATAAGAGCCGCTGGATGAGCAAAACCTCTGAGATAAAATGGCCTTAAAGAATTGTATTTTTTTTAAAGAGATGAGTGAAAAATAATTCATTATGACCACTCAAGTGATAGGCTTCTCTTTGATGTTTAAGAGGCCCTTGGACAATTGATAGGTAACCATTAACCACCAAGTCTCTCCTATGGAATGGGAATATGAAAAATGTCCAAATAAACTGCCATCAAGAAGTTTACATTTACATACAGCAAAGCTTTCTCCCCCAAAAGTGTCCTCCATTCAAGAAAGTAAATGAAAAAAGGCAATACTTCTTTATAGCTGTGATTACATAATAATAAAAAAAATGATCATACAAGGGGATCATTCATGATCACCTGAAAGGGGGAAATGGTGATTTGAGGGTCATTTAGAAACTCAAAATATTTTCACTGAAAAAGGTAAAACCTCCTGGTTTCAGTCTTGCTAAATATCATAGAACCAGTTCTACCAAGAAGCCAAAAGGAATACAGACTGTATTTAGATTCCAGAAATCCTGGGCTGAAACCAAATCTTTGAGGGTTAATGTTTATATGACCATAAATAGGTCCCTTAACTCTTGTGACTTTCAGGCTCCTTATTTCCTTATTTAAATAAGGCATAATAATTCTTGTCGTATCTTATGAGGTACTGAGTAACTAGGTTAGCAGAGAAAGACTGAAGTACTGGAAAGATTACTCCCTGAGATAAGCAAAAGAGGGCACTGATGGGAATCAGTTCAACCTCATAGTCCTACCCTCTGTGGAGGTCCTGGGGAGTCCCATCTTGCTGTGCCCAGTCAGAAATCCAAGATACATCAAACTCACAAGGTTAAATTTCTCCTATAAATCTGTCCATAGTCCATGCCCTTTGGGGTAAGCCCATCACAGGTTCTGTCTTTCTCCTCACCTTTCCTCCATGCTTCATGATGTCTTTCCACTCATCCATCCACCTCGATTTATGGTCGGTCGGTCTCTCTCTCTCTCTCTCATACACACACACACACAATTGGGGCTAAGTGACTTGCTCAGGATCACTCAGCTAGAAAGTGTTAAGTGTCTGAGGTCAGATTTGAACTCAGGTCCCCCTGACTTCAGGGTTGGTGCTCTATCCACTGCACCAGGTAGCTGCCCTCTAACTCTTTTACGATGCTAAATCCCTTTTAGAATTTAACCTGCCAGTCAATGATATACTCCCACCTCCTGGAGTATTTTCTTTCTCCTGGCTAATAGTGAGTTCTTCTAGGGAACTTGTCTTTTCCATTTTAAAAAAATAATAGTTATTTTTTTTTTATTTTTCAAAATACATTTAATGTGAAGATAGTTTTCAACATCCACCCTTGTAAAACCTTATATTCCAAATTTTTCTTCTTCTCTCCTCCTCCTCCCCTAGATTGCAAGTAATCCAATATAGTTAAATGTGCAATTCTTCTAAACATATTTCCACATTTATCATGTTATTCTTTTTTTCCATTGTTAATTGTTTAAAACTCCTTTTCTTGCTAACTCTATGCTCTCCCAACTATTTTATATTTACCATTTCTGGTGTCTATTGTTTCTCTTCATTTTGTTTGTAACCTCTTCCTCTTGCCAAATTGAATGGCCATTATGAATTCTTCACATGACTGAACCCCAATATTTGGTGCCTATATCAATCTCAACATTTGGTATGCTGAACCCCAAACAAATCAATATCTATTTCCTTGATGTATGGTGAGGCTCAAATGAAACAACATATTAAAAAGTACATTTCAAAGTTAAACAATGTCTTAGTTTTTAGAGGAAAGCACTACAGTTGGGATTTCTTTGGTGTAAGAAGTTCCTGGCAACAAACTTTCTTTGCTACTTCAGGTCAGCACCATCTTTATAACTATCATTTTAGAAAATTATCCAACTCACTGAGAGGTTAAGTAACTTGTCTAGAATCACACTGACAGGAAAACTCAGAAACAGAATTTGCACCAGGAGCCCTCAGGCCAGATTCCTTTCAATGACATCTTGCCTATTATCAATGCTTTTCTTTTCTCTTTTTTGTATCCCTGTGCTTGGCTGATGACTGAAACTAGATAAAAAGAATAATAGACCCCCATCCTCACAGCTGTTTGTGAACAGAATGGGTGAATGAGGTACACTGGAATGCTGACATATTCTGGATGGTCTAGAAATGCTTCGAGATCTTCTACTTCATATTCAGTGCATGGATTGAGCTACCAAAAAAAATCTCCTTTTCTCAAACTCATCACCAAGTATTTGTCAAAAGCCTATTATGTGTCAGGCTTTATTAAGTGCCTACAATGTGCCAGGAGTTCTTTTCGATAAAGAGGATACAAATAGAAGACTGAGACAATCCTTAACTTCAAGGAACTTACATTCTACTAGAAATCAATCACCAAGAATTTTAAAACACCTATTGGGTTCAGGGACTATGTTAGAAGGAAGAAATTAAAAAACACAAATAAAAGTCACTATCATTAAATTGTATGTTCTAATATGAATATTACTATAGCTGTCTTGGAGATGAGTGTAAGGGAAATAATTATTTCACTCATATAACTCATAATCATCGATTACTGAATTAGGAGGAGGATTTTTTTCAGAATCCTTTAGGCTGTTCAGTCTCTGAAGGACATTGCTGATAATGAAATAGAATTAACTTTCTCCTCATCTTGTTCAGATCCTACCTAGTTTGGAAACCCGTACTCAGTCTTGATTAGATAGCCCATGACTGGACAATTTAGAAGTAAATAATATATCATTTTTATATTATCATATCAAGCATAATATTATATATTATAATATATTATATTGACATATAATATATTATAATAATAAAGGTCACATCCTCTACAGCTTCTCATTTGAATAGAGCCCCCACTCATAGTAATATTCATTATTCTCATTAATTATTAATTAATCAGAGTTGGTTGTCCCCTCAGGAACACCACTCTTCCAAGGATATGTGAACTATGGTCCTTGACATTCAAGAGTGTCACTGACCCATTTTATTGTTAATATGCTATTATTATTAATAAAGTGAATAATTACCTCAGAAACTACTTCTCTTGAACTTTTTAAAAGTTTAAAAATGTTATCCCAAATATTTTAATAAACTCTGCTATGTAGACAATGGTAAAATGAGAGATTGGACTACATAAGATCCCTTCTAGTTCTAGAATGATGGATCTATGACTTTAAGACTACAGGACATCCAAGGGGAAAGTTTGTTGTTTTAAGGTTCTTATGAAAATCAAAGAGTGTGTCCTAGGAAACAGCTGCTTTGTGGATACTCATACATCCTCTACCTAATGATGTCTATCCTGGAGTCCTGCAACTAGAGACAACTTGGCTTTGTGAAATTAGCCCTCTTTCCTATGGTGGGGGACATGACAATATTGAAACAAACTGATTTTTAATGATGTTACTTGATACAGCTTATACTAGAGAAGCACTTAGTCTCCACAAGAAAAAGGCTTAGCAAAAATACTACATACTGTCTTTGTACTGATCCCCCGCACTAAGCACCTAGCATAGCGTCTGGATAAATGTAGGTATCATATTTCTTGTTTGATTATATCAGCATTATTATGAACATTAAGTATAATGATAAGGAGGATTAATTCTTTGTTATTGTTATAGATGGAAGAGGAGGGGAAGTATAGATGTAGAGAGGGAAGTAAAATTTTTCCTCTACTTAACATGGAGGCAGCAGGTGGCTTAGAGGGTTAGAATACTGTCTAGAATTAGAAAAACAAATTCTAACTCAGTCTCAGATATTTATTACCTGTGTGACTTTGGAGAAGCTACTTAACCTTTCTTTTCCTCAGTTTATTCAACCATAAAATGAGAATAATGATAGGACCTACTTCCAAGGGAGATTGTGAAGATCATATTTGTAAAAGTACTTAGGACAGTGTTTGGCACATATTAGGGACTATGCAAATGCTTATTTCTTTCCCTCTTCATTTAAACAAAATTTACACAAGTTCTTCTTGGATTTTAAGGTTATTTTCCTTTTAAAAAAGATAATGGAAGGGACAGCCAGATGGTGCAGTTGATGTAACACCACTCCTGAAGTCAGGAGGACCAGAGTTCAGACCAGACCTTAACACTTCCTAGCTGTGGGAACCTGGGCAAGTCACTTAATCCCAATTGCCTTGCCAAAAAAAAAAGATAATGAAAATTTTATGAAAAGTAGCATGAAATTATAGATAGAAAATGGACTTAAAGAAAGGAGACAAATGAGTTTGAATCTGTCCTCTATGGCCTACCAGCTACTGACCTTGGCAATCATTTCATTTTCTAAAACACAAGTTCATTTTCTGTAAAAGAGGATGAATATAATATTTTTGAAAACTTTCTCTTCATAGTCTTTGTCCATTTATCAGTTGGGGAATAGCTCAATAATTTTCAAAGCCATATATGAACTGTTTTAGATGAAGTGGAAGGAACTAGGAGAACCAATTATGTAACAACAACAGCATTATAAATCCAAACAATTTTGAAAGATTTAAGACCAATATAATGACCACCAAGGATGAAACATGCTACCACTCTCCTGACACAGTCATAGTCAATCAATAAACATTTATTAATTGTCTGTGTTCCAAACACTGGGCTGAGTACTAGAGCATAAGAAAAAATAAGAAAAACCAAGACAATCTTCCCCTCAAGGAACTTGTAATCTAATGGGACAGAGTGGTAAGTATGGGATAAGACATTTATTTTTGCCCATGGAAAATTTGTTTTTCTTAAAAATATATATTTGTTACAAAGATTTTGTTTTTCTCTTTGGTTTTTGGTGATGGGGGATCAGCTGAGAGGGAAAAGGAGAAAATTAATTTTGATATTTCACCATTAATTTTGTCAATTAAATTAGAATCAGAAAAAAAGAAGATTCAGTCTCTTAAGCTTATCTCATAGGGTAACTCTGAAGCTCTAATAAACCTGGGGAAAAAGAGGGAGGAAAGAGAAAAAAAGAAAGGAAATAAGGATTTATAAATTATCTACTATGTTCCAGGAATTGGGCCAAGTGCTTCAAATAAAAGAGTTAATATATAAGGTGCTCAGTAATCTTTAAAGTTTACTTTAAATATGTGAATATTTATTAGCCAAACAAATTATGGTATATGATTGTGATGGAATACTACTGTGCTATAAGAAATGATGAGCTCAATGATCTTAGAAATACATGGAAAGATTTGCAAGAAATAATGAAGAGTAAAATAAATAAAACTAAGAGAACATTGTATATAATGACAGCAACTTTAGATTTTAAGGATGATTTTGAGCAAATAGAGTATGTGTATGTATGTATGTGTGTGTGTGTGTGTGTGTGTGTGTGTGTGTGTGTGTGTATATATCCTTTTGAGTCTAATGGTAGCTATCTCTAGGGCAGGGAATGGAGAGGAAAAAAAGGGGAGGAAGAAATTTTCATGTTAACTTTATTATTTATTTAAAAGGTTTACATAATAGATTTGTAATTTCATTGAAATCATTTTTTTATTATGGTAGATTACAGGAATACTTTTTTTGTTCCATAAATTTAATAAATATTTAAATATATACATGTAATATACAAACATATAAAATATATAAATATAAATATGTGTGCATGTATGTATATATGCACATGCATGCATACACACACACACTCAGAGGCCCTGTGATTTCCAAGCAAAAATATGTCTTATTCTACCATAGTGTGCATTTTTATTCTCATTCAGAGGAAACCTCATTTTATGGAAAGGCTAAAAATTCATTTGAATTTTTCATCTTAGCTATGTGATCCTGTGCAAGTCATTATACTTGTCCAAGACTTAGATTCCTCATCTCTAAAGTGAAAATGACCACATTTTCTCCTTCTAACCTTACGAGGCTAAGGTGATGCTTGAATGAAATCATGATGGCAGAGCAGCCAAGATCATCCCTTCCCAAGAGGGCTAAACCTCAGCAGTTATAAAAGGCAGACTTCTCTAGGTGGTGTTCTTTGATCTATGTCTGCTCCTGATTCCATTCCTGCCCCCAGCCAGCTCTTTGATTGTGTGATATGGAAACTACCTGATCTGTGAAATGTAAGTGGCCTTTTAAAATTCAATTAGCTTTATTTAATGGATTTCATGGATTTGTAACATCAAAGAAGCACATTACTGAAAATTAGTTTTGGGGCTGTTTAGCTTTATCCCCAGAACCACTCTCCAGAAAAGAACAGAGAGCATGTTTCCACCTGATTTGGTGTTTGTATATTTAAGCACGTCTGTTCTTTTGTTTTTCTTAAATTCCAAAAAATAATAGAGAATTATATGGTTAAGTACTTGGCAAAGATCTGCAGGTCATGTAAGACTAATCAGACCTATTTCTCCCTTCCCTTAGGATGGAAGAGAATGAGCTTCTTGGGCACTGTTAGGCTCTTGGTATATTAATAATTAGGATGGGGAAGCAACAGGGTCAAAGGCTGTCAAGAAGCCATCTCATTTAGTATGGACAGGGTAGAGCCCACATTTTCTCCAGCATAAAACACTGTCCATTTCAGAGACATCAATGAGTCATACAAAGGTATGTTTGGTGCCAGAGCTTAGATCAATACCTCTCCTCAATTTCAATGCACATTGATGGTTTTCTAGAGAGGGTATGGGACTGAGAATCAGAAGACCTGACCTCTTATTACATGGGTGACATTTCCCTTAACTTCTCTGGACCTCAGTTTCCACATCTGTAAAATGAAGACATTGACCTAAATCAGAAGTAGGATAAAATTTCACTGAGTGCATGAATTTGAATAGGAACAATTACAGCTCTATGTTAACCAATCTTACAAAAGAATAGCATTTCTTATGATTATTAAAAACAACGATGACGACAACAGCAACAACAACAATATTCCTGGAAAGGATCCATGGATTTCCCCAGACTTTCAAGGAATACATGATATAACAGATTTAAATCTTAATAGTTGATCTCTCTAAAAAAGAGAGAGAAAGAGAGAGAGAGAGAGAGAGAGAGAGAGAGAGAGAGAGAGAGAAGAGAAGAGAAGAGAAGAGAAGAAGAGAAGAGAAAGAAGAGAAGAGAAGAGAAGAGAAGAGAAGAGAAGAGAAGAGAAGAGAAGAGAAGAGAAGAGAAGAGAAGAGAAGAGAAGAGATTTTTTCTTAAGGGCCTAAATCTATGATCCTAATATTCCTACTGCTAACCCATTCACAGCCTCACTTTGGGAACTAGAGGATGTGAGAAGGGCAGGATACATAATAAAAAAACACATAATTTTTCATCTATTTCAAGAGCCTTTTAATTGGTTTCTCTGCGTTCAGCTGTTCTCTCTCCCGTTCTCCAAATAGTTGCCAAATTGCTATTCCAAAAGCCCTGGATTGCTCATATCATTCTTCTTTCTCAAGAAAGTTCATTGGTGCCTCAACTGATAAATGGCCAAAGGATATGAACAGGCAGTTTTCAGATGAATAAATCAAAGCTATGTGTAGATTTATGAAGAAGTACTCCAAGTCACTTTTAATTAGAGAAATGCAAATAGAATTCTTAGATATCTCACATCTATCAGATTGGCCAATATGACAAAAGAAAAGTGATAAATGTGTAGATCATGTGTGAAAATTTGGACATTAATGCACGATTGGTGGACTTGTGAACTGATCCAATCGTTCTGCAGAGCAATTTGGAAGTACAGTCAAAGGGCAACCAAACTGTACATAATCTTTGATCCAGCAACATCACTGTTAGGTCTATATCCCAAGAAGATCATAAAAAAACCCATCTGTGCAAAAATATTTATAGCAGCCATTTTCATGGTGGCAAAATATTAGAAACTGAGGAGATGCCTATCAATTGATGAATGGCTGAATAAACTATAATATATGAATGTAATGAAATACTATTGTGCAATGAGAAATGATGAACAGGTAGATTTCAGAAAAACCTAGAAAGCCTTGTACAAATTGATGCAAAATGAAATAGGTAGAATCAGGAAAACATTGTACACAGTTTTTTAGCAACACAGAGTGATAATCAACTATGATTGACTCAGCTCTTCTTAGCAACATAGTGATCCAAGACAATATCAAAGGACTCAGAAAGGAAATAGTATCCATAGACCAGATAAAGAACTAATGGACTCTGAATACAGCTTAAAGCATATTTTTTTAAATTTTTAGTTACTTTATTCTTTTTTTCTTTTGATCTGTTTCTTCTTTCACAACTGTGACTGATATGGCAATATGTTTGACATGATAATACATGTATAAGTTATATCAAAAGGCTTACCATCTTCAGAAGAGGAAAAGGAAGGGAGGGAGAAGAGTTTGAAACTCAAAATCTTTTATAAAAATTCTAAAACTTTTCTTGATATAATTGGGGAAAATAAAATACTCTTAAAATAAATAAAAAATAAAATAAAAGTAGTACACACTTAACAAAAAAAGGTTTAGTGGTTCACAATTTCTAGGATAAAATACAAATTTCCCTGTTCTCACTGAAGCTACTTCATAATCTGGCTCCAGTTTTTTGTTTCCTGATTGATTACATATCATTCATCATTTTCCCTACTATGCTCTGGATAAATAGACTTCCTTGATATTCTTTATCTAAGGGATTCTAGCCCTCATTTCCATGCCTTGGTATACCTTGCCATCCACAGAATGTTTCCTTCTCCACTTTTCTTGGAATTCTGTTTCTCTTCAGGGCTCAGGTCAGGTGCCATCTTTAACAAAGGCCTTCCCCGATCTCCTCAGTTGTTAGTACTCCTTCCTAGAAGAGTAGAAAAAAGAATATTTCCTATTTATTTTCCCTAGACAGACAATGTAAATACAATCAGAAAACCTGGTGTTGAGTCCTGCTTCTACTACATATTGGCTATGTGGCCACAGGTCAATCATTTAACAGAATCAGTAGAAGAGGTTTCCTCACCAAGGACTTCCTTATTCCAAACGAATTACAAATGGAGACCAAAACCAAAAATAAAATACAAATAATATATTTACATTACCTTATACATTTTATATTGCTTGGGTCAAATGTAAGCTTCTTGAAAGCAGGAACTGTATCATTTTTTCTTTTCATTTACAGTACCTTGGACAACATGTGATACTTCCTAACTAATTCTTACAGAATTGAAGGGATGTAAAAAGACTGAACAGTGAGAATTTTGCAGACTCCCACAAATTTTGCCACAGACTGATTAGTGGTGGCTGGTTGGGAAACTATGGCTTAGACTGCTTTGGCATTGTCTCTAATCATTTGTCTGCACACTTAATGAGCCTGACTTTGTCTCTAAGACCATGCCCTTCAGTCCAATTTACTTTGTGTTAACTGTCTTGGGAATAACCTGGGATTGTGTCCCAGATTCCCAGCTTGCCTCTGACCCTTTCAGTAACATTAAGATAGAATATGCCTAACGAGACAGTCTCAAAAATATTCACTTCCCTAGCTTTCTGACTCTGGCAGAACAAAATAAACAGGGACATTACAAATCATTTAGTTCAAACCTCTCAAAGTTATAAACGAGGAAAATGAGACCCAAGAAGATAAACAGATTCATAGCATGCTTGTAGAAGATCCACTATTACAACCTTATTGTCTCAATTTCAAAGACTCATATTATTTCATTTGGCAGTACCCAGAATGATCTTCACAGATTTTAGCATTTAGAGTTGGATTAGAATTTAGAGATCATTTCATCTGGCTTTGTCATTTTACAGATTAGGGAACTGAGGCCCAGAAGAGTGAGGTGATTTGTTCCTTCTCATGTAATTATTATGTAGAAGGCACAAGGTTCAAACTCACATCCACCAAAGTTAGGCTGCCATCAAATATCAACTGAATCTTAGTCTATTTACTACCATTTACTTTTTCTCAGACAATGTTGGTGTGTACTCTCTTCTTCTGGACCTGGTTTTCTTCGACTTTGAATCATTTCATAAAAGATTTCCAGACTTCTTAGCATACTTCAATATGTTTACAGGACTTAATTACATTATAAAATCATGTTATCTTAATGTAATCTTAATCTCTTTGCTGCAGAATGAGTTTGCATCTCAACTACTATTGAGATGGTCCCTGAAGCTACTCTTGGGATGGTGCCTTGAAATTGGACACAACAGCCTCAAAAGCCTCTCAGTGGCTTTGTATTCTACAGTGTTCTACTTCCAGACCTCCTGGTGACTCCTTCTCCTGACTTTTTAAAGCTCATGACATTATATCCATCACCAAATTATTTCCCTTTAAAAAATAAACAAAAGGAGATGAAGAACAGAAGCATGTACTCTTATGTAACATGTCTTAAATTTATTAAAACTTTGCCCTATTTCTGACATTTAAGTTATTTCTAATTTTATTTTATAAACTAACAAGCTTATTCAATGCTTTTATACATAAACAAATGTAAAAACAGTCCTTCACTTTTCAGTGACATAGAATGGCAATGGAAAATGATGTTATGAGCTGTGAAAGACCAAGAGAGGAAGTTAGTCCCTGACTTCAAAGAACTTACATTCTCTGTTATATTTGTGTTACACATAAATAACTGACCACAATAGCTGTAGTCTGAGTGTCTATCAATAGGAAATAATGCTTTAAATTAGTCATAGTATGAGAAATATAAATCAAAATAGTCACTACACCCCCCTCCAAGAAATTGGCACAAAAGATGAGAGTAGTCAAAGTTAGAGTTATATCAAGATAAACATATTAATGTGTTAGGAGTTCTTTATAACTTTATAGCATTGTATTGGAATTGGGTTTTTTCTATGTACATTGTTGCAGCCATTATTTATATTGATTTCCCCGCCCCCATCCTCCTTATATCACTTTGTATCACTTTCCCCCTACTTTTCTATATGCATTTTATTCATTGATGTAAGAAATTATACCCTAACTCTCTCCTATTTTATTCAAGGACCAGACCTTGTTGAGTGATTCCCTACTTGATAGATGTCTACTCTGTTTCCAATTCATTGCTTCTAAAAATGTAGATATGTTTCTTGTGTATACACAATGTTTATAGCAGCTCTTTTTCGTGGTAGCAAAGGATTGGAAAATGAGTAAATACCCATCAATTGGGAAATGGCTGAACAAGTAATGATATATGATAAACAAGTTGATTATAGAAAAGCCTGGAAAGATTTACATGAAGTGATGCAGAGTGAAACTAGCACAGCTGGAAATACATTGTATACAATAAAAGCAAGAATATGTGATGACACTATCAGACTTGTTCTTTTCAGTTGTTCAGTGATCCAAAGGAATCCCAACAAACTTGGGCAGAAAATGCCATCTGCATCCAGAAAAAGAACTAAAGAGATGAATATCAATTAGTAATGCTATGTTCACTTCTTTTTTCTGTTTTTTCTCTCTCCCATGTTTTTTTTCTCTTTCCTTGCTTTTTCTCTTGCAAGGTGATTGATAAATGTGTTAAAAATAAATTTTATAAAAGGGGGAAAAAGAAATTATGGTTCTCTGGGAGGCTTTAAAGAACATTTAAAGAGACTATCTTCAGATATGGTTTGTTTAGTAGAATAAGGATGTATTTTTTTAAATGAAAAGAAAATTTAAATGAAAATAAATAGCCCATAGGATCTTTTGGTCTTTGGAGAAATTTTTACAAATGCAATGCAGTTAGCTTCTCAACATCATTGGTTCTTGCAAGTTCATATTCCTGCAGAATGAGTTTGCATCTCAGCTACTATTGGGATGATTTATGAAAGTTCTTCATTAGGTCTAAAACGGCCTGAAAAATCTATTAGGTATTCCATTTATAGACCTCCTGGTGGCTTTCTCATGACATATCTGTCACTAAACTACTTCACTTAGAAAAAAGAAAAAAAAAAACAAAAGGAGATAAAGGACAGAGGCCCATATTCTCAGGCAACACATTGGCTTATGATGGGAGAAGACCTAGGGTTTTTCCTTTGCAATATTATGTCTTTTTTCTCACCATTTCACATGATCCAAAATTTTCCAGGAATAATAGATAGCATTTATATGGTGCTTTAAGGTTTATAAAATGCTAAAAATTATTATCTCATAAAATTAGGGGAAAGCACATTATCTCTCTGAGTTTCAGTATCCTCATCCAAAAATGGAAACAATTTTGCCTGGGTTGTCATGGAGTTCAAATAACATAAGTCAAACAAAAATATTTGATAAATTATTGTGTCATATTAATAGGTGCTATTATTTTTCTAGGTAGTTTGTTTAAAATTAGAAGTGCTTTAGTAATTCTTTTGGCAAATGTAAATCTAAGCTTGTATAATTCATTATCTTTGTATTAGGATGGATTAGTGCTTTAATTATGGGGAAAACTGAGTTATTTTAAAATATTTTCTATTGATATCTTTCATTTTTACATTATTTAAATTTCCTCCTGTAACTTCTCCTCTCCTTCTTCTCAGAGAACTATCAAAGAAGCTCAGAGTAATTTTTTTCAAATTTATTTATTTTTAATACACATTGCTTTATGAATCATGTTGGGAGAGAAAAATCAGAACAAGAGGGAAAAACCATGGAGGAGAAAAAAACAGAAAAAAGTGAATGTATTGATTTATATTTAATCTTTATAGGTTTTTTTTCTGGATGCCAATGGCATTTTCTATCCAAAATCTATTGTGACTGACTTGGGTGTAACCTGCTAGTGGCTGCTGGGAATCTAATTCTGACCAGCAGAATAGATCCCTTCATGTGAGAGGATGATAACTGTACAAGGAGACTGAGAGGTAGTTGCATTCCTTCACCTCTTCCCTCTTGTCTCCAATTTATAACCCATTTCACAAAGAACATCTGAGTCAGTAAAGGCTGATTTGCAATTCCTTCAAGTGTGTTATATTCACAGCTGTGAGGGCTTATTTTGACAACTGACCCACCCCTTCACACTTAGGCGTGGTACTTAACAATTCCCCAGTTTTTGTTTTATGGGAACACAATTATTTTTCCCCCAACAGCATGGTAAGTAAGTTTGTCCAATATTGTGAAATGGCTGTTATTTGAGTCTGCATGCTGAGGAATGCAAAGAGCACTATCAAAGTCTTTTCTGTCTTATTCCTCTGGATGGTTGCAGGGTGAAACACTATAGCAGGCATTGAATCTTGTGAGATGTTACGGAGGCAAACTTTCTGACAGAGAATTAGGATTGTAGTCAGAGTAGGTATTTTTCATAAGTCCCTCATCAGTCTCCTGGCTCAGCCCTTTGATGTATTGGCCCATTTTAATTATCCCAACTCAAAAACTCTTACCAGCTCTCTTCTCCCTGTCTTTCTCTATGGGTTACTGATGGAACTCTCCTGGGAGTATCCTACTCAGGAATAGCTCTCCAGCGCTGCTGCTTCTTTGTTTGTTTCTTGCACCCGACATGGGGTACCATTTGACATGGGAGCAACCTGCTAGTGGCTGCTGGGAATCAAATTCTGATCAGCAGAATTCATGTGAGAGGATGTTAATGGTACAAGGAGATGGAGAGGTAATTGCATTCTCTGACCTCTCCCTCCTCCTTCTTCACTCCAATTTATTTCATTCCCAATTCACAAGCAACATCTGTGTCTGTAAAGGCTGATTTCTAATTCCTTTAAGTGTGTTATATTCACTTTCAGAGAACCTTCACACTTAGGCATTGTCCTTAACAATTCCCCCAGGTGATGGGCATCTACTCATTTTCTTTGCTATCACAAAATAGCTGCTATAAACATTTTTGCATATGTTGGTCCTTTGCCTTCCTTGAAGATTTTCTTGGGATACACACCCAGTAGTGGTGCTACTGGATCAAAGGATATACAGTTTGATAGCCCTTTGGGCATAGTTCCAAATTGTTCTACAGAATAGTTGGATTATTTCACAAACACCAACAATGTATCAGTGTCCGAGTTTTCCCACATCCCCTCCAACATTTGTCATTATCTATTCATGTCATTTTAGCTAATCTGAGAGGTGTGAGGTGGTACCTCAAAGCTATTTTGATTTGTGTTTCTCTAACCAACAGTGATTTAGAGGGTTTTTCCATATGATTTTAGACAGTTTTAATTTCATCATCTGAAAATTGTCTGTCCATATTCCTTGACCACTTATCAATTGGGGAATGACTTGTATTCTTATAAATTTGACACAGTTCTTTTTATATGTTAGAAATGAGTCCTTTATCAGAAACACTGATTATAAAAATTTTTCTCCAGCTTTATACTTCCCTTTTAATCTTTTAATGCAATCAAAGTTGTCCATTTTGCCTTTCATAATGTTCTCTAGTTCTTCTTTGGTCATAAATTCCTCCCTTCTCCCTGATCTGATGGGTAAATTATCCTTGCTCTCCTAATTTGCTTTTGGTACACAAATCAAATGTGTCCCCTTTATGCACAAATCATGTATCCATTTTTTCCTTTTTTTGATATGGGATGTGACATATAGATCTAGGCTGAGTTTTTGACATTATTGCTTTCCAGTTTTCCCAGTAATTTTTGTCAAATAGTGAGTTCTTATTCTAAAAGCTAGAGTTTGGGGGTTTATCAAATACTAGATTACTATAGCCTTTGATTATTCTGTCATATGTCTCTAATCTATTCCACTGATCTACAACTCAATTTTGATTTTTCACTGTGGCTTTAGGTATGTATGGCAGCTTCTAGCAACATGCCCATGTTTGATGGTCCTTATTCTATTGCCCCTTGAGAGGACAATTATTGAAATCACAATTACTTAGAGTGAAGAAGACAATTTTTCTTTCTTTGTAGTTGAGACATTTCTTTGTTGCTCTTCTCATGTGCTCAAAAACAAATTTCTCTTTTTAGATAGGCTTTCATCTGATTTTGGTCATTCCTCTTCCTTAGACCTTAAGCCTACTTGTCTCCTGTGACAAGTGGGGTATTAAATGGTCCTGTTTTCTCCAAAGGTCTTCTTCAAAGCCTGAAATCCCTACATTAATTCTTCCATTTCACAAAGGCCTTGAAAGCTCTCTTATGATGTAAATATATATTTCAGAGACACATCAATCAATCACCTACTTCATCTTAGGCATCCCATATACTATTCAAGCACAATGTTATTGTGGTAACAAAGAACTGAAAACAAAGTAGAATCCATTTAAGGATTCCATTAAGGAATGGCTAAACAAATTGTACTCTGTGAATGCAATAGAATATTACTGTGCTCTAAGAAATAAAGAATAGGAAATATAGAGAAGAATGAAAAGATTTCCATGATATGATGCAGAGTGAAATAAGTAAATAAGAAAACCATATATACAGTGACCAAAATCAATGAATCAACAAAAACTTGTTGACTATAATGTAGATTTATTGATTCATTGATATAATGTGTAAATGGAAAGATTAAACACAAAACAACCAAATGTGTATTTGAAAATTGCAAAGAAGGAGAATGATTCCCAAAGAGAGATGTGAGAAGATACTTCCATCCCACTCCTTAGCAGAAGTAGAAAATCCATGGCTATAAGACGTTGCATATATTTTCAGACTTTTTGATATATTGATCAGCTTTGTTCAATTTTTTCTCTTCCTCTTTTTATTTATCTTTAAAAATATTCTTTGCTCTATGAGTGATTCTCTGGGAAGAGATAGAAGATCCTGGGAAGAATTTTGACAATGAGAAAACTTAAGATATTAATTACTTTTTTCTGAGCTGTTCAATTAGGCACAGAAGATGGGAACACATAAGTAGAAATGTCTAATATTAAGGATATGAAATGTATTGCTATCTTCCTAAGCCATGCAGCAGCATTCACAGTACTGCTATCACTTGATAAGCCCCCTTCCTTCCAGTGTCTAGCAGAGGCTGGACAACTATTTTCTGAAGAGATTGTAGAAAGGTTTCTCAGTAAAGGCGTAAACATAAACTTGCTGCCCAAGGTACTCTGGGTGCCTGAGTAAAAAAGAGAGGCAGAGAGAAGGGAAGGAACCAAACATCCCAAACCAAGGGATTTTAGAGTAGACCAAGGTGAGAATTCCATGGAAGAATCATTGACAGCTTGGAAATACTAGAAGAAAAGAGGAAGACCATAAAAAGAGCACTAAGGAACTCTGAGTATTTCCAATTGAAATAGACTATTCCCATTTTTTTAAAAGACAATTTCACTAATATAAAATAAGACAAAACTGGGAATACTTGAAGAGAAGCTCTTTTCAGGAAGCCAATTGAATGGAATTCCTCTCAGACTATAATATCTTATGATCTGCAGCCATGTAGCATCCCTGAGGTGATAAAAGGAAGGATGTGTGTGTTAGGGAGCATATGGAGATCATTGACAGCAATGTGGTACCACAGAAAGAACTTTCAACTTTCAGTTACAACTTATGTGTTCAAGGTATTTTAGTCCATTTATTAACTGTGTGACCCTACAGAAGTCACTTTATCTCCATAGACTTCAATTTATTTTTCTGTGAAATGATAAGAATGAACTAGATGACATTTAAGTGTCTTTCTACTCCACTTCTATGATTCCATGAACATGTTGCCATGAGTGAAACCACCAGTTTTCATCATATTCTTCCATTCAGGGCTCAGCTCCTGGTCTATTTGCAGAAACTGTCCAAACTACATGTGCCTTTTTTTATGGGCTACTACATATCTGAGAAGTGTATAGCACCTTGATCTTGAAAAGAAAAAATTCGAAAAGCCAAAGGGAAAAAAGAATCCATGTAGAATAGGAGGAGGTTGAACATGTTACCAATGGTGACTTAAACCCAGAAAGTAATGTAAAAAGCAAATCTGAAAGTAAGTATGCTATAAAGAGAAGCAGATTAATCATGGATCAAAAAAGAAAAACAATATGTAGTTACCCAAGGGCTACATTGGCCTTCTTGAGATATTAAGGGAAAGACTTGAAGGCCTCAAGACTATTAATGGATTTTCCATTAGAATTTGTAAAGCGAATTGGCCAAGGAAGGGCTACTATATATAAAACTCTGGCTCCATCCAGTTTTCAAAGCATAAGCCTGGATGTGAAACCCATGAGCCACAGGGTGACTGCTTTGTGAGCAGAGGCAATTCTCCAGGCCTTTGCAAAAATTTGTGGCTCCTCAGGGAGATGGATGTTTCAATTTCCCTTTCTGCCGTTCTATTATAAATCTGACATTTCTTTCCTCCTGGATGATTCTTTTGATGAGTTCAGCAAATTCTTTAATGCAACAACGCAGCATAGCCCTAACGTCCCTGCTTTATGGAGTGGGCCCTGAAGTTATTTACGACAATGAAATTAAGTGCATCGGGATCCGGCAGATGCCATCAGAAGGTCTGTGTTTCAAGTTTTCTGCAAAATGATTTGTGAGGTTCCTGAGCAATTAATTTTCTTCTGACTTAAATCTTAGTAACCAAAAGTACATTACCATGTGGAGATCATGTTACTGCATGTATTTCCATTCACACAATGAAGAGGATTCCACCTACTTACTGACAGGTTAAGGAATGAGAAAGATGAAATATACTCTATTCACTTTCAGAATGAATCAGCTCTAGACAAAACTACATTTTGGAAAATGTTGCATTGAAAGATATGACATATTATAATGATCAAGTTTCATCCAGAGGAAAAGATATGAGTATTCATCTCTCATCTTTAAAAAGGTGGCTACTATGTGTATGGAATATTACATACCACATTGGACTCAGCTCATGTGTTGGTTTGTTTGGGGGAAATGCTTTATTATTTATTATTATTTGTTGCAAAGGATGCTCTCTGGACAGGAGAAGGGAAAAGAAATCTATTTAGAAATGAATGGGATGTGTGATGATCAAATGTGATGGACTTGGCTATTTTCAACAATGTGGTGATTCAAGGCAATTCCAATAAACTTGTGATGGAAAGGGACATCTTTATCCAGACACAGAACTATGGAGATTGAATATGGGTCAAAGCATAGGATTTTCACCTTTGTTGTTGCTGTTGTTGTTTGCTTATGTTTTTCTTTCTTTCTTGTGTTTTTTTTTCTTTTGATCTGATTTAAAAAAAATTTTGTGCAGCATAATGAATATAGAAATATGTTTAGAAGAATTGCACATTTAACTTAAATTGGATTACTTGCTGTTTTAGGGAGGAGCAAAAGCAGGAGAGAAGAAGAAAATTTTGAAACACAAGGTTTTGCAAAGGTGAATGTTGAAAACTATCTTTGCATGTATTTGGAAAAATAAAATACTACTTTAAAAAATTAAGGTGATTTAAACCAAAAGATAGCAATGAAAATACTTATTTAAAAAATAAATCAAATGCATTTTTTTTAAACAGAAACAACAAATCATTCTGATTCCCCAAGGTCTGGAACCAATTGAAAATATTTACAGGGGTGTGTGCTGTCTGATTCTTATTCTTCCTGACTTCCCATGCAGAGTTTGTGGGGGAGGTGTGTGGGCAAGGGAAAATCTTGTTGTTAGCAGATGGTTGCTTTGTTAACTTTATTGACCGTACCATGGGGAATGCTAACAGTGAGCATAAAAATACAGAATTGTAAATGAGACATGGAAGACTTCTTTCCCATTTTATTCAGGTCAGGACATAGAATAACAAAGGTTGTACTGGGAAGAGCCAGGATGTTACAGTACCCTAATGAAGACAAAGAGCAAAAGAGACATAAAAGTAAACGCCAGCACTGTCCAACTAGAGTACCTGAAAATATTTTCTTTCAGTCTCATTAAAAATGGCAAATATAAATAGCCCCGAAAGTTCAGATATCAAAGGGAACAACATGTGCAATGGATCATTCTACAGGGTGAAATGAGTGGATGAGAACAATCAATGGCCATGAAGTTAGCAGAAGTAAGCACTGAAGAATACTTGGAACTTGGTCAGACATAAAAGATACCAAGGTCATTTATTGCATCTTGGGCCATTGCCAATTAACCTGACTTTTGAATTGACGCTGTAATTCAATGACTCTGGAAGAGAGAATGAGGCTGACAACTTTGTGCAACTCTGCCTCATTTAAATTCCATTCACTTTAGAGTCAAGACATCATTCCCCTGTGATGTCATTGACCTTTTTCAAAAATGGAGGACAAATAACAACCACAACCACAACATACAATCAGTCAGGCAATAAACATTTAAGTGTTTACTATGTGTTAGGCATTGGACTAAGCACTGGACAGAATTCTAGCTCTTGAGTCAGAGAATTCGGGTTCAAATCCTATTTGATGCTTGCTGTGTGAACTTGGCCAAAATATTTAATGTCTTAGACCCCAGTTTCCTTTATGAAATTATGGGATTTGACTATATAGACTTTGAGTTCCCTTCCAGCTCTATAACTAGAATCTCATAAAGTCTATCAGCTCTAAGCCTCTATCAATCCAGGTCATGAGACTACAAACCACTGATAAAACAAACCTGATAATACACAAATCATTTAAATTGGGAAGTAGCCGTATTCTTAGATCATGTCTTGCCAAAGTCACCCATTGACCTCAGTCATATATGCTAATTAATTAACAATTGCATTAAAAATAGCTATTTAAAAAAGATATAGCTCTTAGCTTAGATATACTTAGCCCCCAAAATGTCTATAAGGAAATCCATCTGTGAGTTATGAGATGTTTCCCAAGTCTGAAGGTCTCAGGCTTTTCATGGGCAGATCTTCTCTTAGATTACCAGAAAGCTTCTTCAGAGACTCAAATGTTAATCCCCTGAACTAATTAAGTCTCAAGGTAAAGAATGAGCCCAGCATGGTAAGGGATGTTGATAGAGATTTCTCTCATTAAAATAGGTTAAGAGTCTCCTCTGGCAAATTTGCCAATGACAACATTGTTTGTTTGACCCTGGACCATTCACTTAATATCTTAATGTTTTAGGCAACTCTCTAAAAGTTGCAGAGTAGATGCCAATTATATATCCGGGAGAGGAAGTTTCCTTCCATAGGCATTTTCTACTCTAATTAAATCATAGATTTAGTCTTTATTCTTTCCTTAGAGACTTGGAAGGAATTTTAGAGTTTATTTAGTCCAACCCTCTGAAAAAAGCAAAGGATTTCCCCTTGCCCTATGCTGTTATTCTCTGTCTCTGTCTCTGCTGGACCATTTCCAGCAAGAGGGAGCTCACTTACTTCCAGAAATCACTTGTTTAATTTCTGCTGAGTGTATAGCAGCCAATAGTTAAACAAACAAAGTTTTTGGTTGAAAACAAAAGCATCATTACATTTTCAACATATATGAAGGCTGTTGATAAGCACTAAGCCCTCAATTTCACATCAATGTAACCATATCCCCTTCTACATTTGTATAACCAAATATCTTACAGTAAGTAAAATGCTCTGGTTTGTTTGACAACAAAGAATACTTATGGTTCCACGAGAAAAATTGAGTTAAGTTCCATTTCTTCCTTTCATAAGCCATTTAACAACTGTGACTTCTGATTTCTTTAAATTGATTTTTGATTCTCTCTTGAAATATACATTGGGTCCAGAGACTTTCTTCAGAAAAACTGAGGATGAACTGATAAAGAACAGGGAAACTTAGTAAAGGATGAATATTGGACTTTCATTTATAAATGTCTTTTCACACACACACACACACACACACACACACACACACACACACACACAAATATATACACACTTTTCTTCAGGAAAAAAAATTCTAGAAAAAAAGCCCCAAGGGCTTTCAAGCTCAAGACTTATCCAAACTGAGCTTCCAGGCCTTTCAAAACCTTCTCCTATATAATCTCAAAAAGCAAAATTGTCTGATCTGCCCCTTGAATCAGTGAGATGTCTTCCTGACCTTTATTATGTATTCTGCTCATGGTTCCCTACTGGATGTTAGAAGAAGTTTTATACATAGTACAAGTTCAGAATATACAAGGGATATCAGCACAGCACAGAAGTAAACTGTGCTAGGATTTGGGGGAAAAAATAAGATCATCTTCCATTTTAGGATCCCAAGGAAAAGTAGGTAGGCATTCTTGAGTGAGTATAAAGCAAGAAAATAATTCTGAAGTCCAGCTGCTGGAGAAGAATGTTCTGTGTTAAAATTGGACAGAAAATCAGAGATTTCTGTGTTAAAATTAGACATAACATCCTGCTTTCTTTAAGCCGTTGACTACAAAATGACTTTGTGACAGGTTTGATCCACTTCTCCATCCCACCCCCTTTCTCCATCTCCCTCTCCTCTACCGCCCCCCCTGCCCCATTTTTGCTAAAATGGTTCTTTGAGAAATCCCTTTGGTTTAAATTCCTACTTCTAACTTACATATTTTGTTGCATGAGATTCCTTACTCTTCCTTTAGAGACTTAGTGTTTTGATGCCACAGTGTAAACAATTTTTCTTAGTACTTGGTAGAGGAAGCCATGTGAAAGTCTACAAATCCATACTCCCTCGTGCCATCTCTGTCTTCTCTGCCACAGGTAAAATCTTGGTTAGAATCTCTGAATTCTCTTCTTTATAACTAGTTACTTTATAACTGGGCACTTCTAGGAGCCCGAGGTGATCCACCATTATAATGATCATTCAAATCCATCAATAAATAAACAAGTATATTAAGCACTTACTATGTATTAGGCACATTGGAAATACAAAGAGAGGCAAAACAGTTATTGTTCTCAAGGAGATTTCTCTTCAAGACAGATGTTTGGAGAAGAGCAATTTATAAATAAAAAATAAATAAATACAAGAGATAGATATATCTCTATGTAGAGTCAGAAAGACAGAGACAAAGACAGAGAAACAGAGCAAGCCAGAGGCAAAGAGGCAGAGGGAGAAAGAGACCAAGGGAAATTTCTTTTTGCTGAAATTCTCTTTCATGACTAATATTAGCTTACATTTTATATTGATCTAGAAATAAAGATAGAATTCCACAGAGACCCTTTTTATGGGGATGTAAAGTTTAATTTGGGGATTTTTTGTTTGCTTAAATAGAACTATAGAAATTTAATATCATCAGTACACTCAGAGAAGCCACTGTCTTTTTGGAAAACTAAGGTCAATTTCAGAGTAAATAAAAGGATATCCATACCTTTGATTTAGTCCATGATAAAAGTAATGGATACTTTTTTTAGCCAACAAAGGGACATTCTCTCTAAGGAGTCCCCCTCTTTCTATCTGCTCCAAGGTGAATTCAAAAGCTATTGCTCTCAAATTGGATCACACAGATACTTCCATGTCCAATTTGATCACAAAAAACAAGACAGTTTCAGGGAAACTTGAATAGGATAGTTTTGGGATAACATCAACAGTATGGTCTTTTGACAGTGGAAAAATATGTGATTAGATCCAGGGTTTTTTGACTAACCACCTATGGGACATACATATACCTCACACATTGATATTGGTTTGACAAAATAGGGATGTCCAAATTGCCATGTCTCGTTGGGGTATCTTAGCCTATTGGACAATCATTAATGGGGAAAACACTCCTTTCTGGTTCTCAATTTAGGAAAAGACATGGAGCTCTCCTAAATCCACTGAGAACTCATTCAGTTGGCTTCCTGCTGTAGGGGCTTGTTCTAATTGTAGCAACTACTGAGCTTTTTCCAAGTTACACCATGCTCACTTGACAAGGGACCCCACTTGACAGGGTATAAGTGTTGGTCTTATACCCAAAGTATCCAATTAAATTTTTCTTGTCTTTCTCTGGAGACACGAAGAAAAGCAAAAACAGTCCCTGACATCAAGAAATTTCTATTCTAATAAAAGAGACAATATTCACAGATAGGCACCTACAGAGCATATATACCACAGCTAGGTGACACAGTAGATTTAACTCTGGGCTTGGAGTCAGTAAAGCTTCGGTTCAAATCCAGCCCCAGACACTTACCTTAACAAGTCATGATCTCTGTCTACCTCAGTTTTGTTATCTATTTAAAAATATCGTAAGACCTATAGCCCAGTGTGAGGATAAAGGGAGATAATATTTGTGATGCATTTTACAAATCTTAAAAGATGTGTAAATTGTAATTTTTGTAAATTGTAAAATGTAAACTTGTAATTGTACATGCTAGCTATTATTGTTGTTGTGCAGTTAGGTGGTGCTGTAGTGGAAGGAGTATTGGGCCAGAAATCAAGAAGAATCATCTTCATGAGTTCAATTCTGGCCTCAGACACTTATTAAATGTATGATTCTGGACAATCACTACCCCTGTTTGCCTCAGTTTTCTCATCTATAAAATAAGCTGAAGGAGAAAATAACTACTAGTATCTTTGCTAAGATAATGCCAAATGGGGTAATGAAGAGTTTGACTGAAATGACTAAATAAAATGACTGTTGTTATTGTTGTTTTTAAAATGAGGTGGGGAGGAGGACATGGGCAGATAAGATGAGCATGAAGTAACATGTAACTAGTAGTACCAATTTTAGTCTTATATGAAATAAGGGATTCTAAGGGACAGAAAGGAGAGACAAGGCCTCTCTAGTCATTGGAGACAACTAGTGTGAAAAAAATCCAGAGATAGGAGATAGAGCCTCATAATAATACCTAATATTTATAACACATCTACTATGTGCTTTACATATATTATTTCATTTGACCCTCACAACAACCCTGAGAAGCAGGTACTATTATTACCCCCATTTTACAGAAGGGAAAACAGAGGCAATCAGAGGTTAAATGACTTGCCCAGGATCATATACTTGATAAGTGTCTGAGATTGAATATGAATTCAATTTTGTTTGTTTTGTTTTGTTGCTAAAGATAACGTGGACATTCTGTTGGCTTTCACTTACTACTCTTCAGAAGCATCCACAAGCTTCAGCCTCCTCAGATATAGATATTACAGCCATGTATCACCATCCAGATTTATATAAATTATTATTCAAAGTTGAGAAATTAAAAGAAACTCTACCAAACATCTTTGATGAGACAATTATAATTATAATAAGCTACTAAGATTGGATAAAGAAACTAGAGAATTCTATGCAAACAATAAAATACAATATTAGCCAAAACCCAACATTTTACAGTGATATGTTCAAAATGTTGTTTATAATATTGAGTTATATTTATACCAGAATGCAAAAATGTGTCCATATAGGAAAACGATAAACATAATTACAAATATTAAAAACAAATCCCTCATAAATCTCATGATTCTATCAAAAGATGTAGAATAAAAATCACTTTGGCAGTATACAAAATTTATTTCTGCTAAAAAAATCAAATAAAGATAAGCATAAAAGAGCTGTTTCTCAATTGGATAAATATCTAAAATCTCAAATTGGCATTATATGAAATGGGAAATAACTGGAAGAACTACTGGCAAGCACTAGTCTAAAACAAGAATGCTGCCCTAATTCACTATTATTTCACCAAATTCCTAGAAATGCTAGTGATTTCAGCAAGATGATAGCAAATAAAGGGATAAAAATTGACAAATAGGAAACTATACTTATTTGAAGACAGTTTACTTAGGAAATTGATGAGAATCAGCAAAAATGGTGAAAAAGGTCTTATTGAACTGCACTAATGTAGCAGGATACATAAAAATCATTAGCATTCCTATATGACAACAATAAAATCCAGGAGGAAACAATAAAAAGAGACATCGCTTTTAAAGCAACTACAAAATGCTCAAAGCATCTAAAATCAAATCTATGAAACCATACTTGAGATCTACATATACACAGTATAATTGTATATTTTATATACTATATATTATTTTGTTTACAAAATATATGTGCATACATATTGTTTATATATTTAGTTATTATACATTTATATATTAAATTTTATATATAATCTTCTCTATGTCTATGTACATATCTCCACACAATACATTCAACATAGTTATATATGTATATATATTAAACCTCTTTGTCTTTATTTGGAAAGAGCAATACAAAGAGAAAGACATATACACCTACACACAACCGAAGAGGTATGGTAACCTTAAAGGTAAAGACATTAGCTAGCTGCTAAGGGGGCCAGCCACTCTTAACTTCTCATGTACATCTGTGATATCTCCTATTTTCACCCCAATTTTTTTTCTTTCATTTTTTTGTGCCATGGAAATGCACCCATGATAATCTTTTTCAAAGTAGTGCTCATTTACATGTGAATAGTATGAAAATCCCTGAAAATATCCCATTTCCATCTTTTCTATACAGTTCTCCTGTTTACCCAAATAATCTTACAGATCAGGGGACATTCATCATGTGTGTACTCAACAATATTTATTAATAACAAAAATGACTTTAAATAGTATTTGTAATATAATCACGCCTTGCCTTGATTTTATTTACATGCAAACTGTCAGATGTAAAGCACATAATTAGTTGTTTAGGTTTGGTATTTTTTTTTAACTAACAGATGGACGTAACATTAATAAATGGCAAAATACTGTTGGTGACATAATTTCACAGGGAGGCTAGAAAATGTGATTTTGATTTTATTGATAAGATGGATACCACCAGCAATTAGACATGAAACAAAACATATGGGCAGAGAAATATCAAATTCTTTTGCCTGAGATATATGGTCTAAACTCAATACATATACAAATTTCATCAACTAGAAGGATAGACAAAGGCAAGCTGAGATCATTAGATCAGTGCTTCCATTCTCACTCATTTTACCCAGTGGTCCTACCATTAATCATTGTCTTCTTGACTATCTCTACAAAATAGGAAAGGTTTCTTATACTTTCAAACATGGATTTAGACCCACTTCTTTAGAATAATGAAAGTGTTAAATCACATTTGTCATACACATGACAAATAGTTATTAAAATGCTTCTGGAGTTGATGTTTTAATAGTACTTACATAGCACAAAATGAGGAAAAAAAGCTCATCAAAAGTTGTTGTTGAGGAATAAACTTGTTTAGCTGTGAGAAGTATGCCCCATTGGTCATGGTGTTCTGGGGAGAAAATTAGATTTGAAAGCAGGAAAGCCTAGTTATAAATTCCACTTTAGGTCCTCAAGTGACTGACCTGACACAACTTCCTTAAGCCTCCTCAAACTCAATTTCTTTATTTGAAAAGTAGTATAAAAAACAGCACTTACCTCACAGAGTTGTTATGAAGGATCCAATGGGACAATGCATTGTGTTTAGTGGGTATCTGGAATGGGAAAAATCTGAATCAAATCCAGTTTCAGATTCCTCCTGTGGATTTTCTAGGGTCTTGTAAATTGTAGCACTCCTGGTAATATATATTTCAACACATTTCCCAACCTGGAGTTTTGACAACAGTATAATGTGGTAGCTAATTATAGTACTTGGAGGCAATTAGGTGACTCAGTAGTTACACTTGATGGCAGGAAGAATTGAATTCAAATCTGACCTCAGATATTCATTAGCTATGTAACTCTAAGCAAGTCACTTAACCCTATCTGCTTCAAATTCCTTATCTTTAAAATAAGCCAGAGAAGCAAATGGCAAAACCACTTCAGCATCTTTGCCACAAACAAAAGAAAACATATCAAAAAAGGTCATGAAGAGTCTCACCCAACTAAAAAATGACTAACCGAATTACAAAACTTGATTCTATATTATTCGTATTTAGTAAAGAGTGTTATTTGGGTGTCTTAGTTTTTTATTTTCCTCCCTTGCCTACCAAAAAAGTAGTCAGCTGACTCCCTTCTTGCCACCTAGTTTGACTTGATGTCAACATGGAAGAAAATTGAGAGCTCCCAAGAAGCTACTTGGCCCTGGAATGCTATACATCCATATAATCAATTAATTGGATAAAGGTATATGCAACATCTCACACAAGACTGTAAATCACAGTTAACATACTGACAGGCTCCTATTTTCACTTTTTTGATTTCTTTCTTTCTCATGGTTTTTTTCTGATTCTTCTTTCACAATAAAACTGATATGGAAATATGTTAAACATGATTGTACATGTATAGCCTTTTATTGGATTGCTTCCTGTCTTGGGAAGGGGGAAGGAAAAGGAGGGAAAGAGAAAATTTTGGATCTCAAAATCTTACAAAAATGAATGTTGAAAACTATCTTTACAAGTAATTGGGGGAAAAACAAAAAGATGCTATTAAATAAAAGATCTGAGAGAGGTTGTTATAGTTTGATAATGCTTTTTTTTTTTTTATAAAGGCTCTAAGAGGCTTAGAAGATGATAAGTTCAATGCAGCATTTTCAAAAATAATGCTCTGGCTGCCCTCCACCTTGATTAGGCATAACTGAAATACTGTGTCCCATTTTGGGTGCTGTAGGTCATTGATAAACTGGAACATATCCAGAGATCAAGGTGACTTAGAATCTTAAATATGTTATATGAGAATGTATTGAAAACCAAGATATGTTTAGCACACAGAAAAGGGGACTCAGGGCTAGGGTAGATCCTAGCAGTCTTCAAATATTTAAAACTTATCCTGTGGAAGAGATTAGACCCATTCTATTAGTGCTAAAGGACATAATTGGAAGCAGTGGGTAGAAGTTCACAAATGAAGGAAATTTAATTTTGATGTCAGGATAAATTTTCTAAGAAAGTGTTTTCTAAGAAAGTGTCTAAGAAAGTTAAAAGTTCTAAGAAAGTTTTCTAAGAAAGTGTTAGCTTTATTGGGAGAGAGACACTGGGTTTCCCCACTCCCTACTTTAGAAGTCACTTTTTCCACTATACTCACTGTATTTGTGTTATACTTCTGCTTTAAAACCTCTGTTACAATGCAGATGTTACTAGAGAAGGACTATATTTTAAGCCAGTGATAGCAACTAACATGAAAATTACAAACTAATAGAATTTAGTTACAGAAAATGATCAGTGAGAGAATAGAAGATAAGGAGTAAATTTTAATAGGGTAGGGCAGAATAGAAAAAAAATAATCTGAATTTATGATAATGCTTGTCAGTGACCTTGGAAACCAAAGGAAAATAACAGGAGGGTTTTTCCAAATCTGCCAAGGGAGTATATTTGGAGACATTGAGAAAGGATAATGGAGACACATAAAAAGTGAAAAGTCATATGATAAGGGAAATAGAAGGTTATGGAAAATAAACTTTATCCACTTCCCAAATCTTCCTCTCCTCTCCTCTCCTCCTCCTCCTCTTCCTCTTCTTCCCCTTCCTCTCCTCTTCCTCTTCCTCTTCCTCTCCTCTCCTTTCTCTTCAGTGTATGTGGATATAGAACTTAATGTGACAGACTTGAACCCAGGAAAACCTGGATTAAAATACACCTGGAGACCATTGACTTGGTAAGCAATCAGTGGCAAAACACTTGGCCTTTCTGAGTCTGAAGCAGCTGATTAAGATAAAAATTTATAGAGAGGGATGCTCTCTGGCCCTTGACATAGTAAGACATTTTAGTCTGTCCCAGATCCCAGAAAGAAAAATAGTATGATGTAATACCCAGAAAACTTGGGAAGCTCAGTAGAGATATCTCAAGCAAAACAAGCACTTGCTTCATATTGTTCTAACCTGTGTAATTTTAATAACTTGTGGTATGAATTTTATCTTAAAAGCACTATGTCATGAATAATTTATTTGGTAGCAAGATCCTATCCCTTTTAAATTTTGATTGAGTTGTATTATTTGAATGAATGGATTCTTATTGAATACTATAAGCCATGATGAATAAGAAGAAATCAGAAAAATTTGGGAAGGATTGGTAAATAGAGGAAAGAGGAAAGAGAAAAGAACAGGGATCCTTAATCTAAAGTCCACAATCCTGAAGGAGACCAAGAATAAATTCTAGGATGTTTATGAACTTGGATGGGAAAAATATATTTTCCCCACTAATATCTAACTGGGTTGATGGACTTCATAAGATTGTCAAAAAAGTACATGATCTAAAAATAGATTAAGACTCTCTAATATACACTATACCTATAGTAATATAAAGAGAAATAATACTGAAAGAAAATAGCAAACCAATCAATATAGTGACCAGTTGTGGCTTTAGAAAATTGATGTTTCATGAAACAAGTCTTCCGTCTCCATGAATTATAGGTCTGGAATTAAACATATGTCATTAGACATTACCAATGTAAAAGTTTGCTTTGCTTAAACCATACTTATTTATTACCAGAATGGTCTTTTGTAACAGAAAGGGATATTCACTGGGGAGAGTCATTGATGTAAAAATCATCATTAAAATGTTGTTACATAATTCATATAACATTTAGTATATGCGAGGAGATGGTTAATTTAGAGCACTGAATGTGTTAATTCAGTCCCATGTTTCACAGAGTGAAATAATTACATCCTTCTTATTGGTAAAATCAGGCTTACCATTATTGTTAATGTGAAAATTACAAAATCAATAACATCAAATTGAAGTAAAGCAGAAAATCATGCAGAGCAAGGAGGAGTGAAGGATGAATTCAATTGAAATGGGTTCTAGCCCTCTACCACCCTGAATAATTATGTAGGGCATATGCATATTCAGAAATCTAGCTAAATATAGATCTTACTTCAAATC
Source organism: Antechinus flavipes (assembly GCF_016432865.1). NCBI lineage: Eukaryota > Metazoa > Chordata > Mammalia > Dasyuromorphia > Dasyuridae > Antechinus > Antechinus flavipes. The sequence goes on along the minus strand of NC_067400.1, from coordinate 33,986,048 downwards.
AGTCTTAAATTAAGTAATTTTGTAAGAGAGATGATTAGGATTATGAAGCCTATTGACACCATAACTCTCTCCTTAATAGAAGGGGAAAGAGAAGGTTTTATGATTTACCTATATCTATATGTACCTATATCTCCACTAGTTGGTACAGTGGATAGAGTAACAGATTAGGAGTCAGGAAGACTCATTTTCCTAAATTCAAATGTGTGCTCAGAAACTTATTGGCTATGTGAAACTGGGCAAGTCACTTAACTCCAGGTTTCCCTAGTTTCTTATCTGTAAAATGAGCTGCAGAAGGAAATGACAAGTCACTTCAGAACTTTTTCCAAGAAAATCCCAAATTGGGTCATGAAGAGCTGCACACAGCTCAACAACAACTATGTTTGTATGTTTGTGTGTATATATATATATACACAGACAGAGAGAGACAGAGAGAGAGAGAGAGAGACAGAGAGAGACAGAGAGAGAGAGACAGAGACAGAGACAGAGATGGAGAATAAAAAATGTTAGAAGGGAATTGGGGCAAATCATTAAATGATTGATATGTGGGATGAATAAGTTTATATCTGTACTATTTACAAAATATCCCAGAAAAATTGGAAAGCTTGATTTTTCATCTATTTGTTTGGCAATTTGAAGTCTTTGGAGACACATGGAGGATGGGCAAAATTTCTCCCTTTCAATTGATTATTTTGTAGCTGATAAAGATTACTGGCATGGAAAGAGAAAAATTATCACCCACTGCCAAAGGGCTGTTTACCATAATCAGGCTTGTTAATTAAGTAAGAACAAGAGATGAATTTGTGTTAGAAAAAAAAAAGTAAAGCAAAGGTCAAAATTCTTCCCTCAGAAGGCTAGATAGTATTTTGGTGTAATATATTGAGACATATATGGCAGTCTAGAAATAACAGCTAACATATCTGGTACTTCTAATTGTTCAGGAGCAGCAGGTTAGAAATACATTTGTGCCCAAAAGACAATATTCCAGTCAAAGCATGAACAAATCTTAGAAACTTCTCATGCACAGTCCTGATAGGCATCAATAAGCCTGGATTTCAGGTTATTGCTATGTACTGTGACTCATTTGAAAGAAGTTTGGACATTGAGTAGATGTATCAATGTACACAAGAATCTGAACTTTTGTAGGTGGGAAATATCTGAGCTACTGCAAACTAGATCTACTTATTTGTACCTTAGAAGGTGTATGAGTTGTCTGAGGTTCAGCAGGGTTAAATGTCTTGTTCAGGGTCACCCAACTACTAAGTATTGGAACTGGGATTGGAACTCAGTCCTTTTTGACTCCAAGTTCTGAAGTCTGTTCATCATGCTACTTTCTAGATATTCTATACATTTCACCAACAATATGTTATTTCCATGCTCCAATACATCAAGTTATCTGCATGGCTTTTTTGGAGTTCAGTTTCCTCATAGGTTAAATAGAAACATGGAGACATATACCCATAGAGAGAATTTGTACCTGATGATCCACTGGGTAACTGAACAGCTTTAAAATAATGTGATTCTATCTTGTAGGACCAACACATAGAATGTTAACATACAAAGGTGCCTTGCATGCTATTGAGTCTATTTTTTAAACAGAGAAAACAACAAATTATCAGAGAGTTAATTGACTCCCCCTGGTCATACAGCCAATATGTGTTAGACTAGCAAATGAGTATTCTTTTCACCAAACTCAAGTATAACTTCCTCCCTGAAACTTTCCCTGACTTCATCCTGTCCCCGATGATATAAAATCTTTTCTCCTAAAAATTCTCATAGGACTTTGCCCGACTTCTTGTATATTTATTTCTTAGCTCCAGAGAATCCCCTCTCTCCCTTTTAGCAGAGCTACTTATAAACATATTTCTCCTCCCAGGAGATCATATGCTCCCAGAGACTAGGATCTGTGTTGTATTTATCAACATATTAATTTGAATGTAAGGTCCTGGGTGGCAGACATAGCTTGGATTTTTTCTTTGTGCTCCCTTGCCCCCATTCCCAAATTCTTCATCCCACAGAGTATTTGCACATGGTTTAAGTGCCAATAAATCCTTATGGACTCTGATCAGCCTCTTCACCAAGAACCAAGGCTTAAGCATATCATTTAATAAATATAGGTATAGCGAGTGAGCAAATGTGCTTGCTCTTCCATTTCTAGGTTGCTATACATCACGCTGGGGATTTAGGATTGTCAAATGTACTGCTATCAGCTTGAACCCTCACCAGTCACATTCCCCCTACTATTAGGTGCCAGGGACCAGTGCCCATGTTTTTTAATCACTTAACATCAATTAGTTTTAACAATGAAATATTTGCATCAATGATGTAGCAAGAATAAATGTATTAATATTTTCTCTAGTGCCACAATAGCACATTTCTATTTTTTGCATAATATTGGTTCTACATCCAGATGTGAAATGCTAACTGCATCTTCATCTCAGCTATCACTGAGCTAAGGTTTTAGAAATTACTTTCAAAGATCATGCCTTGCTCCTCTGGGGACTCAACCTGAAATGGTCATAAACCAAGATTCTGATAAAATTTTGGGATGCACCCTTTATCTTTCAGAAATCACAAGGTAGAGGAAGAGAGAGAATCAATGCTAAAATGGGGGATAGATAGAACAAAAACGATTAGGTGGGATATATGGCAGTTTAAATTTTAAATAACTGAGGAAACAAAGATTCAAGTTTCTGAGTATATCAAGCTATTAAACAATATATTCCATTGCATAATATATTGGGATCAGACTTCCTCAGTGTGCCACTGGACTGCAAATATAAGAGAAGACAGATTTTTATGCATTGAATGAAATAACTAAAAGGATTAATAAATCAGAATACAAGTTTGGGTAATCTGATTTCTAATTGGAGGAAAAATTAGGGGATTTCCAAGTTGGTTGAGGGGTGAGAAAGTTTGAAGAGTTGAGGGGGGAAGAGTAGGCAGTTGAACTTTCCTGGATGTGAAATAGGATGTCACTCAATTCCCATCATTAGCAAGTTGATAGAATTTACAGGAATATGAAACTTGAGTCTCAACATGGTGAGAGTTTTACAAGATGGTGTCAATTTGATTTACACAATTTCCACAGTTTTCATAATTATCTACTTTGGTTCATGAAGAAAAGGCTAGTCTTCTCCTCCCATAAATCATTTGAATGTAAGCCAAATTTTTAAGGTTTTTAACTATCAACATAATGTACCAAGAAAAGGCTATTAGGGAGCAACTTCTTATATAACTAAGTACACCAATTAGTGCAAAGCTTAAGAACAGTAATAATGATACACAAAACCTTATTAAATATATTTTATAGGTAAACTGATTGAATTACTAGGGAGCTTGAAATAGACTAATTTTGAGTAGGGAGATTTACATGCTACCAAAATGATCAAGAAAACTCAATCTCCATGAAGCAAAAAGCCAAAGCAATATAATCATCACTATTAAATGACATCATCTCCTAGCATCCTAACTTACTCCCAATGTCCAGTCAATCATTGCATTTCATCTTGAGTGCTAGATGTTCCAGATAGTTTTCTGATCCCAACAATTGAGAGAATTATGGGAATTGTGTTAACCAAATTGACTCCATCTTATAAAACTGTCTCAATTTTGAGACTTAAGCTGCATTTTTCTATAAATTCTTCCTACTTGCTAATTACAGGGATTGAGTGACATCCTGTTTTGCATCTGGAAAAGTCTACTTGCTTGTTCTCTCTTCTTCCAGATCTTGAAGTATAAGATGTCTCTTCCAACTCACAAAGTCTCTATTTTTTCCTCCAATTAGAAATCAGATTAACTTAATCTTGTATCATGATTTATATCCTGTTAATTATTTTCTTTTAATGCATCGTATTTTATCTCCCCCTGTATTTGGGGTCTAGTGCCAAACCAAGAAGGCCAGGACCAATTTGTTATGCAACTGGCATCCATTGCTTAGTAAATCAGTATGCTTGGAAGCTTGAACCTTTGTTTCCTCAATTGTTTCAAATTTCAGCCATCACACAAATGATGAAGAAAAGAGAGAACAATTTGACTGGTTCATAGAGTGTAAAAAGGGAAGTAATATAAAGTGAGCCTGGATGTTGGCTTTCTGTTATAGAGGACTTTGAAATCTAAAAACAGAAGTTTACATTTTATCCTGTAAGTAAGATGTAGCTACTATAGTTTTAAAGTAGGGAATGATGTGTTTAGATTTAAAGCTTAAGGAAAGTCACTTTGTAGCTGAGAAATGAAAGTACTTTAATAGAGAGAGACTTGAGGCAGGAAGATCAATGAGGAAACCATTAAAATAATTTGGATCTGAGGTGATAAGGGTCTGAATTGAGGTGGTAATAGAAAAATGATTGAATGTGAGAGATTTTGCAGAGTTAGACATGACAAAATTTGTCAGTTGATTGGCTGTGTAGCTTAGGAAGAATGAAGACTTGCAAGTGACAGAGGTTATAAACATAGGATAGAAAAATGATGGTACTTTTTGGAAGAAATGGGATAGTCTGAAAGAAGGGTAGATTTTGGGGAAAGCTAATGAGTTCTGTTTTGGGCATGTTTAATTTTAGATGTCTATAGAACATCCAGTTTGAAACATTAGCTGATTGGTGATGCATGGCTCTAAGCAGAGAAACTGAGTTGAAAATATAGATTTGGGAGACATCTGTAGAGTTCTCAGCTAATTAAACTCATGGGAGCTGATGAAGTCACTGAAAGAGAATATGTAGAGAGAAAAAATCCAGGATATAATTTTGAGAAATGCTTGTAGTTAGAAGGAATGATATAGATGTTGATCCAATAAAGGAAATGGAGAAGTCGCATGTTAAATGCTTAATAAAATGTGTTGATTGATTGATTGAGAGTAACAAGCATGATTATCATTAAATTATCCTAAGGCTATGGCAGAGGGAAATTTTTATAGTATCAGAAAATATTTTCCCATCCTATGCATAAGTAAATTACCTGTCATCCTATAGTATGCGGGTCTGTGTTATATAGCATCTTTCTATGACTTGTGCTACCTTGATACACTTTCCAGGAGACCTATGACTAGCTTCTTGACTTTGGCCATGTTGCATTCTGGCAGATTTTGCTCAACAATTTATACTTAGGATCTTTGATTTGGAGCTAAAATAGACCTTGAGGATTTTCTAGACCTAACACCCCCATTTTATTAACCCTTTCCTTTAAAGTCACTGAATATGCAATGTAACAGTGATCATGCTAGAGAAATTTTATTCTCAAGATTATAGGTAACTTCTTTTTTATTGACATAGGAGTCAGCTAGTAGCTATGCTTTGGAAATGGTTTTCATAACCTCTGACTATAGCTTACATACCACAAGCAAGCAGGAGAAGACATATTATGTGCACAGCAGGAAGACTGACAAATTTAAGATTGATGAGAACAAGGAGATGCATTTGCATGATTTTTGAGGTGGGGGGAGGGTGAGAGATATTGAGCAATAGTTTACTCAGTGTAGAAAACTTTCAATATGGAAAATCTCTTCACTGAGCAGATCAATGAATCTGTAACTTATAGTCTTCCAGAGTTCTCTGGGAAATCAAGAGATCATATGACTTTTCTAATATTACAAAGCCAATATATAACAGGACTTGAACCTGGGTCTTCCTGACAAGTTTTCTATGTATTATGCTATGATGCATGACATACACAAAGATAGATGGTTAGCATTTTGAATGAGAGCACCTATGTAGGTCCCTCAGGCCCTATCTATTTCTCCTCCACTCTTCAGTTTTTATGTGAATATATATGTGTATATATATGTATATGTATATATATATATATGTTTTGCTTATATATAATGTAAATATATATAGGCAATATCACTGATAACTAAGTATCCATTGCTTTAATACTATTCTGCTCCTGCCCCATATTCTGGTCTTGTAAACATTCCCATATCTCTTTTAATTAAAAACTCCCATGTTCACAATTCTCTTTAATTGGCTGTTTGATAAATTGCAGGCTTACTTAGTCTGGCTTTTTTTCCCTCCTAAATCTATGGAGATAGATTATTGACTAGTTAAGGACCATGCTAGAATTGGAAATTCCTGTATCACCCTCCACCAGATCCTGATCTATTAAGTACAGTGGAAATTTGAAAAAATTTGCTGAACTGGTCCCTGTAACTTGTTTTTCTGATCATCCTCCAATGTGATCAAAGTCATCAAGTTCATTTTGCAAATCACAGATTCTATACTTACATTACAGGTATATACAAAGTGACTTGGATACCACACACACTCCATTCTACCAATCTTCTCTGGTCTTAGTTTTTTAAACTGTAAAATGAGGTGGTTAGACCAGATGGCCTATAAGACCCCACCCATTTTTAGAACTAAGATCCTGTTGCTCTAGTGCTAACCATGGTGCTGAACAGTCAGGCTTGTGGTCAGTCAGCTGGGGCCAGCCTCTTAAAGCAAGCCCTTCAAAGCTGACTGCCACATCTTTTTAAAGTTAATTCACCAAGACTTTCTAGGCCCCTAGTTCATATCATCACAAGATCACAGATATAGGACTGAAAGTGACTTCAGAGTACATTAACTCACACCCCTCATGTTGCAGATAGGAAACTGAGGTGCAGAGAGATGAAGTGTCCATGGTGAGACAGGTAGTAAGAATCTTAGTTGATACTTAAAATTCAAGTTTTTTGACTCAAGAAACAATGGCCTTTCCACTGTGTCATACAGTCATTATCATGACTTCAATATGATCTTTATGATTCCTCCAAGAAATAGCATGAAAATTGTGGGGGTAGGGCAGCTAGATGGCACAGTGGATAGAGCACTGGCCCTGGATTCAGGAGGACTTAAGTTAAAATTCAGCTTCAGATACTTAATACTTACTAGCTGCGTGATTCTGGGCAAGTTACTTAATCTCAATTGCCTCATCCAAAAATAGTGGAGAGTATCAGGGATATCAGAAAGGAAAATGACATGAAGTCCATGGATAAAAATGAGAATCATTTTGAAAGAAGTCCTCAGATTTATAAGAGATTTCTTATGCAAGAAACCAGATGGGCCTTTTTTGTCAGGCTATCCATAATGCTGAAAGAATGGAGTCCTTCATTCTCCATTTGCACACTTACATAGACATTTCCATTTGAAGGACCTTCAGTAAGGGCTATTTAAATTTCAGCAATACTTTCAGTGTCAAGTTTCATGAGGTCAGATGTGAAGATAAATTTGTTGGTTGAGTTGCTCTCTCCTAAGGGCAAGAATCTTAATCATTTTCCCCTGTTCTGACCTTGTCTTGTCTGGAGATGAATCAATGAATCAAGTGAGGAATAGTAAATCATGAATAAATGATTTATGCCTGTCTTGATCAAATATGATAGATTACTGGGCTTCCAGACTATTACTGTATATAAAGATTTCTAAAATACACAAGGAAAGGCCAATGGTTTACAGATAGGACTTGGAAGGTTTTCAGAGAGAGTGTTTCTATTTCACACTCCTCATAATATTCCTAATAAGTGATTTCCTCAGAGGCTGATCTTAGATTTTGAGTTAGAAGGTACCTCGACTTCCTTTGGTCCAACTATCTGATTTTACAGATGAGGAAACTGTTTCTGAGGGAAGTGATGAAAGGTCACAAAAGCAAGTTAGTAGAGCCAAAATTCAATGTCCTCTGACTTCAAACCCAACAATTACCATTGTACCACATTGCCTCTCATCACCACATTTTTTAAAGCTATAGATTTTAATTCTCTCTCCTCCTTCACTTAGCCTAATCAGAATCTTTCCCTTTCCTACCAAGTGTAACTATTCCATGTGTTCTACAGATTTTCTCACTAAACTTTCATTTCTAGAGTATACTTCTAGAAAATTCCCTTCAGCCCTTGACCATCAGTAAGTTGGACGGAAATCCATAGCTAGTGGAGAATAAACAAGATTTGTGATTGCCTTGCTACTTGTTAGATTACTTCATGCTCTGCACTTTGGGAATAGAAGAAGCACCTAAGGAAAAGAGAGCACCAGCCAACTCTGACTTTACAAAACAAAGCTAATTCAGAATTACAGTCTAATTCCTCTGTCAGTGGTCCCAGGAGAACCACATGCTCTGTTCTGCAGAGTTTTCTGTACAAGATTTTAAAAAGGATAAATGGTGAGAAGAGGATTATAGAAATGATAATTACATTAGAGAGCTGGGGATGTGTTATGGAGACCATATTTGTGAAAAAGAAAGGTGAAAGAGGAGAAATGCTTTACTCTCCATGGGGAATGAAATAGCTAAACTGAACCTCTCTAGAAATCCTTATACAAAGGGGTCCATAGGCGGCAGAGAATGACATAGGGGACAACAAACTGATTCTAGAGAGAAGATCCAAGTTCAAATATTGCCTCTGAGGTTCCCTATTTGGGTGCATTGGGTAAATAATTTCATCACTTAGTTTCTTCACTCATAAAAATTAAAGACCAGACTAGCTATAATCTGGAGTTCCTTCCAGTTTTTCATTTATGGTCCTAAAGAAGACTGGGACTGGACTAGTGATTTCACTGGTATGAGGAACTCTAAGATCAGGAAATCCCATCTATAATTTGTTATGATTTATAGTCTCAGAGAGTTACTGAGAGTTTTAAGATTTGCTTGGAGGTATGTCTATATTTACCAGACAGTATGTGTCTGAGACAGGGCTTAGAATTAGTTCTTTTTGGATCAGAGGCCAGTACATCATCTACTATGTGCCCATTTTGATTCTAAGAACAATTTCATGACATACCAATATTCCAAAGATATCTATGAACTGATTGATCAATTTAGTTGTTCCCACTACTTAGACAGATTCTATACTTGCCATCTTGAGCAGCTCTTGTTCATATTGTACCCTAAGATAGTCACATGAAATATACCTAATGTACCTTCTCCTTTTCTTGACTTTTCTTGACAGCAAGTGACTACCAATAAGAGCATGGGAACTGCCCATCAATCTTCTTTCACATTAGCTATATGACCAGTCCATCTTCTCTCCAGAGTTCCCCATCATGCCAGACAAATATCAAAGAGTGCTTGAGCTCCTCATGTCTATTTCATATTGGGGCAACCAGCAAATGAAGTCAAAAGCCTGTGCCATTAATATCCTCTGCCAATCAATCAATATACATCTATTAAGCACTTATTATGTGTTAGACAGTTTCAAACATGGTAGATTCAGAGAAAACAAAAGGACAGTCTCTATTAATAAGTTCATTGTTAATGGAGGAGATGCTACAGATAATCATATGCAAAAAGCTATACACATATGAGTCTTGAGGATGGTTGCAACATCCATTAGAAGAAAACTGGTTTGACTATAATAGAAGCAGGGCTTAATATATTTCTCTTACCCATATTCCTGATGTCAACATCCCCTTTGTTGTGATAGGGAGCTCAAAAGAATGCATTTTCAGTATATCAATTCCCTTTCTACATTCTCAATACTTGGTAAATACACATATGATGTTTTCTCCTCAAAAATGTTTGTGAGGACTTCAAGTTGGCTTTTTTTTCATTATATAGTCTAATAATCTGAACAAATATAAACAAGACTATTTGACTAAAGGGTGCCACGATCAGTTCTTTCTTTAAGTTTTAAAGAAGCAATGAATTCATCTGAATGTGTGCAAACTTATTCATCTACTTCTCAAATATTTACTGAGCTTTTATTCTGTTCATTACCCAGAATCACAGTCAGCATTATGTGGGACCATAGAATCCAAGATCTAAATACTTGAAAAAAGTTCTCCTTTTCAATATCTCCAATAAAGTCTGTCTAATGACCCTAAGGGAGAGGGAATCCAGTACTATCTGTAATAGACAATTCGTTTTAAAAACAGGATTTTCCCCTTCTCTGTAGCCCTATAACACGTATTTTTCACCATGCTCCCCCAGATCCAAGTTGTCTATATGTCTGTGTCACAAGGATACTTTGAGGATTTGGGGTGACTTTCTCTAATTATCAATTCCAGTCTTCCCTGATTTTGTTTTCCCTCACCATACACAAAATGTTAAATGCTACTGAGTAGCACTCCAATTCTAATCTAATGATTAAATAGAATCACTTTTAGAAATGGATATTTATTTCAAATATCAAATAAAAGTAAAAATATTTCCCCCAAGGAATTCTCCTAATTTAGTCATCTAGTAACTGTCAAAAATGAAATCAGGTTCATTTGGCATGACCTGTTCTGTTCAAAAATAAATTATTTATGCATTTGAATATAATAGAAACTTTCCAACAGATACACAAAATCTTTTACAAAGATCTATTCTAAAAACTGTCAGATCATTAATTAAAAGAAAGGATGAGAGACTTCACTTGATAGTATAACTTTGTATTCTACTGTATTTCACTAAAATTTTATTGTCTAATGTCAACTATATTTACATTGTCTCAGGCTATATTTAGCTTTTTAAAATTCTGCTTTCTTCACATTAGATGATATTATTTTTTAACTTCTCTGAATTTTTCATATTTTTCATTCTTTACAATGTTTTCTCAGAATTTAACACAGTGGTTGGCACATGATAATTGTTTAATAAATATTTTTATTTGTTAATTCATTAAAATAATTACTTTAATATATTATAATTTGTCCAACCATTTATGAATTATTGACTGAAGATAGATAGACACACATACATGTGCTATTTTAGTTTTTGTCACATATGCTGTTCATATGAATATTTTAAAAAATGTCTTTTTACCAGGTATGGTAGCATGTTCTTATAATCCCAGCTTCCCAGAAGGTTGAAACTGGTGAATCTTGAATTTTGAGGCCTCTGACTGGGACTGTGCTACAAAGATTGGATCCCTACATTAAATTTGGTCTTAATATGGTGATCCTATAGGAGTGAAAAGCCCCTAGATGGGCCAAGGAAGAGTGAGACAGCCCAGGTAAGAAGCAGAGTAGTTCTAAGAAACTATGCTAATTGATAGCCTGAGTAAACCCTGAATTTCCAATATAGACAATATAAGGAGACCTAGTCTTTAACAAAAAGTTTTCTTATTATCAATAATTCAATTTGCGCATAGTCTCCATATTTTAGTAATTGAATCTCTAGTTCAAAGACTATGAAAAATTTAGCAATTGTTTCATATGAATGCAAATTATTTTCCAGAAAATAACAAACTAATTTACAGATAGCCCAACAGTGAATTGGTATGCCAGTTTTCCCACAATCTCTCCAACAATGTTTTTGAAATTTTATTACCTATTTAAAAAATTATATCTTGAATGCAAGACTTTTAATCATATTTTAATGTAAATATTTTATATTTATATAATTTCTTCTATTTTTAGTTGCATTGATTTTATTTTATAAAAGTGTCATTTCTATTTTGTTTTTTTATTGTCTCTTCTTGTGTCATTATGTTTTTTTTTTCCTTTTCCATTGTTGCCAAAGAAATAAGCTTTCATTTTCCTTAAATCTTTTTAAGACCTGACTTTTTATATTTAGATTATTTTCTATTTTTCACTTAATGGGATAGGTAGCATAAGATTTTGATCTAAACCTATATTTAACAGATTGTTTCCCAGATTTTTCAGCAATTCTTAGCAAAGAGTCCCCTCACCAGAATTTTGAGTTTTTTAGTTTATTAAATGTGCATTCATTTCTAAGTCTTATTAATCAAATATAGATCACTGATCTACTTTAATTTAAAATAAATGTGTCCAGGACCAGGTGATTTGGTAGAATTATCAATAGATAATTAGTAGATAATATTAGTAGATTTGGTAGAATTTGACATTAAGCAACACACCAAGACTCATTCTTTCCTACCTCTTCCTCTCCTTTATTGAATTTTTATTTTTAAGTGAAATTTTATATTTTGTTTTATTCTATAAAGAATCACATTTGTAATGTGACAGGTATAACATTATATTTGTCCAGTAATTTGGTTAGTCATTTTTATTTTCTATCCTGGAGCAACTGAGATAAGAACACTGAAAATCTCTCCAGTTATTTAGGTCTTCTTTGATTTCTACAAGAATTATAATTGAATTTAAGTCCTATGTGCCTTGGTAAGTTAAATCCCAGATATTTAATGCATTTATGTCAAATGGAATTTTCCTTATCTCTTTCTCATGTGTTTATAAGTAATATACCTAAAAGATTATTATGTCAATGGATTTATTTTGCATCATAATACTTTATTTAAGCTATTAAAACATTATTTTTCTTGGATCCTTAATGTGATATGGGGAGAGTTAAGTGATATGGGTGGGGAGTGTGCTGGCCATGAAATCAGGAATACTCATTTTTCTCAGATACTTATTAGCAGTGTCATCCTGAACAAATCACTTAACCCCGTTGGCTCAGTTTCCTCATCTGTAAAAATTTTTCTAACTAGAATCATCACTTCATCTGGAAATAGATATAATTCCCCCCCCTGCCTTTTTTGGTTATTTCCTTAAAATTCAGATTATGGACACAGTATCTCGGTCGTTTTTGTTATTGTTGTTTTTACCCCACTCTCTTTGGAAAATCTCCCAGTCTTCATCTATTATAAATAACTTTTTTGTTGTTGTCAATAATGCCTGTCTTAGGGATCAGAGTAGTATTAGTTTGATTTAAGAAATTCACTTTTTCTATTTTTGCAGATAATTTCCAACTACCTTCCTTAAATTATTAACAAATGTTGATAGAGGGTTATTGTGCTCCATATATTTTTCTTGTAGTGTTCTGAAGGTAATCCCCCCTGCCTTTAATATGATTTATTTTTTAAATATTCTTTAAATTTTTTTTTATAATTTCATTTCTTTAAAAAAAATCTGCCAAATGAATATCCAACTTGTTATTTAAGACATCACTATTGATTATAGAAATGTAAATTAAAACACTTCACACCTATCAGATTGGCTAATATGAGAGAAAAGGAAAATGCTAAATATTGGAGAATAAGTGGAAAAATTGGACACTGATGCTTGATTGTTAGAGTTGTGAATTGATCCAACTATTCTGGAGAACAATTTGGAACCATGTCCAAAGGGCCTAGTAATACCACTCCTAGGTCTGTAACCTTAGAGATCATAAAGGATCCACATGTACAAAAAATATTTATAACAGTTCTTTTTGTGGTAGCAAAGGATTAGAAATCGAGGGGATACCCATCAATTGAGGAATGGCTGAACAAATTGTCATATATGGATGTAACGGAATAGTATTTTGCTATAATAAATGATGAACAGGTAGATTTCAGAAAAATCTGGGAAGACTTACATGAACTAATGCTGAGTGAAATGACAAGAACCACGGGAGCATGTACACAGTAACAGCAACATTGTGCGATGACCAACTTTGATAGACTTACCACTTCTCAACAATACTATCCACATTCAGAGAAAGAAAATTTTTTTCACTTTTTGTTTGTTTTTTTGTTCTCATGGGTTTTCCCTTTTGTTCTGTTTCTTCTTTCACAACATAACTAATATGGAAATAAGTTTAATAGAATTGTACTTGTTTAACCTATATCAGATTATTTGCCATTTTGGGGAGGAAGCAGGGAAGTAAGGGAGAGAAAAACAAAATTGCATAAAAATGAATGTTGCAAACTATCTTTACATGTAGTTGGAAAGTAAAGATGACTATTGAATGGGAAAATTTGTGTCCAGTGAGGGAGAGACCACTATCATACTAGGGATCTAGTTCCATTTTAATCACTTCCAATATGACAAAGCTTTTTTTTTTTTTTTTTTTTCTATCAAATCTCAATCTCCTTTTAACTTTCACTCACCACTCCTAGTTCTGCCCTCTGTGGACAAGTAGAAAAAAGTGTCTTTTACATGGGCCTAATGGGGACAAGTAGAAAAGAAAAGTGTCTTTTACATGGTCTTAATTCTTGGAGATAGCTACTTGAGGCTTTCTAAGACTTCTCTTGCCAGGAATCAAACCTTCAGGACACTTCCTAAGCATTTTCTTTCATGCTGTCTACTTTCTGGTCATCATACTCACTTTTAGACACCAAACCTGGATCCAATGATCTTGATAGGTAAGTTTTCCCCCTCATCTTACCATGTCAGCAATAGGCCTATATACCATTTCCCTAGCTATCTCTATACAGTGTCTTATTTCTCTTTCCCTTTATGTTTAAATTTAAATCCCTCGATGGTAGGAATCATATTGTTTGTTTTTAATTTGTAAATTAATGTTATTGCTATTTTATTTTTGCTTTTTGTGTCACCAGAATTTCTCCAAGTATCTTTCTTTCTTCATCCCCCACCTACAAGCCACCCCATATAACAAATAACATGTTTAAAGAAAAAGATGAAGAAAAATGAAGAGAAATACCTTAGAAAAAGAGAATGCATGCAATGTATCATGAACTTCTCAGCTCAGCAAAGAAGCAGCATGAGGATGTCTTCTCATTTTTCTTCTTTCTGGCCATGCTTCTTTCTTTGTAATTTTGCAATATTCACTTTTGATTATTTTGTGATTGTTCTGTTTACATTGCTGTAGACATTGTTTATATTGCTTTCTTGGCTCTGCTTACTTATTGAGCATCAGATCTTGTAAATCTTTCCCTGCTTCTCTGTATTCATAGTCATCATTTCTGACAGCATAGAAATATTTTTATTGCACTCATATAACACAATTTGTTTAGCCATTCTCCAGTTGATCTACCTTATTAGTGATTTTTGTTTTCATTGACTCAATACATAGTACAGTCCTAGGCACACTATTTAATGTCTATCTATTCACTTATCTTTGTGTCTTCATCTATGTCCAGCTTATCATTATCTTTCATAAACATATTACCTAGAACCAATCACAATACCCTAGATTTGTTAAGATCAACGCAACATAAAGCAGGTCTGTGATTTTATTCTGATTCACTTACCACAATCCAAATATGAGTTGGTCATTTTGATAACCATATGATATTGCTGATACTGACTTTGTCAAGTGTCAGTGACACTGATATTTTGTCAAATAAAGTGCTATTACTCCATTCCAAGATATTCTGTATTTCTAAAATGGATTTTTTTTGGGGGGAAGCATATTATTTATCTTCATTGCATTTCATCTTATGCAAATTGACCTAATAGTCTTGCTTGTTAAGGTATGGTTTGCTACTCTGTCCCCTAAAATTCTAAGTTTTCTTCTTAAATTCATTCACAACTTTGATAATTATTCCATTGTGTGTTATTTTCAGGAAGCTAGGAGAAGGTGGGGATGAGACAAGTAAAGTCAAAAACTGTTCTCCATTTCCCTATTTCAGAACAACTGGATATGAAGGAACCGGTAAAAAGATGACAAGTAAGAGCACTGAATTTTAATAATTATTAGAAGTTATTAGCAACCCGAGTCCTTACCTCACTTGTGCAAAAAAAAATAAAACCCAATAACAACAACAAAAGCAACTGTTAGCAAGATATAGGTTCTTTATTTCCAACGAACTGGCTTTTCTTCATTCATCCTCCAAGGACCTGTGATTTCACCCATGCAGACACACTTTACACCTCAGTTGATATCAACTCTTCTGCTATATAGTAGATGGTCTTTGAGAATAGTGTGGTCAAAAAATTCATCACCTAAATTGGCTACCTGTGACCAACATGGCAGTGTGCCCCTCAGAACTGAGCCTTGGATCTTAGGAAACAAAAATATAGTATGTCACAGAATTGGTACTCAAAATCACAGTAGTATAACCATCTAAAACATATGCTTTATGAACAAAGACTTTTATCATTCCAAGTCATTTATAGACTGCTGTGAGGCAATAAAGAAAAAACTTGGGGCGAGAAATGAATCCATTGCTGATATATCTTTCCTCCTCCATTTAAATCAAGATCACAGTAAATGGTGGTCTGGCTCAGATTTGAGAAGATCTGGGTTTTAATTTTTCTGACCAAATCATTTAAATTCAGAGCTTTGGTTTTCTCATCTATGAAATGTGTATCATAATACTTGCAGCACCTACCTTACAAAGTTGTTTTGATGCCCAAATGAGACAATGAATATAAAAGTTTTTGCAAACTCTACAACCATTTAAGTGGTTATTCTTCGTAGTAGCATATTTTCATTTTCTCAATAAGAACAATCTTCATCTTAAACTCTAATTGATATTTTAGCTTATGCATAAAATAAGAGGATGATACCATGTCAGAAAAAAACACACACATGCACACTGGTGATATTTTTTCTCCATTTATTTTTTTAAAAAGCTTATTTTAAACATTGTCATTACATTGTACATATATACTTTTGATTTCTGAATCAATATCCTATGTATAGGAAAATACTATGCCTTCATTTATTACTTTTTTTTTTCATTGTGTGCAAATCATTATGTGATTGAAGTATAACATATTCATTCCTATCATCTACCTGGATGGGACATCCTACTCACATTTTCTCTATATTTTAAGCTTCAGAGTACTTTTCCAGGTAGGCCACAGGTTGTCATAGGAGCTAGATGTAAAAAGTAGAATTTCTCCTCTACTTGGAGTAGAAAACAAGAATTCATTTCACTGCTCCATCGATCATATTATTTGTTTTTTCTTTAAATTTGTAATAGTGAATGGTAAGAGATTATGGACAAATTATAACAGTTTATTTCTAAACTCCTGAATTTTAACGAGATGTTCAGCAGCACCTACTTAACTATCAGTTTATGTAGGTCTATGCCCATTTTAGACACTGCCAATAATGACTAATGAAAAACTATAAATATGAAATGATACCCCATTTCTCACCTATATTGTTTTTTTTAAAAGCAGGGTTCAATATTAAGAAATTCATGCACAAAGAAAAGATGTTGACACCTCTCTGAAGGATTTTAAGAAACTGAATTTAACCTGAATGAAGAGATATAGGGCTTGGATTTTCTTTGGCTAATATTGTAATGATTTCCTCCCTTTTTTGGTGTACTATTATACTATGTTGTGGATTATCATCCTGTTGGGTGCTTTCTCATGTTCTCAAGTTTAAATCATAGCTTTTAATGATGGTTTTACATATATGATTCAAATAATCAGGAAAAAAGGCTTAAATCACCATTGCAAACAAAATCTCAAAAAGCAACTGTCCACATCATGGGCTTTCCTTTAGTTTGCCAAGCTGCCTTTAAAAAACAAGCACAGACAAATACTATGGAGGATTTTTCCATTGTTTTAAAAATAAACCCACATATATTCTCTATAAGAGCTCACTGGGGAAGCTTGGAGCTTTGGGCACAATTATTATTAAACCTTTGTCCATCACACATGAATATCCAGTGAATGAAGAGAAATCTACCGGGACCTCTCAACAGAAATGATTTATAATCTCTTTAGGGGTGAGTAGGTGAACCACTTTTAAATATATTAGTATAGAGCTTCCCTATGAAAGAGAGGATCATGGGTGCAGGACTGGGAGAAAATTTAAAGTTCATCAATTCCAACTCTTTTAATTTTGCAAATGAATAAGTTGAGTGCCAAAGAGATTAAATGATGACTACTCAAGGTCACATAGTGGGAAATGACAGAACTAGGATTTGATTCCAAGGCATCACTGACTCCAGAATTAATGCCTCCTCTCTATACCATACTCCTTTCCCCAATAATTTCAAAAACACTGGAATAAAAACATCCCCCAAATTTGATAACCTGAAAAAGACCATTCTTTTATTGAGAAAGCTTCAGCAAAACATCCTTTTATCCTGAGTTGCTCATCTAGAAGATACATAGGAAATAACAAAAATGGCACTAGCAAATGAGACCAAAATTTCAATTAGAATAAAAAGACACTGGGGCTATTGGCTATCTGCATAAAGATGGATTGAAAGGGTTTTCTTGAAGTAGCTGAGCATTCTTATTTACTAAGCCTGCTAGATAATAAACTAATTAGGCATTTTAATTGAAAAAAATATGTAGTTCATTAACACAGGACTTTAACTGTACTGGCTAAGCTTCTATTCAGATGCCAAGTTGGTCCTTTAATTAGAACAAAAGAGTCACATTAACTCAACACAACAGAATAATTCATAATAATAGCTGGATATTAATCTCTTGAGCTTGCTGGAATATAGCCTATGACTTATAACTTACAATAGGCATCAGTGTGATCCTCAGGGAATTGAGAGGGTATATCTTAATTAGTCCCAGCAAAAAAGATTCAGCGGCCCTAAAAGAAAGGTTTCTCTAGGTGTTTGTTAGGTTAAGTCATCATATGGCTTGGACTGAATGCTATTAACTTATGAATATAGTCTCTCATGAACTCCATTGTTTTCCAGGGAAATCTCAAATAGATGTGAAAGGGATCCTAGAGGTCATCTGGTCTACCCCATCTTATTAGATTGATGAGGAAACTAATGTGTAGAGAAAGGAAGTGACTTCATCTAAGTCACCCAAGTAGCAAGTTGTAGAGTCAAGTCATCTGTTTATCCAACCAGCTTCTTTCTATTACTTCTTTACAGAATTGCAACTCCTGATCACACATAAAGTTCACCTATCTCCATCTTTACTGCCTACATTTACTGTTGGCAATAAACAGAATGATAGAATGTAAGCTCCTTGAGGACTGGAACTGTTTAATTTTTATCTTTGTGCTTCCAGCTTAATAAATGCCTGTTGATTGATTGTATGATCCATTTTCCTGTATTTATTTGGATAATTGAGCTTCCCATCCTACCACAAAATGCACTTGACACCAAACTTTACCTGAAGCATTTCTTCCTTGAATCATTCCCTAAATTGATTTTATTACCCACTAAGTTAAGAGTATTCAGTTATATTCTCCAATCCAATAATAGAATGAATATCTCTTCTTTTGAGAAGTACAGGATATACTCATGATTTACAGTAAAGGAGCTCTGACCTTCCAAATGGAGTTGCGACTGACAGAAAAAAGCAGTTGAAAAAATATGTAATATAACAATTTTTTTCATTGAATGGATACGCATGAATGAGAGCAGGGACAATACATTTGGGCTGGGTATGAGATCAATTAATTATTAAGATGCCAAAATTGCATCCTGCAAAATAAATGCATGCATGTCTGCAAACATGTACATGTAATGTACAAAATATGCATACATACAATTTTATATAAATGTGTTATATATGCATGTATAAATGTGGTATAATAGAATCCACAGAGAGAGGATAAAAGGGAAGCAATAGAAAGACCACAGAGGGGAAAAGCGTGCTTTAAGATGACCAGGGATGGCTGAAAAGCCTGGATTTTTCTTTTTCTGTCCTTTTGTTACTATTCTTTATTCAAATTCATGCCAATTGAAATTCTCAATTACATATACACAAGATACTTAACTGAAATGCATTTGTACTTAATGGGGTGCTTAGAACTCTGTGTGAAGGTTTTCCAGAGCCTTCAAAATAGTAGATTCTGATGAACCTTTTATAAAGCTTGCAATTTCGATTGCTGCAATAAACACAGATTCACTTTTACAGCTGGCTTGATGTTTGTTCTCCCCATTAGTTGCTTCAGTTTTCCTCCTCTATGTGCCACAATATGACGAAACAAAGTTCACAAGATCATAGAATTATAGATTTAGAGCTGGATGAGACTTGAGAGCCTTTGTCCTTGTCTTTCATTTTACAGAAAATGAAATGCAGGGACATGTAAATTGAGTGACTTGCACAACGTCACACACATAATATGTAGCAGAAGTAGAATCTGAATCCAGGTCTTCTGACTTACAATTTAGTGGCTTTTAGCCATTGTACCATTCTGTCCCTTCCCTCCACCCCCCTTTTTTTTTTGCTTGTTTCAGTGTACTCTATAAAGGAAAGATCACCAAATCTACAAACAATAGGTCCTTAATACATACTTGATTGATTAATTAAACCTCCTAAAAATAAGTTGTCTGAATATGGAATGATTTCACTTGGTAGATAATGAATTCCCCATCATAGAAAGTATTCTAAGGATGAATGAATACACACTTTTCAGAGAGGTTGTAGAAGGGATTTCAGATTACAAGTCTGAATTGGATTGACTGATTTTTGTGATTCCCTCCAATTCCGATATTCTATGATTCTGTATCAAAGTAAAGTTTTTCTCCCTTTAATCATATTTCATGTGATGGTCATTTTAAGTCCATTTCTTATTGTTATTGAATGTATGACTGAAGCATTTAAAAATTGGTCACAGTAATATATTGATGCCTACTATAAAGCCTTCTAGTGCCTAATGATGGCACAGAGGTGACCCTGCATTATTCAAAACAATGACCTTGGAATACAAGTTCTGGCTGGTGTCACCACACTGGAAGAGCTTCAAGTCCTAATCTGTCATTGATGATCTAATCCAGCTACCTAAGTGTAGTGCTTCCTTCTCTCTAAAGGGCTGGGTGACAGATTCTGATTTTGTTTTTAATCACAACTCACAAAAATCACCTACTAAGGCAAGACCTTTGGCATGTATCAATGAATTAGAGGTGGGTGATTTCACCTTATCCTGATCATGCTGTAGATCTCAAAACTCAGAAGCAAATAATTATGCTGAGCCATGTGAGATTATAATATTGTACACTGAGGCAGAAGTTTAACTTCTAATTATTTCAAGGTAAAATGGAATTTTAGGCCAAAATGTTTTTATGATTTGAAGATTTTTTTATTATAAATAATGTCTTCATGGGTTTTTGTTAAAGATGAAAAATTGAAAACAGTGACTATTGGTTTGGTTACAATCTGTTCTGAATATGAATTGTGGCAAAATTAAATCCATTCTTTGGCCTCCAGGCTTATCTTCTAACTAAATGGTCAGTATAAAAGATACCCCTTTTAAACAATAATAACAACAAGATGGACATAAATTTATATCAAACATTAAAGGAGATCAAAATGTTTGTGCCTTCCAGGGATGTGGAAAAATGTTGCAAAAACTTCAATTCATAGTTCTAAGAATCATGAAACAATATGAACTCTGGATAAGTGAAAAGGAGTATCATTCAAAGAACAATAAAAGGGCATATGTGGGTTATCACAAATAGGAAACTATAGAGGACTGAAATAAAACACTATTAAAAAAAAGTAAGAGCAAAAAAGAAGATAGACTGGTTATACAACCAGAGCAGAAGATAATTGATGGACTATTCTTGAACTACCACTCCTTTGATATCTGCAAAAGAACAAATGGTTTGACATATTGAGTGGACTGCTAGTGGTGAACAGATGGGAAGACATGAATCAGAGTTGCAGAGGATAGCTGGTATGGATTGGTTATGATCTATATCATTAAAAGGAAATCCCACATTAAGGAGAACACAGGTCTCCAGGAGCACATGACTATTGGGTTATAAAACTAGGGCTGGAAATCTCTTTTCTGAGATTCCATCAGAAACTTTTAGGTCACCACACTTATGTATCTTTGGATCAGTCAACATTGTATGGGGATATTTTGTGACTGCTTGCTTCCTCTTTTTCATCCTATTCTTTGTAACTGTGGCATTTGAGCAGTTAGAGGAACATCTATTTGCTAGTATCTAAATCTGTGAATTGCTATGTGTCTGAGTATGGAGAAGCTGAAAATTCATTATTTATCTGTTGTAATCAAGTACCAAGAATATGGGAGCTACCTCTTTTCTTTGCTTTTTGATAACTTTGGGTGGTGATCATATTGGAAAGATTGGACTAAAAATAGTCCTTGGCTAACTATGCCCATTATTCTTTTCAATCTAATGTGTTGCCATTAAGAATGTGTCAGCTCCAAAGCCTTGAGTCCTGTTTGATATTCTAGCAGTGTAACTCTCTTACCTATGTCACTAAATAATACATGCATAAGGATGTGAACCAAAAGTAATTTAGATGGTCATGATAATATTGAGCCAACTTGCTCTAACATGAAAGTCCTTAGCTCAATTTTCCCCTTCCTAGTTGGTAGGGCAGTAGTAATATGTCCTTCTTAGCATATGTCTTTTACATGTCCCTCATCTGAATTCTCTGGAGGTAGCTATGTTAGTGCTTGGCTAAGACAGACAAGGAACTTGCCACTATCTGAAGCAGCAGCCCAGCTGTGCTCAGCAGCTGTGGAATGACTGAATACTCAAAGATAAAGAACTCTAATGGTTGGGGGGGGGAGATATCCTTTGGTTCTCTGGGAGATAAAATAGCATGAGAAGTAGAAGATCTGAATTCTAGATTTCACTACAAGTTTATGACTCAACAAATCTATCTCTCTGGACTCAGTTGTCTCATTTGTAAAAATAGGGTTACATCTTACTTAAACAAAGGGGATTGGAGCAGAGACTGCATTGCAAATCATTTTAGAACTAGAACTGATGACTCAAGGCACAGATATATACTTTACACCTTACAAAATCCACCTTACAAAATTCTAATGTCTTTGTGTGGCTAAATTAATGGAATTATGCTTGGAGCCCACGCTATCTCAGAGTTAAGGTGAGAGAAAAATTTAATGTATTTTTAGAGATTAGAGACATTTCCAGTCAATGGGAAAAATATGATTCCTATTATTTTCCTAATGTGTCCAAATTATCAATCCTCTCATTTCTGCAGGGATACACACACACACACACACACACACACACACACACACACATTCATGCATACACATATATACATACAGACACACAGAAGATCAAATGAAAACAAATTGGTAGACCCCTGAGCATGGCATGGCAATAACACTGGTAGTTACAAGGTTTGTTATACTTAAAGAAAGATCTATTATAGATTTCATATAACAGTTTGGCATCTGGTTTAATCACAGTTAAGTTTCTTCATGAATTCTCTTAAATGGACCAATAAAAATCACGCTCGCCATTCATAATTAACGGCCCACATTCAAATACTGAACACTATAAAAATTTGAAGGATAATATAGGTTATCTCCAGATTATTCTGTCTGTGCCTCATTTGATTTAAAGGAATAACTGACTGTTATTTTTAAAAAGTAGATCTGGAGATGCTTTAAAGGATTAACACATTTATTTAGAGATAAGTCAGGAATGGGAGAGATTTTCAATCTGAAATACAAAATGAAAACAAAACAAACAAAAAACTGCTTCTCTATAGAAAGACTAGGAAGGTTTGCCTTGAAACCTGATTAAATATTTAAGAAATACCTGCACAAAGAGAGTGTTTCTAAAATGTTCTACACTGTTTGGCCCCAGGTGTCCTGAGCTTGTGTCTCCCCTTGTGCTGTAATGTTTATCTTGGAAGAACAAGTAAAGGAACTGAAGATAATATAAGGAGGGAACCTGCCTTGGCAAGCCTCTAGGTCTTCCATATGGAAAACTCCTCCAATATGGCAGAAACAAATATTTCAGAAGGAAAACATTTAGAAAATACTTTGCAAGGAGGAAGTAATTCTTAAAATAAAATGGATTTACTGAGATAATTTTTATTGCAATTGCCCTTTAAGGACTGAATTCTTCAACTAACTGCCTCAAATTCTGTAGTTTCCCAGTAGACTCTAAAATAAAGGCTCCTTAAAGATAGGAATTATTCCCTTTTGTCTTTGAGTATCATTTATTTGAACATAGTATGCTTTTAGTAAATGTTTGTTGAAATTTTTTTTCATCATATAAAGACTGTGGAAATGACATTTTGATTCCTATCATTGAATCAATCAATAATAATTAACTTTTCTTCACATTTTTACCTGTAATTCAGACTATTATCTTTTCCTAGTGATTTTTTAACCTAAAAATATGGAAAAATAGAAATAAAAGACTAGGAAATCAAAACCTATAGGCTTTCAAGAACATGGCATCAACCAAATGCTAAACTAGTAAATCTGAGGGTTGGATATCTGATATGAAGTGACATGTGAAACAAGGGTGTTTCATTAGGCATAAGAAATTGACAAGAAATAGTCTGAAAATAGGTTTTCAAATGGAATCAGTTTATCTGATATCAGAAATACATTTTTCAAATAGACTAAGAGAATACTGTAGAGGTTTAAAATGTTACGTGATAGAAGATTATGGAGAATAGTGGATTTAGGAGTTGTTATGTTCATCTATAGCCAGATCTAGTCTACAAAATTGCTTTTCCTACAGTAGTTCAAAGTGGAAGTTGCTCTAAAAGGGTGAGAGGATGTGGGAGAGGAAAGATAAAGCCTATCTATAAAACTTACCCTTTTCCCACAGTGAGCCAGTACCAGAACCACTGTACCCTAAATTACATTCTCCTGTCCAAAGTCACGTTTGATGTCATCAACACCTATTGCTACCATTAAGAAGGTCAGATAAGGTTGGAGGAACCATTACTAAAATTTCCTTCATTAAAAATTAATAAAATTTTCACTGGGTCAGAGCAATCATGTTCATCCCCCAAAATCCACTTTTCTTTAGTGATGGAAAAAGGAACTTTCTTCTTTCTAAAATATTTATGTTTTCCAAAAGAAACTTGGTCTTCATTTCTATAAAAGTACTTTTGACTTGTTTGGGAAAATGCCTCACAACAAGGTTGCTCAAGCTACAAATAAGAAGAACACTGAGTAATGAGTCCTTTTTAAAGGGAGCCCGAGGTAACAATGGTTTCGTCCAGCATCCCCATATATTCTTCTGTTTCAGAGATTTGTGCCTTTCCTTACATTCTTACAAACTCGACTGAGAAAAAATGTGAAGATTCAAAGCTTTACTATGTATCTTATTAGGGAAAATTTGCATTTAAATTGTTCTGTGCAGATATACCTTAAGAGTTTCCCTAGACTGTTTATGGCTCTTTGATTGGTAACACTTGAAAACTTTATTTTTGTAACCAGTGTATTACTACATCTAGTTGTGTTAAAATCAGGCACTTCATTTCACAAACAGAAACATTCAAAGGAGTTTTTGGTCAACTGGTCACTCAGTTGAAACAGCTGAATTCTTCATAAAAAACACTTACCATTGAAATTAAACTGCAACTTTATCAATTCTCCATTTCTATTTTAGAAACTGGGTCACTAATAGTGCTTACATGTAGGAGATAAATAACATTCCTATGTTTCATCCACAGGAGCAAAGATTGTCCAGAACTTTTTGGGCTTCAGTCCCCAAAACATAGTATTTTTTTCAATATGTATATAAAAATACAGCAGATTTCTTTCTAAAAGATAAATCTTAAGTGTTAATCCTATAACTTGCTCTTACACATTTCAAAATGTAGGTGTATGAAAAATAGTAAATGTGCAAAAGGCTCTTTTTCACATACATTTTAAAACACATAATAGTACTTTTAGACAACAGTTGAAAACCTATTGAAAAAAAGCCTTCAACCTCACAGAAATCCTGGTCAGAGTAGAGCTTTTGTTTGCTGAATTGTAAACAAACTTTCTTTTAAAATGCTGATAATTTTCTCAGTTCTTCCCCAACAAGCCACTCTCAAATACATCAAGTCCTGCTTTGAAGAAAACCTGAGCTGAATTGATGCTATTCAGCACCTTGGACAGTGCTACTTGAAGGGTCTCATTTGACAGATGTAACTTTTCATGTTCCCAAGCTTCATGGAGTATGGAAAACTGGTGGGTCTTCTCATCCAGCCTGTATAGAATGTTTCTGAAGAGAAAAACAAAACATTTAACTTCTTTATGGAGAAAACAAGAATTTATTTCTCAATATTAAAGCCAAATCTTATCAAGTAATCATTGCTTTTTTCTTCAAAAGGCACATATATCATTTAGTAAAGAAATATAATTAGGCTTAAATTATTCCATTGAGATGATTGGTCAGAGCCAAGATCAACCTCAAACTATTTCCATTTGTCTCTCTCCACTTCCCACCCACTTCCCTTTCCATATCCAAATAAGTTAGAGTATACACCATCATGCCAAAAAAGGCAGTATGGTGTAGTGAATGAGATATAACTTTGGAAGAAGACCTATCATCAAGTTCAATTGCTGATATATACCTGTTATATAACCAATAGCAAATTACTTAACTTATTAATGTCTCTAAACATCTCTTTAAGACAATAAATTGCAGATTGGTACCTGACAAGCTGAATGATTATAAAGAGCTTCCTTATGGGGAGTACTACTCACCAATGGAATCACAATTCTGATTTTTTAAAAAGGATATGCCAAATGTATTATTGAAATAGTCTAGGACATTTTCCCATGGAGTACCAGGTGGAATCTTGTTGGCAGAAAAGTATAATGTCTTTAATTATTACATTATTTCACCTTTTTTTTTTTACCTACAAATCAGTTTAAACATCAATGAACCCAGGGCAAAATAACAGAGAAAGAAATTTGGACCTAATTGATTTTCCTTTGTTATATTGGTTCTTTGAAAGATGGGAGATTCTGATAAATATGTAGATTCTAACAGAACGGAAGAGTCAATAGGATCCAAACTGATTACTTTTTTAATTGTCTAATTCCATCCTGCTCTAACCTGGTTGGAACCCTCATTACCTTATACTCTTTGACACCTAATAATTTGTACTACAAATATTTGATATGTATTTATTTGGCATCCACTGTATGACCCCCTTATGGAAAGGGTTGATGCATGTGCCCAATTCAATTTAAAAGTATTTTTAAAGGCATTGAGAGTCCCAGGTCACTTCATCTCACCTTTGGTGGTCTTTTTTTTCTGAGCCAAGTAAAATACAAAGACAGAAAATATGGTCCCTGAGGAGTCAAGGACCTGAGGACATATATTAGATGCACACATAAAACAAGGAGCCAGATGGAGCTCCCAAAGCAACAACAACAAAAAGAAAACACTCACCAGGCACCATAACTGTCCTCAACTGTACAGATAATACAAATTAAGAAAGCCTACGAGTTAAGGAGCAAGGGAGGAAACCCAGTTAGGGCATGTCAGAACTACAGCTGGTGTCTATTTGACTCTTGGGAAGAATCTGCCCATCCATCTGGTATAATAACTCTCTACCCTGTCTTCACTATCCTATTTCCTTCAGGAGATGGGATAAATCAGTTTTGGTCCCTTAGACAGTATGAAGTCTGACTCCAGGAAAGTGCGAGCACCTTTGCTCTCCATCAGCATTTGGGGAAGGGGTTGGATCCCAGCTCTTCCTTCCTCCCTCAAGAGCATGCCATCTATATGGGGACTAAAATACGAAGGGCGATCTTATCCAAGTTCCTGGAGTTATCCCCTTATCCTCTCTTCCTTTATTTTTTTTTGTCTTAGACCTAGTCTTATCATTCTTTCTTTTTTTTCCCCTCAATAGTATTTTATTTTTCCAAATACATGTAAAGATACATTTCAAAATTCATTATTTTAAGATTTTGTGTTCCAAATTTTTCTCCCTCCCTCCATTACCGCCCTGCTCTCCAAATCAGCAATTTAATATCCAATACTTTTAAACATATTTCTACATTTGTAATGTGCAAGAAAAATCTGACCAAAAGGGAAAAAGACATGAGAACAAAACAAGCAAGTAAACAAACAAAAAGGTAGAAATAGTATGTATGTTTTAATTCATACTCAGCTTCCATAATTCTTTTTATGGATGAGGATGGCATTTTCTATCCCAAGTTGCAACCAATCTTAAAGGTGAAGTTCACTTGTAATAAGAAATTTATTCTTAAACCACCTTCTCTAATTAACTGGCAGAGAAGTTAATGATAGAATGTGGCTTATGGAATAATGGGTAATGTGCTTGACTTGGCATTGGGAAAATATGGGTTTAAATTCTTTTCTGGACATCAAGAAATAACAAAACCATGGTGGAGGCTTAGATTTTTCTCTGAATCTTGGTTATGGAAGATATGTGTTTACTCTGTACAGTTATTTTGAATTTCTGATGAAACCATGTGTGTAAAACACAAACTATAAAGTTCTGGATCATTTATTTGGTGGTTTTCAAATTTGTAAGCCAATTTCCACACATGACCATATTTGAATTTTACAATAACCTTGAGTGCTAGTTACTATAGGCTTTATTGTTTCAATTTTAAAGGTAGGAAACTGAGGCACAGAGCAGATGTTTCAATAGAATAGGCTGCAGGCTTCAAATGGATTCTGATGCTGATTGTTATGTCTTTGAGCAATCATTTATCTTCTCCAATGTTATTTTTTATTTCATTTATAAAGAAGCAAGGCAGTTAGGTGGCACAATAAATTAAGTTCTGGTTGCAGAGTCAGGTACACCTGACTTCAAATCCTCCCTCAGATACTTACTAGTTGCATGACCCTGGAAAAATCACTTAATCATTCTCAGCTTTGGATTTGACTATCTATAAAACTGAGATAATAATAATATTTACTTAGTTGGGCTGTTGTGAAGATCAAGTGAGCCCAATATATGTGAAGGGCTCTGAAAACCTTGAAGCACTGTAGAAGTGCTAGCTATTGTTTTTTTTTTTAATTTAATTTTATTTAATAATAACTTTGTATTGACAGAATCCATGCCAGGATAATTTTTACACAGCATTATCCCTTGAAATCACTTATGTTTCGTTTTTTCCCCTCCCTCCCTCCTCTCCCCCCCCCCAAGATGGCAAGCAGTCCTATATATGTTAAATATGTTGCAGTATATCCTAGATACAATACACTTTGCAGAACCGAACAGTTCTCCCGCTGCACAGGGAGAATTGGATTCAGAAGGTAAAAATAACTCAGGAAGAAAATCAAAAATCAAATAGTTCACATTCATTTCCCAGTATTCCTTCTTTGGGTGTAGCTGTTTCTGTCCATCATTTATCCAATGAAGCTAGCTATTGTTAATAGCAAAGATAACAACAAAAATAAAATGAGTGGGTAAAATGTGACTCTATAAGTCTTTTTTAGGTCTAAAACTAAATAACCTTGTTATTTAACTAACATCACAAATCCATTATCATACAATTAAGATTCTTCCTGATTTCTTTCCCTTATTCCAAGATAATGGTATTCTCCCCTCCTCCAAATTATTTTTCATTATTTTGGTTTCACTCAACTACCTTCATGTACTATTCTTCTAAAAGCACACTTGAACATAGGCACTACTCCAGTTTTGTGTGTGTGTGTGTGTGTGTGTGTGTGTGTGCGTGCGTGTGTGTGCTTAATACCTAGCATGATACCTTGTATCTTGTAAGTACCTAGTACTTATAAAGTACCTTGGTAGATCCTTGCAGAATGTTTTTTCCAGTTGTAAAAGTAATTGAATAACCATTATTAGTCACATTGTCATGATCAAAATTATCAATGAAAATTTTTTTTCAAATTTTTTCATAAAAATAACAAAAAAAATCCCTAAAGTGAAGTCCTCTAGTAAATAAAAGAAAGCTAATGGCTTTATTAGGCTAACTCAAGGAACTTGTAATTTTTTGATGACAAACCAGAGAACTAAAATTAGAAATCAAAAGGATGAATTTTTTTAAGAGTTCCCTTAAATGTTTTGAGATGAACACATCTGATAGAAGGAAAATAACATCAAAGAGAGAAGAGTAGTGTAGAAACTCCATTAGTAACCTAATTTTCTGACCTATTTAGTAGCAACTTCAGATTGGTAATCCAAATTCCAGGGGTATTCTCATGAAAGAAAGATGATTGCAAGAGACATGCTGCTGTGAATAGCATCAGAATCTTATGATAGGTGAAAGGATGATGTATAGAGAAATGGCCATTAAGGAAGGATAGGCTTGTGGAAGTTTTCATCTCAAAAAGTATTATAGTCAGAGAAAACAAGATTTATCATGTGAAAGTGGGGGCAAAGAGTTGATTAAAGGCTTAATATAAAGGTCAGAAAACATTAAATACATTTTAATCTTTTAAATGAATATTATTTATAAACATCTACTTCTTTCTCTTATTTTTGTTTCAATGAATAAAACAGAAATATTAAGCTTATTTCATATTTGGAAGTGTTATTGTTTATAATTTGATCCCTCTTGTTTCTCTTTTTAGAGTTTTACTGTCAATAATTCTCATGTAACATTGACTTCAATAGCACAATGTTTAAGAAACTGCAACAGAAGCTCTCTGTCCCTTCAGCTCAGAATAGTTACCTCAAAGAAAATCAATGGATGATTCTCCCTATTAGAATGATCGGAACTGCAATCAGGACACTTTCAGGGATAGATTCAATGAACATAGGAATGATACAAAGAATGTTTCCATCTCTTCAACTTCTATTGAATTTAATAGCAGCTATAGAACACAGAATTATGTATGCATAATATGATTATTAAATATTATTAATATTCAATTTAATGAAAAGGCAACATTAATATTCTATGTTCATAAAGATTATACAATTAGTCCCTTAATGTCAATTCACTTAATCGTGAGTTCAGATGTAGTATATTTATGTAGAATTTTTCAGGTCTGATTGCTAGAAATGCTCTAGAGAAAAATGATGATAAAGAAGAAAAAAAGAACAATGGTGAGATCTCAAAGCAACAAAAACTTCAGCAGTGGTTTTGATCAAGTAGAAAAACATACATATCTATTTCTCTAATGTCAACAGATCTGGTTTGGGCAATAACCAGAATGTGCTTTCTCTAACTAGTAAACAATCCAATAACATACTTTCTAAATGCCTCTAAACAAGCCATGTGAATAGAAATGGATCATTTGCTTGGGTTGTGAAACTCTACAAGGAGATAAACACATTTTCCATATGGTCTGTGATTCAAGGAGTAGGTTAGTGATAAACTCTTATAAAAGATAAATAATCATTTCCATTTTATCCAATCAGAGTGAATATCAGCATAAACCTAAGGAACTTGATGACTCCAAATGACAGGGCTTCTTGCATCCTCATTCCATTCTTTTGGACAGTTGTTGATATAATTTAATCCTCCCTGATCTATGATGATGGTGAAAAAGATCACCTCACTTAATGTATTGTGATTCGTTGATTACAACCAGGGAATCACATAAATATCTATCCTCTAAATTTTTGTGACAAGTGTAATTTGGTTTAACGATTTTCCCTCAGGAATCTCATTTTTTTCCCAATTCCTTATCCCTATACCACAAGCTATTTTGCTTCTTTAGTTATATAGAATGAATTTCTGTATTTATTATATCATTTTATTTCTTATTCTTATCCAACTTTCCTTCCACTGGAAGAATTACAAAAGTCTCTTGGGCATAAAATAGTTCATTGTTCCATTTTTCCTTACCTTTCAGAGTTTAGAAATGTTCTTAATGGAAGAATCAAAGCACTAGGCAAGTACTAATATCCAATATACTTTCCCAAAAAGGTAGTATAAGAAAAAATGCAATTGAAGGAGGAAAGATAAGAAACGATCAAAAAACACATTTCCTTTTTGAAGGGGTTATTCCTCAAAGATGTTCCTTCCTCTCTGTATTCCTACCATCTCTTAGCCTAGTCAGTGATATTGTAGAGTACCTTTTATGTTGAATGCCTGGACATGTTTTATTAAACTGGGCACAAAGATTGCTCGTTACAACTTTGCACACAGCTTTGTGTTTGAGGGAAGATGGTAGTGATCTAAATCCCATTTAATGCAGCAAGCTTTTATTTTAAAAAATTCAGTACATCTATTTATTAACACCCCAAATTTAATCATCCCAATTTTAGCATATAGGAGATCTCTCCAGATCTTTTGAAAGGGGAAAAAGGTTGCAATTGTTGCTTCAAGGGTTAAAACACCAAAACATCTTTAATAAATATGGAGAAGTCAGCTATGTTATAGCAACCAAATCAATTTGAATTGCTCCTTGGAGTTTTTGCATCCTCTCCCTTTCCCATCCCCCATATTCTCATTTGTGGGCCTCTTTCTTCTTCTTATTTCATTTGGAGGCTTCAGTTCTCATTGGATGGTATATAGAACAGTTGAGCTAGTTCAGCAAAACTGACTGGGGCAGCTCTTTGTAAAGAGAATTGATGGCTACATAATGCAGCTAAAATTTAAACACTCAGTATTAACTATAGCCACCCTTAGGTTGATCCATATGAAACCTAGGAGACTTATAAATACATTCTTGCCCTTGAACATGTCTTTTGCTCCTGTACAGATCAGCATTTTTGACCAAAACATTTGAGTCAGTGGCCTTGTGTAAATATCGCTGATGGCATAGAACCTAAACTTTAAGTGCGTTTTGATTTCAGTATGGATGGGGCTTTTATGTCCAAGTGTCTTTTCTTTCCTGTACTGTCTATCCTTCTCTGGAATTACAAATCAGGGTCAGACCCAAATTCACAAAAGCCAGGCATCAGACATTTATTTAAAATTATATAGGGTCATATAAGCTCAACAGTTCAATTGAGATTAACAACAAGCATTTATTAAGTGTTTACTATATACTAGAAGCAGCTAGGTAGAGCAGTGGATTGAGAGCCAGCCCTAAAGTCAGGGGAAGTTCAAATCTAACCTCAGACACTAGCTGTAAAAATGAGGGCAAGTTATTTAACTTGGTTTGCCTTAGTAGCTCATCTGTAAAGTGAGTTAGAGGAGAAAATGGCCAACCACTCAAGTTTTTTTGCAAAGAAAACTCCATGGACATGACTTAAATGACTCAATAGCTACATATACCAGGTACTGTAATAGGCATATAAAAACAAAAATAAATCAGTATTTGTAGCTTTAAAAGGGGAGATACAGAATATGCAGTCAGATAGTGCATAAGGATAAAAGAGGAGCTAAAGAGCAAGAGCAAGTGCTAGGAAATCAGGAAGCCTTCAGAAAAGAGAGTTCTTAAGCTGAGCCTTGAAGGAAAAAAAGGAAAAGAAAAAGCATTTTTGAGACAATGACAAGAGCTTATATTCTAGACATGGAAGGTCCTGTTGCAATAAGGTGGAGTGTCAAGTTCAAGGAACAGTAAGCAGTTCAGTTATACTGGACTATTAAATTAGTGAAAGGAAAGAATAGAAAGTACCATCTAAACTTGGGAGTTTGACATTTATCTTTCAGGAAATGGGAGTGCCAAGACAATAATTTGGTGTTATGTAACACAAGGCTGGCTATAAAGGCAAACCGGAATTGGATTATGAAGTCTTTAAATGAAAATCATAGGATATGTATATAGTTATGAACCTTCGTGACGAAGATGATAGTGGGATCCTCCAACAATATTTAGGGAGTTTGGCAGAGGGGCATATCTGGGGTTGGGATAAAGAAGATAATACAAAATCAGTGATATACAAAAGTGAAAAAAAGGATTCAAAGTTATTTCATGTTGAGATATTGTCTCTGATAACTGAGTGATAGATTCCTTGCCACAATATTTTTGTCCTTTCATATATATAACCTTAATCCAAATCAGGATCATTTTCCTGCAGAAAGAATGAACTAGTAGGACCTTGGCAGCATATCCACATTTCAACAAGTCACCATGGCTTCCCAAGGGCTTGCATACACATCAGGCATAATTAAAATATTTTTAATTGAAATTACTTTTGTAAGCTAACATACTTAAAACAGCCTTGATTCTTCCCCCCTTCCCCTCTGCCCCAAATCTATCTGGTAAAATCTTTCCCATCATCTGTAACTATCTGGAGCTTATGAATGTAATTCATCCAGTTCATCTGACCCACACACAACAGAAAGAGACTACTAAGAGGAAAATGTAATACATTATTGATGACACTAATGAAATTACAACACCCATCAGTCATTTTAATGGGTCCATTTCAATGACACTTCACTGTGACCTGAAAAGATCATCCCCAAACTAGGAAACCTAATTAATTAATAACTTTAGGCAGCACCATTGAGGGAATTGATGCATCTTTGTATAACTGACAAATCTTTCCCATTCAACTAAGGCAAAAAGATAGAAGAGATGAATTTGGAAACAAAAGCACCGAGAGTTATTAGGAGTCATTTCTATGTATGTGAATATTCACATTATTGATGGAAATGATGACTTTTCTTTTCAAACTTAGATTTTCATTATCATAAAGGTGGATGGGATGCCAACCTTTTACAAGCTTAAATTACTAAGCATTATATCTCATGCTGACAACAATAACTCCTGGTTTTCAAACTAGATGGGATAGACATGTTGAATTCAAGCAGGGAAGGCCAGCTATATTTCTGTCAATTATGACCAACTCTCAAAAATTGTAACAACCACATTATTTTGTTAATACTAATCAGAGTATTTGTTCTAACGCCAGGTTTTTTTTTTTAATTTGGCTATCACCTTCTGTAATGGGCTGAGGCTTGAGTTGATGCACTGAGGTCCCAAGCACATGAGGCTAAATAGTAATTGGACCATACTCTATTAATAGATAAGCTTGGAGAAAGAATGGCCCCCACCCACTCTTTGTGCAAGTCCTGATGTGTTGTATAGGAAATGACGATTTTGGTGGGTGGAGGCAGGGGAGTGGAGAAGGAAGGGGAGGAGAGACCTTTGGGACGGCCATTGCCACAGTTGCCGACACAGTTGCCTCCATGGTTGCCTCGGCTCGCGTCGCTCTCTCTTAGCTGGCTTCCTGTCGCAACTGCCTATATTTGCTATCGCAATCTTTCTTGCCTATATTTGCTATAGCAATCTTTATTCACCTCTTCGCTTCAATAAATATTGAAGATTTTCCCCTTAACCTGAATTCCTTATTCCAGCTGATTTTAAATAATCGGTCATTACATTTGGCGCCCAAGCGTGGGAACCAAGGACCCTACTTTCACCGAAGAAGTCTCCAGTGACCAGGAACTTAGGTGAGTATAAGACAAACAGGGAACTTATTTTCTTAAAGACTAAAGCAGTAACTTTTTGGCTGAAATGGGACAGATCCTAGGTAAAGATTCTCCATCCCCCACCCAAAACCCCCCAACCCCTGCCCCACCCAGGAGTGGTGTTATAAAAAGCCTGCGTGACCTGATAGAAGAGGAAGGGCTAGTTGTATCTTGGGAACACGCAGCTAAACTTTTGAGTACATTAAAACTTACCTCCCCTGGGTTCTTAGAGGAAGAGCAAATCTCTCTGGGTAACTGGGCATTGGTTGGTCAACAGATCTCTGATTATAACATTGACAACCCTCAGTCAGTTCCCTTCGAGGCATTCTATTTATACAATACGATACAGATGGCCTTAAAATACCGTACTAGTTTTAGGAGAAAAGGAAAAAACTCTAAGAATGGCCAAATGCGGAAGCCTGAGGTAAAGGAGGAAGACAAAGAACAGATTAATGGCCTTATCCCCACAGGGCATGAAGACTTAAGTGAGGCTCAAGGGCGGGGTGAATCTGAGGCAGCTTTAGCCCCACCTGAGGAGCAGGTAATTGACTCTCCTCCATCAACTCCACCCTCTGGGATGGAGGGAGGAGGGGTAGTGGGGGGGGCAGTGACAGCACCAGCACCTCCCCCCCAGCATCCAGCCCCTCCCCCACAGCGTCCAGCTGCTCCTTTGAGTAGATTGCAAAAGGCACTAATTAAGGCCAAAGAAGAAGGGAGAAATGTATTGGAAATCCAACACCACATTTTTCCAGTTATTCAACAGTTTGATTCTTCAGGTCAAGAAAGTAGAAGATACTCTCCTTTTGATATAGATATCCTCAAAGACCTGAAAAAAGCTTGCACTCTTTATGGGGCTACATCAGCTTATGTTAAGATGCTATTACAAAATTTGTCTTTTGAAATCTTGACCCCTGATGACTGGAAATCTATAGCAAAGATATGCCTAGAACCTGGACAAAACTACTTGTGGCTTTCTGAATATAGTGAGCTCTGTAGGATACAAGCCCAACAAAATAGTCAAAGTGGAGTTCATGCTGCAATCACCTATGACCTACTTACAGGTACAGGTCCTTATGCAAATGTCGCAGCACAAATTAATTATTCTGTAGCAGCATATGAGCAAATTGCTGTTAATGCTATCAAAGCGTGGGCTTCCCTCCACAATAAAGACGACAAGAGGGGGGCCTTCACAAAAATAACACAAGGGCCAAATGAACCCTTTGCTGACTTTGTGGGACGCTTGCAGACAGCTATCACAAGAACAAATGGAGAAAATCCAATAACAGATGTTTTGATAAGGCAACTTGCTAAGGAAAATGCTAATGAGGTTTGCAGAAGAATTATACTAGGACTGCGCAGGGATGCTCCTTTAGAGGAGATCATAAGACGCTGTGCCACAGTGGACACAGGTGCCTTTTATACCCAGGCTATGGTGCAGACTTCCCAAAATCCAAACATGGGAAGACAGAATCCCTCTTGGCAAGGGACTTCCAGAGAGACTCGTAGATGCTTTCAGTGTGGAAAAGTAGGGCATCTGAAAGCTCAATGTTGGTATAGAGATAGAATGGGAAAACAAGGTGGGAGAACAAGACCCCAAACCCCATGTCCAAAATGCAACAGAGGCTTCCATTGGGCCTCAGAATGCAGACAGATTCAGGAAACGGGATGAGGGGCCCAGCCCCAGGGCCCAAGGCAAAAAACACTTGGGGCATGATGGCAGCCAATGGTGCACCCAGGGAGGGCCTAGAAGTCCAGTATCCAGACATGACCAATCAGCCAGAAAGCCATATGATGGGAGAAGGGGATTACACAGTCAACCAGCCAGGAAGCAACCTGATGGCAGAAGGGAATTACAATTGGGGAGAATAGAGCTGTATGCAGCTGGGATAACTGAGATACCCCCTGGAAAGGTGAAATCTGTTCCTCTCCAGCCTATGGATCCCTTACCTCCAGGCACAGTAGGCTTGACCATTTCACCTCCTTTTTGTACGTACAAAACAGTGTCCATCCACACACTGATGTGGGAAACTGGGGAATGTGTAGATAATATCCCAGTCACTAATACAGGTAGACAATGTGTGACTTATCACCCAGGAGACGTAGTAGCATCAGGTTTACTCATACAGAATCCTAATAAGCAACCTGGTGATAGTCACCCAGGTTCTGACTCCAGACCACAAAATCCAGGAATTTACTGGACAGCAGCTGTAACGGCTGACCGACCTATGCTC
Organism: Antechinus flavipes; assembly: GCF_016432865.1. NCBI lineage: Eukaryota > Metazoa > Chordata > Mammalia > Dasyuromorphia > Dasyuridae > Antechinus > Antechinus flavipes. The sequence goes on along the minus strand of NC_067400.1, from coordinate 33,949,326 downwards.
ACGATCTATATAAATGGCCTACCATTGGAAGGATTGGTAGACACAGGTGCAGATCGTACAGTTATTAGAGGTGCCAATTGGCCCAGTCACTGGCCAAAGATTAAAGCAGACACCTATATGTCTGGAGTAGGAGGATCAATAGCAGCTGAAGTTAGTGCTGCCCCTATGAGATGGACTTTTGAAGGCAAAACAGGAGTTTTTACTCCTTTTATAGTTGAAAAACTCCCCATCAATCTGTGGGGAAGAGATGTTTTACAACAATTAGGGTTAAAAATGAGTACTTCGGTTTTTTAAGCAGGGCTGCTGTTGAAGGCCTGCCAACACTTTCACCTGTTCCTATCCAATGGAAAACTGATACACCAGTGTGGATAGAACAGTGGCCCTTGGGTAGCGATAAAATTCAGGCCTTATTAGATATAGTACAGGAACAGCTTGAACAAGGACATTTACAACCTTCTCTAAGTCCTTGGAATTCCCCAGTGTTCGTTGTAAAAAAGAAATCAGGAAAATGGAGGATGCTCACTGATTTAAGAAAAGTAAATGAACAGATGGAAACTATGGGAACTCTTCAGCCTGGACTTCCATCTCCTACTCAATTGCCTAGAGAGTGGCCTCTTTGGGTCATCGATATTAAGGATTGTTTCTATTCTATCCCTGGATAAGGAGGATATGAAAAGATTTGCCTTTTCAGTGCCCAGCGTTAACTTAGCTGAGCCTTATAAAAGATATGAATGGACAGTTTTGCCACAGGGAATGAAAAACAGCCCCACTATGTGTCAAATGTATGTTGCTGCTGCTCTTGCTCCAATAAGAAAAGCATTTCCAAAAGTAATACTATTACATTATATGGATGATATATTGGGATGTGCACCTGAGGAACAAATGTTAGAAGCATGTCTACAAAAGACCATAGAAACACTAAGATACTACAAATTATACATAGCTGAAGAGAAAATTCAAAGACATGCTCCTTTTCAATATTTAGGATATGAAGTATACCCTAAGGTGCTTACAGTACAAAAACTGTCCTTAAGAACAGAGAAGCTAAACACCTTAAATGATTTTCAGAAATTGATAGGAGATATCCAATGGATGCGACCAGTGTTAGGCTTGACTACCTATCAGTTACAACCATTATATGATATTTTAAGGGGAGACAGTGCTTTAAATTCACCACGCCAGCTTACAAAAGAAGCTCAAGAGGCTTTGAGAGAAGTTGAACTGGCTTTATCCAATGTGGTTGAGAGAGTCACTCAAAAACCCTTGGAAATAACAGTTTTTGCCACACAAGAGGCACCCACAGCAGTCCTTCATCAAGGAGACAGTGTGATAGAGTGGGTGAACCTCCCGGCACAACCAGAACAAAGCCTTACTCCTTACCCAGTGCTTGTGGCTAGAATTTTGTTAAAGGCCATTAAGCGAGCAGTACAATTATCTGGGCAAGACCTGATAAGATATACACCTTTTACACCAATACACAAATTAATGTGTGTTGTGAGACCATCCCAGAGTGGCAAATTTTATTAGCCATGGCTCCTAATTTTATACATGGGTCTCCATTAAAGATAACCAGACTTTTACATAATTGGCGATGGATTCTTGAAGAAAAAGTTTCTAAAGTTCCTCTTAAAGGACCAACTATCTTTACAGATGCATCCAAACACAATATTTGTGCTGTATACTCTCATGATTTAACCATAAAGAGAGTAGTCAGAACTCCTTTTCAGTCCACTCAGCAGAATGAATTGTATGCAATCATGTTAGCTCTCACTTATTACCCAGGAGACATAAATATAATATCTGATTCAGCCTATTCAGTAGGTGTGGTACAAAGAATTGCCACAGCCCAAATAAAATTTGCAGCTTCTAATATATATCAGCTCTTTAAGGAACTTCAGGAGCAAGTGAGAAAACATCCAGGTAAGATTTATATCTTGCATGTCCACTCACATAGTGGACTCCCAGGCCCTATTTTTGATGGGAACTCAAAGGCAGATAGCCTTTTAACTATGTTGGCCAGTACACCTTTATTTCAGGAGGCACAGGAATCCCATTCTAAGTACCATCAGGCTGCTCGAGCTTTGCGTTTACAATTTGGGATTACAAAAGAGGAAGCTAGGAGCATAGTAAAAAGCTGTACAGCTTGCCTTCCTTTCCATGCTCCTACACTGCCTCCAGGGAAGAACCCTCGTGGTTTGAGACCCAATGAAATCTGGCAAATGGATGTGACCCATTATAAATCTTTCGGTCGTCTGTCTTTTATCCATGTTGTGGTAGACACCTTTTCAGGATTCACTTTTGCCATACCAGCAGCAAAAGAGACAGCCCGAGTGGTCACTGAATTTCTCATGCAAGCATTTGCCATTATGGGTGTGCCACAAGCAATAAAAACAGACAATGGTCCTGCATACACCTCCAAACATTTTGCACACTTTTGTGCACAGTATAAGATTTTACACACCACTGGCATACCTTTTAATCCTCAAGGACAGGCAATAGTAGAGAGGAGAAACAGAGACATTAAGACGCTCCTCCAAAAACAAAAGAAAGGGGGAGCCACAGGTAACCCTAGAGAACTACTAAATCTAGCTCTTTATACTATTAACTTCTTGATTTTTGACGAAGATGCACTGGCTCCGGCAGACAGGTTTTATAACCCACCGGAAGGGCAATGTCCAGTGCGAGCAGCTCCACTATCTTTAGATAATCGCCAGGTGATGTGGAGAGACCCAGAAAGTGGTGAATGGAAGGGACCAGATAGGCTAACTGCTTGGGGGAGAGGGTTTGCTTGTATCTCTACAGGTGGAGAAGGAATCAGATGGGTGCCAACGAGCCGTATTCGCCTTGTCCATCGCAGAGAGACGGAGCAGACCCTTGAAACGAAGGAGAAGACCCAAGAAACATCGGGTGGTTCTGTTGCTGATTGTGCTCACCATTGAAAGAGTGTGGCAGTTATGGCGTTTGACTCATGGACATAGAAAATCATTGGACTTCAAAACCCTCAGAAATCATTGGATTCTCTGAGACATAAGATTGTTGTAGGACTTTAAAGCCCTCAGGAATCATTGGATTTTCTGAGAAATGATAAGACTGTTACAGGACTTCAAAATCTGCTGGAATCATTGGATTCCCTAAGACATAAAAAGACTTTTGCTGGACTTCAAAAACTTGGGGGGATCATTGGATTCCCTGATATGTGAAGCAATGGACAATAGATTGGTTTTGGACTATCTCTTGGCTGCTGAAGAGGTGTATGTGTGACTGCTGTTTACATACTCTCCTTCTAGGACTTCTGGCAATCTTTTACATCATACTGTTGATTTATATTGTTTGTTATACCGTTACTTGGGTGCATAATTCATGTTTGTTACACCACATCAAGCCTGCACTGACTGTGGGGAGAGTCATCACTAATAGTCTCTGCGTTGTTGCTATGTGCTATGTGTTCCCATGCTGATGGGTTTGTGCATAATAAGACCCTTGAGCCCAGAAACCTGCTAGCAACCCCCACTTCCCTTTGGTGCTTTTCATCTCCCTTCCTGAGATGTCAGGGAGGGCGTGATTATCTCCTTTTTAGTGCTTTCACCTCCCTTCCTGAGAAGTCAGGGGGGTCGTGATCACTTCCTTTTCGGTGCTTTCACCTCCTTTCCTGAGAAATCAGGGAGGGTGTGATCACCTCCCCTTGGGGGCTCTGACCTCCCTGAAGAGTCAGGGATGGCATGATCACCTGTGTTCTAAAACAAAAGAAAGCGGGAGATGTAATGGGCTGAGGCTTGAGTTGATGCACTGAGGTCCCAAGCACATGAGGCTAAATAGTAATTGGACCATACTCTATTAATAGATAAGCTTGGAGAAAGAATGGCCCCCACCCACTCTTTGTGCAAGTCCTGATGTGTTGTATAGGAAATGACGATTTTGGTGGGTGGAGGCAGGGGAGTGGAGAAGGAAGGGGAGGAGAGACCTTTGGGACGGCCATTGCCACAGTTGCCGACACAGTTGCCTCCATGGTTGCCTCGGCTCGCGTCGCTCTCTCTTAGCTGGCTTCCTGTCGCAACTGCCTATATTTGCTATCGCAATCTTTCTTGCCTATATTTGCTATAGCAATCTTTATTCACCTCTTCGCTTCAATAAATATTGAAGATTTTCCCCTTAACCTGAATTCCTTATTCCAGCTGATTTTAAATAATCGGTCATTACAACCTTCCATGAAAGCATGTGAAGCATACTGCTTGCTAGTCTATTTATAAATATTATTTCATCTAAAGTTATATCTGGTCTACATCTGCAGCAATTACTGGAATCATTTCAAATCTAAAATTGTTTAAGTTAAAATATCTATATAATTGGGTCAGAAGGAAAGGAATCAGTGTTGTTTTGGTATTTCTGGGATATGGGTAATACCATTAGAATAGCAGAATAGTGTTATCAGATTCAATTGGAAATGGAGCCCACTGATCCCTACATAAGCATCCCTGAAGGTCACATATTGACTTACTTTGAAACTGTAATGTTATTTGTGTTGTGTTTTTATTCATTTTGTTAAATAATTCCCAATTACTTTTTAATCCAGTTAAGGTGGTATGCCTTATTACATCATATGGGCAGCATTTTAACACCTCTGATGTACATAAATTTGTTGATACTTTAAGCATTGCCCTTTTCATCACTCTATAGATTCCCTTCGCTGACACAGATAGCAACCCTTCAATGATCAGCTAGCTCTGCAAGTTCAAATAGCAAAAAAAAAAAAAAATCCAGGAAACATGGAAGGGAGATGTATAGACAGGCAATCAATGATCTTAGAAGGTCACATACTTTAGCCTGATTAATTGAAAGACAGTGAAACTGAGTGAATACCAGCAAAGTCTCACAGTTAGTCAATAAAAGAATATGAGTTAGAATCCAGAACTCTTAACTCACATCTATTTCACTGATTTTTATATCAATCTTAATATTCTCTTGGGTTGGTCACCCAGCCACTTGAATTTTCTAGCACAGTTGCTTTTGCTGCAGATTATTCCACTGTGATACAGTTCAACTACACATTATAATGATTCAGCATAGTGAAAATTGAGCAGTTGTAGATATATAAGAACATCTAAGTTAGATCACCTCTAAAGAGATACCAAAATGGAAATTTTCAGGAATATCATGGCCAAATTCCAGAATTCCTAGGTCAAGGAGAAAATATTGCAGGCATCCACAAATAAACAATTCAAATATAGTAGAGTCACAGTCAGAATAACCCAAGATTCAGCAGCTAATGATGACCTTTAATAACTTTTCATTACCAAATATTCTACATGGTAACAAGATCTAATTCTTCTCTATTTCTTTATGCCAATTCTTCTCTAAAAGAGGGAGATGCAAACTTTTAGGACAATTAAGAGATATTGACCAGTTAGACCTCTTTGTTTTTGACCCATCTATAATAGAATGGAAGAGTGGAAACATAAAGAGTGGGACAAGACAATGGAAATTCCTAAAAATTAATCAATTAAACAACAAATGCATTATCTATGACCTTTCAATTTCTATAAACTTTGCATTTTTCCCCCGATCCCTTTGGTGAACCTCTGAACTATTCCAGTAGAGTCAGAAAGCCTTTCTGGAGTCTGAAATGTACCATTGCAAGGATGGTAACATGGATATACCCCATATCAAGAAACTTGTTTTAAGTGATTTCTATGATTAGGTAAAACAATAATTATTTTGATTTTAAGTTGAAAAAGGTTTAGGGGAAGATAGAAGAGTAAAGAAAGATAGCCATGATGTTAAAGAAAATATAACTGATATTTGATACTATACTATATGATACCATATTATATGTAACATACTATAATATAATACAAATGTAGGATTAAAAATATGAGCTAAAAATGCTCAGAAGAAAGATTGGATTTTTTTTTACAACAGAGAATTCAGAAGAATTTACAAGAATGAGAAGCAGAATGGTAAAGTGTATACAGAACTAGGTTTGGAATTAAGATCTGAATTCAAATCCTGCATCATATATGTTTGATCCTTAGCAATTCACTGAACTTCTCAAAGTCTCAGTTTTCTTGCTTTAGAATGAGAATAATAATGGCATCTATGTCCCAGGTTTGTCATGGGGTCACATGGAATATTATATGTAAAGTATTTGGCAAATTTCATACTATATAAATGAGAACAATTAATATCATGTGAAGAATAGTCTAAAGTTATTAATAATCACAGAAATTTAAATTTGAATTCCTTTAGAGTATTATTTAATAACCATAACATGCAACGTAACAACAACAACAGCAACAACAAACTAAAGATTGATGAACCCAGTGTTGTAGGGGCTATGGGAAAATAGAGACATTAATTCCATGCTGATAGAACTTTCAAATGATCATAGGAAATATATCTATTAAGAAAACTATGTAGTGTTTCAATTTCTAAATCTCACAGCTTTGAATTTATGTCCCAAGATGATTAAAGACAGAACAAAAAGAACCACATAAGTGAAAATATCTATAATAGGATTATTTGTAATAACAAAGAACTAGAGACAAAACATGTACCCAACAACTAGAAAATGTATGAATGAATTATGATGTAAGAAGGGAAAGGAATATCATTATGTTGTAAGCAATGGTCTCTGTGAAAGATTTAGGGAAACCTAAGTGAACTTATATGAATCAAAGTAAGGAGAAGAAAACTGAGAACAAAAAACAACATATACATGACTAGTTAGTTAAAATTAAAAAAGGTGCTACCATTAAATGAAAATTACTGCATACTTCTCCTCCTTTCTGTTAACCATTATTAATCTACAAAAATGAAACACAGCATATACTATATATATATGTATGTGTGTGTATATATATATATATGTATGTATGTATATATATATATACATATACATATACATATATATATATATATATATATATATATATATATATATAAAACCACTCCATTAGAATATTTAACTAGTTTCAGAACATGTACTTTTATATGTTTGGTTGAGTATTGGAATGTTGTTTGAATGTGTTTGTGAAATGATTTCATTATATCAAAACAAAAGTTATCAATTTTAAGAAAGAAGAGATTTAGGGACTTATTAACATAGTATCCAGTATTTTCGCCTTTGACTACCAGATCTTATTTTATTTCTAGAAAATTCAAATCTGAAAACAACCTTTTCTATACATTTAGAATTAATAAGTAATATAATATGTACCCTTTTGGGAGTGGGAAAACTCTATTTTGGGAGTCCCTAGAATCCCTTCCCTATTTTCGTTCTTATAATATCTCTTTTTCTTTTTGCTCCTTTGTCCCAGTTAGCATCTGGTCTGATGTAGGTCCTCATACTTTGAGCTGAGGCTCCAACTCTTTAAAACTGGTAGTTGCAAGCAATTAGCTAATTCTAGTTATTATAATAGTGTTATTTTGGATATCTTAACACAGTTTTTATAAATCATCATTCACACACAAGTGTACTACTTATCTATTATATTTTTTCAATTTACTTCCTACTAAAACTCACTAATTTCTCTCCTCAGATTTGTATCCTTAGGAATTGCTATCTAATTTCATCTTGATTTTAAAACTTTCTGCATGACTTTATAGGAGAGATTTTTGATTTTCCAGAAGTGGAAGAGATTACTAAAAGCTGGTCATCTGAATTAGCTACCACCATGAAGATAGTATAAATCATTCAAAAGCACAATGGCTCTGGCGTAAGAGCAGGGTCCACATCCTAGCCACTTAAATCCTTCTCCCTTTCTTTTCATTCCATATGCAAAAGGCAATAAACACTTATTAAGTACTTACTACATATGAACAATTGTACTATACTCTCATTTGGTGAATGCATGTACTCCCACAGGTTTCATTATGATTTCTATGCACGTAATACCCAGATCTATATATCCATTGCTAATCTTTTCCCTGAGGATCAATCATACTTGTTCAAAGGTTTTGGAGACATATCAAACAAAATTCCACAGGCTTATCAAACTTAACATTTCCAAAACAGAACTCATTATCTTTTCCCCTCAAACTCCTCTCTTCTGAACTTCTTTATTACAGTAGAGACTACCACCACCCTCTCAGTCATCCAGGCTTACAACTCCATTGTCAGCCTGCACTTCTCATTCTCACTCATCCCATACTTACAAACTGTTGACAAATCTTGTCATTTGAACTTTCCTATTTCTCTATCAGCTAGATGTGGCAATAGATAGAGCACTGAGCCTGAAAGCGGCAAGACTCATCTTCAAAACTTATCTCAGATGCTTATGAGCTGTGGGATCCTGAGAAAGTCACTTAATCCCACTTGTTTTAGTTTCCTTATCTACAGAATGAGCTGGAATAGGAAATGGCAAACCACTCCAGATCTTTGCCAAGAAAATCCCAAATGGGACTATGAAGATTCAGATGCTATTGAAATAACTGAATAAAAGAAATTTTCTACTCATATAGTCACAACCCTAGTTTGAGATTTCATCATTTCTTATCTTATAAATAGTTTCAAATGATTCAAATTTCTTCACATTTCCAATCCATCTTTCATTCATATGTCAAGGTGATTATTCTATTGGGCAGATTGGAATAGATTACCATTTCTTCCTCTATTAAGGAATTCCAATGGTACCCTATTATCTTCAAGATTGCTTAAAGATACTTCTCTGTTTGGCAGTTAAGTTCTTTACAACCCTTACCTGCCCCACTTTTCCCCTCTTCTTATACTTTGCTTCTTTTCATGCTTTCTGTGACCCAGTATTATTGGACTCCTCGTAGTTAGTTCCTCTAACATAAGACTCCATATTTCATCTCTAAGTCTTTGCATTGACTGTCCTTCATGACTGGAATACTCAGCATCCTTACCTTTGAATTCTTGAAAGACTCATTTCAAATCTTGTCTTCTGTAGAAGCTTTTTTCTGACTGATAATATTTTTCCCTTTCAGATTACCTTCATATACTTTTGTATGTACCTACATATTTATGTGTCTCCCCCATTGAAGTGTAAACCTCTGGAAAGGAACTATTGTCTTTTGATTGTTTGTTTTGACTTTATTTGAGCCCCCAGGGCTTATCATCGTATTTGGCACATAGAAAGTCTTTAATAAATGCTTGTTGACTCTAGGTGGTGGCTAGGTAAAAGAAATGTTTAGAGCACTGGGTGTCCGAGTTAAAAAAAAAAAAAAATCTGAGTTCAAGTCTAGCTTCAGATTCTTAATAACTGTAGGGCTCTGAACAAACTATTTAACCACTAGATGCTTGAGATCTATAGCATCTAAAAGGGGATAATATAATAGCACCTATCTTCAAGAGTTGTTGTGAGGATAAATAAGATAAAACTTACAGTATCTGGCACAGAGTGGGTGCTTAATAAATGTTTATTGCATTTTCTATTCCTCCTTTTTACTTACTAATTGTTTGACCTTAGAAAAGCTGCTAAACTATTTTGGTTTCTTGGTTCTTCTATATAAAATGAAGGTAACCTCAAAGGTCATTTCTGCTCTAAAGTAATCATCTTATCAGTCCAAAAATGCTTTTAAAAAATTAAAGAATCTCAATGCAAGAAATAATGATAATATGACAAATGTGGAAATATATTTAGAAGCACTGCACATGTTTAACCCTTATTAGATTATTTACTGTGCAAGAGAGGCGGGAGAGGAGTGGAGAGGAAGAAAAATTTGGAACACAAAGTATTATAAAAATGAATGTTGAAAATTATCTTTGCATGTATTTTGAAAAATAAAAAAAGTTTTTTTATAAAAGAAGAAATGATGATAAACTTTGTTATTTGGGGAATCTATATTACCATTATTTGAAGTGGAGATGCATATAAGTGGAATGGAATATTATTAACATATAATATGTTCCTGTTAGTAAGTATTCGATATGTATTTATTTTTCTCTGAATTTAGATTAAAAGTTATTTTTTAGTGATAGGCATTTAGTAAACTGTTTAATAAATATATTTGATGATTAATTTTAAAAAATGAAAAATTCATTTTTATCTATACTCTTCCATGGGAAAGCCTATTGTAAATTAAACTACCCAGCTAATTGTTCCAGTTCTTCATTTCACCTTGGAGGGGTGGCTATGGCAAAAGAATCATGTGCTTAACACTGACTATAAAGGTACCAAACTAAAATGTGTTTCTCAGAGATGGAGAAAAGGACATGAATCAAAATGATTTGTAATAATAATAATAATAAATCTCAGCACTGAATCTATTTTATGTCATTAGAAATTATTTTAAGGTCTGATAAATTTCTTCTTTGAAGGGCATGTAAATATAACATGTACAAACTAAGATCTTCTGTTATTATCACAATAGAAGTTTTGTGTGAAAAGTTTTCAACTGAAGTTTTGCACAGTTTCTATTTGTTTTAACCTGAAAAAATCTGAAGGCTAATGTTGAAACTGGAAGTAGGATTTACATTTGCTTTAAAAAATGAAAAAAATGTGTTGCTAAGAATTTATATTTTAAAACAACCTGTCTAGGTTCTTAACTGGGAATTCTGCTAATTGATTGGTTAGCACACAATTCAGCCTAATTGTGTTAGGTTTGCAAAAGGATCAAGAAGTATCGCTGTTACTATCAGTATTAGCCTTGGTAGTAAGGAGTAGTGGAAAATAGTGAATGGAAGGCTGAATTTCCAATCAGAAGAAATGAGTTTGAATCCTAATTTTGCTACTTTCTATCTGAATGACATCAGGCAAATCACTGGATCTTTCTAAGTCTCATTTTTCTCATATATAAATTGAGGGAATTAAACTAGGTGACTTCTGGGGTCCCTACCAGTTTTAGATTTATAATTCTGTGATCTTATATAATGTAAAGAATGAACATCAACAAATAGAGAACCAGTCTCAGAGCTAAAAAGACCTGATCAAGGTCTTGAATCTAATGCACAATGATCCTGTGATCCTTCTAACAGCAATTAAGCTCTTGGTTCTTGAGCCAGTTTTCAAATGCAGATTCTGGTCTGCCTAGTAGGAAGAGTTCTCATCTGGAAACTTCCTCTATCAAGAAAATCACAGATTCAGTCCCTACTCCAATTGTTAGATTTGAATGTGTGCATATGGTTTCCACCATTATAAATGTAAGTGGTTTAGGGCAGAGATAATTTCCCTTTTGCTGTTTATCACAAAGAAAAGACTTATTAAATGTATGCAGATCTCAAAGGATCTTTATAAACTCAAACAAGATAACAAATCTAAAGCCCTTAGCAAACTTTAATGTCCTACATATTGGTATTAATGATGATGATTAAAATCCATTCTCAAAATGTCACCCAAACTGGGCTGGCAAAAGTCATGTACCTTACCATCATGTGAATTTAAATGAGGCTGAAAAAGAAGTAGATATATCCACCAATACCATAGAAAACAAATTATAATATAGGAAAAAGAATCATAATTGAGGCACTCATCAATTCATAGGATACAAAATTCAATAAAAAATTACTAACATTAAATAAAATGCATAGGGTCAGAGGTCTATAAATACAAAAGGTTTGGATAACAAGAAAAATGAATTAGAGGTTATGTAAGAAGATAAAATGGATTTCATAGGTACCACTGGGATTGATGGGAATTGACCTATGACATAAATGTGATTCTGAAAGATTTACCTTAGTGAAAAGAAATGATAAATAAAGGAGAAATAGTTGTATTGTATGTTAGGAAGATGTGTTAAGTGTGGTGGACATTATTAGGTGAATTTCAAAGGATGTAGTGATATTGTTACCAGACTTTTTAAAATAATGAATGTATAATGAAACACGTAGAAAAGAAGATGTAGAAGATGAATTAATAAACCTATCTCAGAGGCATGAAATGGTAGTGGTGGAGGGCTTCGATTATCCAGACATCCAGAGCTATTGGAGCTCTCTCTTTGTCAAATTCAGAACAAGTAATTATTTCTGATAATTGCCTTAATGATAATTTCATCCTTCAAAGGGAGGAAGCACCAAGGAGAATTTTTTTTTTTTTTGATTTGGTGCCTCACCAACAATAATAAAATGTTTGGTAGGGCAGAAGTTATGAAGACATCGGCAGGAAATAGGTGATGTATCACAGAATTTGTAATGGAGAAAGTGGAAAAACAGATATTGTTTGACATAGATCCAGGGTTCTTAGAGGGCAGATTTCAAAGAATTCAGGGAAACAGGACTCTATGAAACAAATTTCTATAAAGAAAAATCATCCTGCTTAGATAGGATGCTTTCAAGAATGACATTGTAAAGAGAAAAAGATAAACAAATGTGGTGATGAAGAAACTGGCTCCTATGTGACATGTTCATATTAGGGTACATGAGAAAAACAAACATACAAAAGTCTCCTGTCTGCCTTTAAAGGAAGGTGACATGACCCCAAAGGACATACAAATGATTTGACAGTTTCCTATCCATAAGAGTATATTCATACAAGGGAGACAGAGTAGTGAGAGGGCCTTTGTCATCTAAGCAACATTCATTTCCCGAAGTCCAAAATAGGACCTAACTCAGGATTTAAAATAGACCAACCATTCACTGTATTTGGGGGGATTTTTTCCTTTGGGGATAAACTATAACTGGCTGAACAAAGGTAAACATTGAATAGTTCTTTATTCTTTAAACAGTCTGTCCTTTCTACAGTTTATTTAAGATGAAGTTTAAAGGCCTTCCTTTATTATCACCAAAGGACTTCTTGTTGAAATCAATGAATGTGTGATATCAGATTATTGCCCAAAGTCAAGGGAAAAAGCAGCAATTACTTCCTTTATGTGACCAGTGTCAGGTCAATCCAAGTAATTTGCTTCAAAATGGATTTTTAGGTCATAAATTACCTGGTTTTCCTGTTTATAAAGTTTAAATTAACTGGATCATTGCCAAAACCTCTCTTTTCTTTGTTCCACATAAAATTGGCTTTTATCCTACTGTCCCTTCAATTTCCTCAAGCCAGGGTCAAATCTATGATTTATCAAGAAAATAAAGTAATAAAAGTTGTTGAAACAGAACCTGAATTGCTTGTGATTCAAAAAAAAAAAAAACTTAAGACTTTAATCCCTTTTAAAAAAAAATCAACACTCCAATCTTTTTCTGACATTTATTTTGTTGCTTCATAACAAGTTGGATATAACTATAAACTTTCTTGAAGAAATTGCTTTTCTTTCTCTAACAATTTCAATATCAATAATCCATATTCACCTATTTGAATCCAATATTTAATGCATGCAAAAAAGTGGTACTCTTAATTAACCCCTCTGGCACTGGTTCTTTAAAAAGAAAGAGAACAAAGTAATAGGTACTTTGTACTGGTATCTACATGCAAGTCACCCTGACATTCTGTCCCAGACTTAATAAACATTCTGACAAGACACATTAAATCTAATATTCACAAGGCATCTTCACTAAGTGGATTCAGAAAAAAAAAACCAATAACTTAGAAAGCTGGTAGTTTAATGCCTTTACAAGTGAAATGAAAAAGTGTTAGAATAATATGGGGAATGTTTTAGAAAGCTGTGAAACATCTGTAAGTGCCACTGGTTAAATACATTTAACATGTATGTTTCACTTTTCAAACATATCCTTAAGGTAGAACAATGAAATCTCAAAACAAGTACCCTCTCGGATTGCATCTAGGATTGAAAAAGCTACATCATTATAGACTCATCCTTTAGAAGCAAACTTATCCCAGCCACTGGGAAGGAGGGAGGGAAGAAAGGAGTATTGATGGAAGACAGAAGATGTTCAGTGAGGGGACATGTAAAAGCATACTACTTTTCTAAGTTGTTTTAATTTTATTTTATAGACATACTGTTTAGCACAATATCTAGCACAGAGTAGGACTTTACAAATGTCTGTTAACTGATTGATTAATGCTTGCTGGTCATTGAACCAGGAAAGAGGCACAAAGAAAGCCCCATCTCAGGGAAATTTCTCAATATTAAACCCAGATATTGTAGCTGTATACTGCCCATGGATCTAAGGGTTAAGTAGGGAATGACTTTCACTTAAATAATCCAAAATGCCTGAAATCACCCAATTGTATTATTAATATATCAACAAGTAATAGCAAGTCTTCCTTCTCTTTCAATATATTGAAATATATAATAAGGCTTATGAGATGTTCAGGGAGAACTTAGCAACTCTGATGTGAAAGTTTCCTGAACCCGTTACAAGGTTGCTCATTGACTTTTGTTGTCTACCTGGCACATGACCTTCACATGTGGCTCCAATAAGCTGAAGCATGTGTAGTAACCATACTCCAATAAATTTGCCTCGGCAGATTGATCAAACCAGGTTGAGGAATAACCAACATAGCCATAAGAAGGATGTCTATCCCAAGCTTGTGAAGCCTTCTCTAAGTGGAATGGGTGGAAAATTTGTTGCAAAATCATGAAGGCAGATGAAGCAGGTGCCGTGGAGCACTTGGAGCTTTGTTGGAAATGGAAAATGCTAAGATCATTCACTGTATCTCGAACCATTGCAAGTCACCTTGAATTTTGTCTTGCTATTGGACCTTGATCATTCTGGAAGAGAGACTGAAGCTGACAACTTCCCTCAACGCTGTTTCATTTCAATTCAATTCACTTGTGAGTCAAGATATCACCCTCTGATGTCATTAATCCTGCTTCAAAATGAAAGATGCGCAACAATTGGTTAATGCTCCCTGTACACTTTGAAAATGATACCCAAAAAAGACAACAAATTTGTCTAAGACTGTATTTCTTCTGCTTTAGTACACAGGCAGCCAATTCTTAGCCTTTATCATGATTTAGCCCTCTTCTAAAGAGCTAGCACAAACACAAAGACTGGGTTCCACAACTGAAAGTCTGACACAAGCAAAATCTGACAAAAAGCAAATATGAAGAAGTTAGCTTCAGATTATTTTGCATTTCATTTACTTCTAGATTTTATGTAAAAATGGAAAGAAAACAAAGTAAACATCTGAATACTTATGCTCTACAGAAAGTAGAAGAAAAAAAGGAAGGTTAATATTAACAAATGCTATTTTGAAATATTGATTGAAAAGCAAAACAACACAGGGAATATAAAGCACATAGAAAGAATGATCCCTGCCCACAATAAGCTTAGGAGGACAAAAATAACAATGGACAATATTCTAAGAATTCCATTGAATCTAAAACTATGAATAATAATATTTTTAAAACTTAGAAGTTGAAGTCTGGAACCCAGGTAACAACGCAGAATAGAAATTCACTTGCTAATCATTCTTTTGACAAGTTTTAGGCTCTTTGGGCTGGCTTTCATGGCTATGCTTACTTTTGAAGTATCAGTAAAAGAAGTAAACGACAAAAGAGTAGAACAGGGGCTCATTTGAACATCCTATTGTTTCAATGAAAATGTCTATTTTAGGAAATAAAAGGGGATGAAATAAAGATATGAATGAGACTTTTAGCCTTTTATATGATTTCCCATTTAGTGCTTCTATATCTGAATTCATTAATAGAACAAAAAATGAGAAATTATAAAGTAGCTAATTTTTTCAATGAAGTTACGTGGGTAAAGTTTAAATCTCTAAACTTTGTTTTATTCAAGAAATATAGTTTGTTTTATTTATGAATTTAATATGAAATAATTCATCATAAAAATAGAAAAGATCTTTACTGTTGTTCTTAAGTAATTTCATGTGTTGGCTATATGTTTGAATTTTTTAAAGAAAAAGTCAATTAATGATGAGAACTTTTATGCTTTACATATTTAATGATGATTTTTTGAAAGAATTTTGCAGAACAATAAAAATTGAAACAGGTAAGGAACACACATTTTTTCAATTCTTTATAATTAAAGTAAGTATCATTTATTCTTTTCTTTTTCTAAAACTAGTCTTTGCTGCAAAACCTAGTGAATTCTCTCAAAGTTTGGAGAAAAAAACTATTAATAAGAGACAAAACATACTAGAACCTATACTTTGTAATTAATTAACAATACTTATCTCTCACAGGGTATCAGCTATATGATTTGGCAGACAAAGTGTTAAGGCAATCTTAGGCTACATTATGACAATAGCTTTGAAGAATACGAAGGTGATCATATCCCTGTTTGGTAGTGAGAAAATAAAGTAGGAAGGACAAAGATAAGAGAGAGAGAGCATGAAGGGAAGAGAACTAGGAGAGGAGAACAAGGATGGTTTTAAAGGGCCTTGTTGCATACCCATATAGATTATGGAGAGAGGGATGCTTAACTTGAAGAAAAAAAGAATGGGAGCGAGAGAAATCAGAAAAGTAGATTAGATATTAGGTGTCTATCACCTGAAAAAAGGGCTAGATTAGTTATGTTTGGTCTCAGCAAGCAGAATTGGGAGGATGGTGATGGTAATAAATGGAAATAAAAATAACAAAAAGATAAATTTCTTAAATAGTACAGCTAACCAGGCTTTGTTAAAAACCATTGTAATTCAAATAGAGCTACTTGACTCTGACTTTAAACTCAAATTACTCTGGCTTTCACTGGTGGAGTAATAAAAAGGTTTCAGATTAAATTTCACTGTTACATAGTTTCGATTTTGAAGGCTCAGAATAAGTATAAATAGCAACTTTCTCTGTCCTGTTCTTCCCCTACCTGATTGCCTCAGTGAAGGCAAAGTAGGCCATTTTTTATTTTAATTCTTATCTAGCCATCAACTACTGAATAGGTGATGCCTCAGATAAACCAAAACCTAGGAAAGACCTTAGTTTAAAAAGGCCAAAGTCTTCCATTACACGTGGGGTCCTCTCCAGGCATTCTGACTCCAGATGCCTCTGGAGGTGAGAGTGATGCTGATAACTTAGAACAAGCTCTGCCTCATTTAAATCCAATACACTTGCAAGTCAAAACATCCTCCTCCTGATGTCACTGGTCCAATAGCAACAAAAAACAAAACAATTCCAAAGTGGAACACACTGCTTCAGGCAACAGTAGACTATGTCAGTGAAATCCTTCAAGCAAAGACTGGATATCTCTTTCAGAGGAATCTTTACTAGTTAAAAATTGGAATAAATGATTCCTGACATGATGATGATGATGATGATGATGATGATGATGACGACATCATCATCATCATCATCCTTCTTCTTCTTTTGTAGGCCTCTTTTTCTGTTTTATTAACTTGACAATATTTGCATATTATTATATTTCTTTAAAAAGAAACATCTCTTCCCTTGGCACAATAAGTTAAACCCTTCACTTTCATGGAATCTTTCTGGATGGAGATGAGATATGGTGATAACCCTTGTTATTATTGCTACAAGAACGGTTGGGGAACAAATAAAGACTTTGGGGATGAAAAATAACAACCAGTTTTCCCTCCTGTGGCTTCATTAAGATATAAAAAGACAGCTCATCGCAATTCTTTATGGCTGACTGTGCCTCTGAAATGACCCCCTCCACCCTTGCTATTTTAGTTTATGTAATTTTCCCATTGCCTGTTTGCCCAACATCCACTGAAATAGAACCTGGTGTACATAGTGTGATGATGAACAAAAGGATCAACCATCTTTCATGCATCGCATTCTCATGAATGAAAGCTGTCCAGTCAAATGCTACAAACATTGGCTTGCATAGTAAGAAACAGGATATGTCCAGAATGGAAGTTAGCATTTAAGAGAGAGGACAGAGACAGGAAATTAGAGACAGACAGAAAGTGAAACAGTGAGAGACACAGAGAGAATCAGAGTGGGGAAGAGAGGAAGAGAGTGAAGGAAGGAGGGAGGGAGAAAAAGAGAGAGATTTTCTGGCATCAATATTTTGGGTATATAAAGACAACAACTTGAGCACACAGCTCATCCCAGAAATATAGTTCATTGTCTGACCTCAGATTACCAGCCCCAGTACTAAACTCAGGTAGTAACTACTAATGTACTTCCTTTTGCCAGGATCAAAGACTACTTTTCTCTTTTTAGATACCCTGTTTTGCAGAACCTAGCCAGAAAGCAAGCTGTGCCCTAATCCTGACATACCAACAATCCTTTGCACTCTCAATGAATTGTGCTGCAACTAGATCTTAGAACTGATGCTCAGATAAGCAAGTACTACACAGACAAGAAGCCCTGATAAGAACAGACTTTTTGTCACTAGAAAACCTTGCTTCATTGTTACTGTTATATTTCAACAACATTTGATTCTTTATCTAGCTACAAATATATTATTCTACTGTTTCAGGTTTCCTACTACAGGAAGCCCAACATGTGTCTAATTTCTGTCCTTCATGGAATAAAGAAAGATTTTTGCTTTCAACTGTGAACTTTTTAGTATTTCTGGAGTTAACAATGGATGCAAAACCTCTGTGATTCTGGTCATTTGTTACTTGAGATGACATTTTATAAAATGATTCATCATAAGCAGTGAGATGTTATGGCTTTAAGTTTTATATGAAACCAATCACCCTTTCTAGGTATGTTCCAGGTTATCAACATTCTTTCTAAAACAGAACACTCCAAACCCTATATGCCACTCTAGATATGAATTACATTGTTCACTTTTTGGGGCCATTTTTGCTAATTTTTGTCTCCTTATTTTGCCATGTTTCTTCTCCATGGCCAATCAAAAATAATTTTTTAGCTCTCTTCACCTATAAGACTCAGGCAACACAGCTCCTGGCCATTGGTTGCTCTTTGGACTGAATTCACACCCAATCTCCTCTCTCTCCAAAAGCAAAATGCTATTTTGCTTTTCAAAAACTGCATGTTCCCAATGTCTGTTTTCTTTGAACTCCAGCCAAAGATGTACTATAGAGGACCTTCTAAGATTTGTGTTCTCCTGCTTGCTTAAACTTTAGGCCTTTGAACAACTTCTCCTTATTACTATTCTTTAATGGAATGCAATGGAAAGAGCATTTACTCTGGATTTAGAGGATTCAGGTCCAAGTCATGTGTGTGATCTAATCTTCCTGAGCTTTTATTTAAAATCTAGTCTGGACTAGAAGGGTTTTGACATACCTTCAAGCTTTTGATGAATTTAAATCTTAGCAAGGCCACTGACTATTTATATGACCTCTAGAAAGTCCTATTATTTCAGTGGTCTCAGTTTCCTCATCTGTAATATAAGGGGTTTGAATTAGATTATATCAGAGGTTTCTTCCAGAGCTAAATCTAATATTATGTTATCTTCCTATAGATATGATAAAAATATAAACATAATCAGACATAAAATGATAATGTGTTATGTATTATTATATAGTATGTTATATTATAAAATAACTAACACTTGTATCTGTATCATTGACAATTTATTTCAAAGTTTTCCCTTTCACCGGTATGTGTGTCACATCTCCCTGATTAATTAATACTCCTACTTTTGAAATCATCTGAGTCACTCCATACACAACTAGAATTCTCTGAGTTCTCTTCCCACACATGTCTTAATTGCCAGTGGCAAAATAATATCTATAAAGAGATAATAAGATATTAGATTCTTATCTGGAAGGGCTCTCTGATGCCACCTAGGTATTTTTAATTATCTGGATAATTGATTTGATTTGTATTTTTTTCCAAGGCATTTGGTATTTGGTAGATTTACCTTCTGGGTATACAAGAGATTGCAATTGCTCTGACCTAAGTTTTCAGATACTAGAAATACTTTAGAAAAAATTATGAGCAAATTCCCCTCTTCAAAAATGAATATGTCATTTCCTAAATGTATGAAATGTTTTGTGAACAAAAGGCTGGTAGATACCATTTACAAAATCCCAGTAAGGCTCATCATTTGTATCTCTGAAGTCATTCAGCCATTTTGCTTAGATAGATGGGGTTCTAAACTGTGTTTTTCACTTTCTTTTTTCTATCTTCCTTTCCTTTTTCCTTTACCTCAATTCAGTTCAGCTGAATTTCTATTGTCTGTAAGTATTGTGCCACTAGGTGATTATAGATTTCTACCACCAGAAGCTATACAGGAAACATAATATGATGGAAAGGATACTGGGTTCGAAGGCACACATTCTGGGTTTCTACTTGTGTGACTTTGACCAGTTCACTCGATATCACTGATTTCAGCTTCCTTAGCTATAAAATAATTTCTGGGCTCCCTGACATCTAAGGTCACACCAAACTCTAGAATTCTGATTCCTAATTTTCAATAGTTAACATTAAATTAATTTAGTGACTACGGGAAAAGGTATTTTTAAGCTTATATGCAATTGAGACAACTCTAAGATTCAACATAAAGAATAATATACTATCTGAAAAAAACTGCAGGGAAGGTCTATTTTAAGTGAGAAGAGAAAAAAAAATTATCCTGAACTCTCCATCTGTAGGATGATAAAAATAGAAGATTTTATGATAATGTACAATTAGTAATGCAAATCTCCATATAAACGTTTTTAAAATGACAGTAAATCATAGAATAATAGCACTGCTGGCTTGAAGGCCAGGAGGACATTAGCAATTGGCTCTTCCAGGCACAGAGGGAAGAAGAGACTTTCTTAAGATACTTCTAATATTAGTTAGTCATTTGAATCAGGGGAAATATCATATGGATATAAAGAAGTCCAATTCAATTTAACTCAAAAATCACATGCAACTACATGTGCTTTAGTTTTAGTGCATTGAATGACTCAGGCTGTTAAGAAATTTTCATAATATACCTAAATGTGTTGTATTAGCCTAGCAAATAACTGAATTTATATATGTAATATAAATTACAAAATTTATGTATATAGATGCATACATATACATCTATATATATACATACATATACAGATATCTATCTCTATACATACACACCCATCATACATATAAATCTTTTTATGTATCTATACGCACAGAAATATATAGATCAACAAGTGCTGGAACATCTTGTGCAACATGATATGTACTTTTGATTCCAATCAACATTTTAAAAATGCCTACTATGTGCTAAATGCTGGAGAAGTAAAAAGAGACAAAAGACAGTTCTTGAACTCAAAGAGCATTAATAGGATATTTTGAGACATAAATCACTTTATCTATATTACCTCATTTGATTTTCCCAACTCTGTGAGATAGGTGGTACTATCAGTTCCACTTTATAAAAAGGGAAACAGACTGAAAAAGGTTAAGTTATATGTCCACTATCATATATCTAATAAGTGTCTAAAGTAGGATTTGAATTCAGATATTCCTGATTCCAAATACAGATCTCTATCCACCATACCAAGATGACTTCTTATATCATCTGAATGTTGTTTATTCCAAAATGGGAGAGAAATATGATGGTAGATTCTAAAAGGAAAAAAATAAACTTTTGACTATAAAAATATAAATGATCCCAATGAGAAAGATAAGAGTCATAAGAAGTGACAAATATATCTGTACATGTGGCTTTCTAATAATCTCAGATTGAAAAGGATAAAAAAAGATAAAAATTTAAAGAAAGGGCCCATAACTCAAAACAAAAATGGAATATATGTTGATAAATGAACAGGTTGAACTAGATGCATTTTGATGTTTTTTCCTGATCTAGATGCATTACTATTAGTATTATAAGAATAGTTTATCAAATTCCTATAGGAGACAACAATGACAAGGATAAGGAAACCCTTAATTTTCATTGTTTTCCAGATTTCTCTCTTTGGTTGTGGATTGCAGTTTCCATTCCAAATCTTTTGGAATTGTTTTGGATAACTGTTAAGAGCTAAATCTATCATAGTTGATCATCACATAATGTTGTTATTGATGTGTCCAATGTTCTCCTGACTCTGCTTACTTCACTCAACATCAGTTCATGTAAGTCTTTCTTTTCTGAAATCAGCCTGCATATGATTTCTTAGAGAACAATAGTATTTCATTACATTCATATATCACAACATACCCAGCCATTCCATTAATCAATTGATAGGCATCCAATCAATGTCCAATTCCTTACCATGGCAAAAAGGGCTGCTATAAACTATTTTTACACATTAACTTACATTTTTACTAAGATTTTGAGTTCCCAATATTTTCCCTTTCTTTTTCCCTCTTTCCTTAAATTGGTAAACACTTTGATATAGATTATACATGCCTGCACATGTTTTAAAGCATATACAGGGAAACGCATTTCTATGACATCAATTTTGCATGGTTAGGGAAAGAGACAATCAATTTTCATAAAATAAGAAAACAACCAGAGCATAGATTGTAAATTTTCACTTGTTATTAGCAAAATGATAAGTAAAAGAAGGAAGAGAGTTGACATAATTACCTAATGAATGTAGAGAAGAATCAGGATTCATTAATATCTGGATATGTCAAAACAATGAACAAGATCTAGTAAAAGTGAAACTTGATGACCTTTATTCACATGAAAAAACCTAACAGAATCAATAGAGGAGGAGGAAGGAAAGTTGGCATTTTGGAACATATGCAGAAAACAACCTACCAAACAATTCAATTAATAGCTATAGAGGATTACATAAGATACTGATAGGTTAAGGTACTTGTCTAGTATTACACAGCCAGTATGTGTTAGAGGCAAAACTTGAATATTAGTTGTAATAACAGAAGTATCACATCTTAAACAAGACATTTCTAGCCCCTAGATTGATTACATCTAGAACTCTGTGTTTAGATCTGTTCTGAAGACCACCTTTTAATATGTAGATAAATTCAAGTGAAACAAGGAAAAGACAACTAACTTGGAAAGGGAGATTCCCAAACATAAAAGTAAGGAACTAGAAGTATTTGACCAAAAAAAATCAACAAAAATGATAGAAAAGTAGAAAGCTTTCTCTCTTTGAAGTCAGAGATCTTAATTTCAAATTTTGCATATGATGCTCTCCATGTGACTTTGGGAAGAATATTTGTCTCAGTTTCTTCATCTGGGAAGTGAGGTTGGATTGGATGTTCTATGGAGTTTTGCATGTTTTGGCTCTATGATCCTCTGACTTAGAAGCTATCATAAAAAGTTTAATAAGTTTGCACATAAAAGAGGAATTATTCTTTTTGTAGCTCTAGGAAGCACAGTTAAAACTAAAGGGTAGAAGTTGGGAGCAGGAGCATTTTGGTTCAATATGAAATCACCTTGGGAATAATCCTAGCTATTCAAAAAATGGCATGAGCTACTGTATTTCCCACTAATTGGGAAGTGGTTAATCTCTAGAGATGTCACAGCAAAAAATGTACAGTTATGTGTTGGATATCCTAGTGAGCATTACTAACTACATGGAGTAGAAAGATAAGCAAGAGGACCACTAAGTTCCCTTTCCCTCCTCCAAGGTTCTATTACAGGTATTCTTTGTCCTAGAACAGGGCTTCTTAAACTTTTTATAGGTATATAAAATGATTATGTGCATATATCAAACACTTATTGATAATAAATCATAATTTTGCAATTCCCACATTTAATTACATGATCCCTCGTAAGCTGTAACTCACAGTTTAAGGAGCTTTATCCTAGAACCCCTTGCTCACCCTCTACCTTGTCTTTTCATCACCATTATGCAAGTACAAGAACAAAAAAGTTAAAATGCTGGGTTTTTTTCCTTGCTTTTTGGGGCAAAGTTGCCTATGATCTGGTCAAAACATAAAAGATTTTACATAAATGACACCTGTTTTCCTCTTTCAGCAAGGACTTCTTTTCAAAAGAAGATTAGAGATTAGAGGGACTACTTAAGGATGCTTCTTATGAAAAGTGACTATTTAGAGCAGAAACAATCAATTAATTATTCTCCTTCCCAAAGGCCTTTATAATCTGTTTGCTTCTCTGATGGAGAAGCATTAACCAGAAGCAATGACTGCTTAGGTTACAAAAATCTTCCTAAAAGCATGGCAGTGCTTTGCTTTAATAATAGTAAAATGATAATACTTTACCTTTGCAGAGAATTGGACAACTTTGAAAATCTTTTTACACATATCATGTCATTTAACCCTTATAACCCACATTCTCATAGCAACCTTCTGAACTAGGTAGGACAAATATAATTTTTAGCCCCATTTTGCACATGAAGAAAATGTTACTTTGAGACAGAGTAGCTAAAACCAAGGTATTTTGCAAACCAGATGAGAACTCTATTATACCATCCAGAAGTATTCTTCTTGATGCTATTATTTTTACTACAACCAGACCCTTTTTAGCAATGTTCCCTTTTTTTCCTGTCTAGAACTCTTCCATCCTTGCACCATCTGCAGCTCTTCCTTCTTCACCCACAGCCAAATATGCTATATCTTATAATTTCTGCCTCCATATTTTATCTGTCTTGACTCACACAGTCACTATCCTAGTTCAGGCCCTAGATTATTATCGTTTCCTTCTAATTGGCCTCTGGCTTCAAATCTTCCCTTACCCTAATTATCCTTAATATAAGGATATAATGATGTGTCTGCCCATGAAATTCCCTTACTCAGTGAACTCCATTGTCTCCTTAGGATTGATGGGGCAAATAGACCTCACCAAAAGACCATGTCCCTGGCAGCAATCCAGTAACTGGACCCCAGTGAGGGGCAAACTGATCCTGTAGAATTATCTCATACTGACAGAATTATTTTATATAGACAGAGCTATCCTGTACTGACATCTACTGTTACCTTATATGACTTGGAGGTTAAGCTACAGACAATTTCTCAAGACTTGCTTGTATTAAAAACAAAAAACAAAAACATGACTATTAGTTGTTTTACTGATGCTCACGATTAGCATAATTAGTACACCTTGCTCTGGGTCTTATACCAAAAAATGTCCTACTTCTCTCCAGGTTAATTGAGATTTCAGCTAAGGAACTTGGCCCACCTTATGGCATCATAATAAAACTCTGTCCCTTGTCTTGAAGACAGTTTGAGCCTCTGAACTTTTTTTCTGGATCAATCCCCACCTTCATGACTTTTGGTATCTCATCATCATATATAAATTTGGTTTGATATTCAAGCTCTTTACATGCTGGCCCAAACAAGTTTTCCAGTCTTCAGGGAAAGATATCCAGCAGAGAATTAGAGACATAATTAAATCTCAGGGTAAAGGCCAGAGTTATGAATGTAAACTTAGAAGTAACCTGAATGGAGATCATATTGTGCTTTAAACATATGAACAGATGAGATCGCTGACAAACAAAATCTAACTAAAGAAAAAAGATCAGGCCTTTGGCCACACTCACTGGGAGAAGTAGAACTAGGGTAAAAGACAAGAATAGCCTGAGAATTGGAAAGAGAACAAAGGGAAATGTCATCTTGGAAAAATAGGCTAGACAGGGTAGCAAACATATATTAAACACTTACTATGTGCCAGACACTTTGTTAAGTGCTGTGGTTATGAAATAAGAAAAAAAAAGTAATATGTACCCTCAAGGAGCTCACATTTTCATACGGGAAGAAAACACCCAAAGGGAGCTTTAAAAGCTTGAGAAGGGAAGGTATCTGCTTTTGGTGTTTTGGTATTGAAGTCCAGAAAATCAAAAGCAATAGCTGGGAGGGAGGTGGATTGGCAAGAGGCTCTTCTCCAAAAGGAAGAACCAGGAAGATATCACCAGTGGGGAAACTGGTGGAGAGATGTTAGAAGTTGAGTGCTCTGGGGACATTCCAATAGTTCCCAAGCATTGAGTTTCAGGAGCCTATATCAAGATGTGATATTAAATGCTAAAAAGTTTGAAACATAGCTGGGAGGGAATTTCGAGCAGTTCTACTGCTCAACATTGACAAATTCAGAAGAAAAGCCACATTTAAGGATGATTATGAAAAAAAAAACACTGGATCTGTTGTTTTGGAGGTCATTGGTGAGCTTGGACAAGGCTATTTAAGTTGTATGATGGAGTGGGTAACAAGACATGAATGATAAGGAAAATGAATGCCAATGAAGGGATAGGGATTAGAAAGAGATTAGACATGAAGTTTCTCTGATATAAGGAGCTTCTCTATGATGAGACAGCTTTTAGCACTGCTGGACACATAAAAGCATAGGGGAAGTGCTATCTGTTGGGGGGTAGAAAATCAAGAACTTGAAGTGATAAGGATAACAAGGCCTTTGGAGAGCAGTATCTTTACGAGGCCTGTACCCCAAAGAGATCATAAAAAAAGGGAAAAGGACCCACATGTGAAAAAATGTTTGTAGCAGCCCTTTTTGTAGTGGCAAGGAATTGGAAAAGGAGTGGATGTCTATCAGTTGGGAAATGGCTGAATAAGTTATGGTATATATATATATGTATATATATATATATACATACACATATAGGTATACAATATATAATGGAATATTATTGTTCTAATATTCTTATTATTGTTCTATAAGAAATGATCAATAGGATAATTTCAGAAAGGCCTGGAGAGACTTACATGAACTGATGGTAAGTGAAGTGAGTGGAACCAGGAGAAATAATCAATTGTTATGGATGTGACTCTTTTCAACAGAGGTGATTCAGGCCAATTCCAATGGACTTATGATGGAAAGAGCCATCTGTATCCAGAAAGAGACTGTGGGGACTGAATTTGGCTCACAACATAGTATTTTCATCTTTTTTGTTACTGTTTGCTTGCTTTTGTTTTTATTTTTGTTTTTTTCTCATTTTTTCCCTTACTGATCTGATTTTTCTTGTGCAGCTTAAGTGTGGAAATATGTGTAGAAGAGTTGCACATGTTTGACATATATTGGATTGCTTACTGTCTCAGGGAAGGAGTGGGGAGAATGGAGGAAGAAAAAAATTTGGAACATGGGTTTTGCAGGGCTGAATGTTGGACATTATCTGTACATATGTTCTGAATATAAGAAGCAAAAAAAAATAAGGTCTGTTTAGAGTATAAGGGAGATTGAGACCATGATTAATATGAAAGGGATTTGGAGCCAAGTTTATAAGAGGATGAATAAAAGGATCAGAAAGCAGCAGCAGCAGGAGCCCAATTGCAATCCTTGAACACTGAGAGCTTATCACTCTTTTTTTTTTTAAAGCATTCATTCTATAGACTCATACAAGCTTAAAAGGTAAGACCTAGAAGAGCACTAGCTCTTCATCCAGTCCACTTTCTGTATTCTACAGCTAAAGCCCAGGGGCTGTGAACAATTTTCTCAAAGTAACATGGTGAATAATCAGAAATCGGGAAAAGACTCATGTCTCTAGAACAACACCACAAGGCAATTCTACTCCTATCATACACAATTATATTATAATTTTCTAGTTGGTAAGTGGATCTGAATCTCTGAGCACACGATCTTGATATAAATTCTACCAGTGACAGGAAAAACAGTCCAACAGCTGAGTATCTCAGTGAGTAGAGAATTGGGTCTGGAGTTAGTAGACTCTGAATTCAAATCTGGTTTCAGATGCTTACTTGTGTGACCCTGAGCAAGTCACCTAACTGTATTTTCCTTAATTCATTAGATAAGGAAATGACAAACCATTCCAATATCTTTGCCAAGAAAACACCATGAACGCTATTGGTATGCTCTGGTCTAGGTAGTCATGCAGATTTGGACACGATTAACAACAACAATACAAATAAGGTAGTTGGATAAGACAATCTCAAAGGTTACTTCCAGAACTCATTACCCTAATGGTAAATATGTCTAGGGCAGGAAACCACTTCTTCTACTTCTGTAACCTTCACAATACCTAACATGGTCTTGGCACATAGGAGATATTCCACGGGGGCTTGTTAATTGAACATATCATTATGGACAACAGAAGTGCTTAGATATTATGGGTGCTGGGTCTAAATTTCATAGTGTAGCATCTCCTCCATGTCATGCATAATTATATATTTGAAGTCACTTTGATGATAATTAAAATAATTTTCCCTAAAATTTTCAGCTAATAATAAGGTTGTATATGAATTTTAAATTGAACTTAACTCTTATTTTTACCTTCTGAATCCAATTCTCCCTGTGCAACAAGAGAACTGTTCGGTTCTGCAAATATGTATTGTATCTAGATATACTGCAACATATTTAACATATCTAGGACTGCTTGCCATCCTGGGGGGGGGGGAGGAGGGAGGGAGGGGAAAAAACGAAACATAAGTGATTGCAAGGGATAATGTCGTGTAAAAATTATCCTGGCATGGATTCTGTCAATACAAAGTTATTATTAAATAAAATAAAATTAAAAAAAAAAATTGAACTTAACTCTAAAGATAGATAAAAATTGTTGGCATGTGGTGTCTTGGAATTTCATAAGTAGACCATGATCCTCATGGGTGAGAATGTTTTAATCAGATCCATATGGTGCTTTCATTGACTTAGACAAAATAATGGATATGGGTAATTTTGTTCAAGAGTGAATTGAGTTCCTCAGAGGCTCCAATGAAATGGAGTGAGCATCTTGATATGGCAAAGGTCTTTCCAATAGATTCTGCCTAATATTATAAGTACTGACCTCACTCCATGCAGGCTCATTTGAAAAGAAAATCAGAGATAAATCTTCTTTCATGCCATCCTATTGAGCACCAAAACTGGACTGATTTGTTTTCAATTCCAAAGTTTTAACCAACCTTCCTTCCTTCCTTCCTTCCTTCCTTCCTTCCTTCCTTCCTTCCTTCCTTTCTTCTTTTTTTTTTTTTTTTTTGGTAGTACTAAGTCCTATTGTTCATGTCTTTGTTGAAACACAGGGAGATCAATTCATTGTTCTTCTTCCCACTCAAGACAAAAGTCTTGGGAGTTCCCATATAATTAATTCCTGATCAGTTTCATAGACAAAAAGTGATTGATAGTTGTTATCGACATATTCAAAAATATCTGAATAAATAAACAGGAATAAATAGTTGTATGGATTCTTTATATAGGAAATAAAAATAGTGTTGTGTGGAAGTTTCCATGTACATAGGACTAATATATAGTTAGAATTCTCTGGATTTGTATGTAGATATAGGAATGAGACAAAATATAGTATAGTGAATAGTGCATCAGAAAGACTTGTTTTCAAGTCCAGCTTCTCACATATAATGATTGTATGAACCCTGGCAAGCTCTTTAAACTCTCAAATGGGTAAAGAAAATGTATGAAAACATAAGATGCAAAATAACAACAACAACTATATATATATATTGGGGGAGGGACTGGATATGTGATATTATTGCAATGGATCAATAAAAAACTTCATTGCTGCTAATCTACAAGGACTTATTGAGTGTTCACTATGTGTCAGGTACTATGCTAAGTACTAAAGATGGAAAAAAAAGACAAAAACAATTTATGATCTCAAGAATTTACATTCTAATGGAAGACACAACATGCAGACAGTTCTGTACAAAGAAAAAAAAATATATATATATATATATGATTACCTGAAGGTAATTTCAGAGGAAGAAATAGGGAGGAAGAATGTTCCATAAATTGGGGGCACCAATGAAAATGTCCAGAGTCTGGAACTCACCATAACACATAGTATCAGGAAGTTACCTCACTGTGACACTAGGCCAGATTTTCAAAATTAGTATATGTCATAGGCAAGACTTGAATTTAAGCCATTTTAATTCAAGTCTAGTCCTACATTATAGAAATGCTCTTCTCTATATATACCTGTATCTTATTTGTATAATTATTATTTACATATAGCACGATATATATATATACACATATATAATATTAATAATATAGATACTCGGTAACATCTGCATCTTTAGGACTATCCAGATGTTAGTGGTTTTACAAATAAAACATCCAAATAACAACTGTTTTGGTTTTCTTCCAGAAGTTTTGGGTTTTTAGTAGATGAAATAAAAAAAATCTCACTAACACTTTCATTTTCTTTAGCATTCATTGAAATTCTATGTAGCCATAATACAGATAAAGAGCTAAATTGACATGTAATGCAAGGAAAGAGATAAGTTTGGAGGCAAATAAATATCAGGGGGAAATGCTTTTCTAAAAATACTAACATTTTATGGTTATAATACATGAGACTAACATATTAGATGAGTTTAAAAAAATAATTCCAGAAGATGCTTGCTTCAAAGAAAGTATAGCACAACTTAATCTGATTAAATTAAAAAGGTTTTATCTATTCACTTATTTCCTAAACTTTAGCCAAAAGAAGCATTCCATAAATTTGCCTTGGTGTAGGAGGTATTTTTGAGTTACAGGAACCTTGAAAACCAATTCCTTCTGATTTTAATTTTTATCATATTTTAGTGATCCCTTAAAATTGAGCCATAATTTCCCTGTAATTTGGTTATCAAAACAAAAGAGAGTGCCTTCTTCTCCATCTGAGACTCAGGAGATCACAATTCAGCCTCCAGAGATAAATAATGAGCAGGCAAAACAAACCCTAAAAATGTTGTTTGCGAGGTCAGGCAGACCTGGAGTTACAACAGGCAAAAATAAATCTTCAATAAGTATTCTACTTAATCAGTAAATAACATTTAGGATATTGCCTATAACCTTGTCTTTTGGATCCCAATTGTATTTCAAATATTAAGAATAATAACTGTAATTTATAGTCTCAGATAGATAGATAGATGGTATAAAACACATCTTTTATGGAAAAAAAAAGCTTACATATTATCTGAACTCCTAGTCTCATCCACAGATAACATGACCTATTCAAGTTGAATCACTGTTTTTCAATTACCATTATCAAGATACTGTGTTTACTTCCTCTTCTTCTTGATGGAATTTCCTACTTTTTTTTTTTTTTTAATACAACCTGAAATGCCAAGTCAATGAGACCAAAGTTCTGGGTTCTGGAAGACTTTTCTAACAACTGCTGTTCATACTATTTTAATCTTTGCATATGAGAAAGCCATATACAAAAGTCTTCATATGAATATTCATCATTAAAAGAAGATTTGCTTAACTTCTCAATGGTTAGAGTCAGGAAAATCTGAATTTAAATAATGCCTCAGATATTTACTATCTGTGCAACCTGATGTCACAACCTCTGTTTGCCTTAGTTTCCTCAACTGTAAAATTGGGATAGTAATATCAGCCATCTCCCAGAGTTTTTGTAAGAATCAAACAAGATAATATTTGTGAAGTGATTAGCAGAGTGTCCCATACAATGCAAGTACTTAGTAAAAGATTAATGCATCTTCCTCAATGATGCTTAAAAAAATACAATAACATCCATGACTGGGTGTGCATAGCTTGAAAAAAAATATTGTAATGCCAGAGAAACTGAGGCAAGACAGAAATTGGTTTTTAATATTTTAATTGTAGAGAGTTTAAACTAGCTGGTGGAATGGGACTCAGGCACAGAATTTATATAGCTACAATCTTATAGGGGAAACAAAGGCAGATAAAAGGAGTGAGGACACTGGGTGAGGGGATAAGCCATAGTTCCAGGAAAGGAGCATAATTTAGTCCTGATAGGATAAGGGTCAAGATAAGAAGGTAGAGGGCAGGAGACAGCAAGGGGAGGGGGGCAATATTAAAACAGAGAGGGAATTATCCTAGCAAGGATTATAGATAAGCCACATGGAGTTTTATGATAGAATGGAAAGTAAAGTGGCCAGAGCTTCAAGGTTTTTCATGACTCAATTTCTCCCAGTCTTAATGGCAAGGAAAAAGGAGTGAGGCTATTAAATAATTTTAATAATTCAGGGCATAACAATAGCATTTTTCTTAACCTCTTAGGACTTTATTCTACCAAGCTGTGAGTAAGGAGAAAATAAAAAAAATAAAAGAAATATTTCATCATATTTTCTGAAGTATTGAGGAGACAATGATGTTTTTCAACTGTAGCCAGCAAATACTAAAAACAAACAAACAAACAAGCAAACAAACAAACAAAAAAACTGTATCCGTGTTCTTAATCCTCAGTGTCCTGGATCATTTTCCAGTCAATGTTTTTCATTTTCCATTGGCAAGAGAAGCTGGTACATTTCATCAGCTTTTGAAAAATTTCCATTTGTTTTCCAATACTCTACTTAATTTCATAGTTAATAGGTCTGAAAAATGGGAGAAAATGGAAAAAGTGAAAATTCGACATGATAGTCACCTGCTGAGGGAGGATTTTATCCAACAGGAGGAATTTATGTTAACTTCTTTCTTCTTAAAGTTTTACTAGTGAATTATTCTCCATTGATTGTTAAATTTAGTTTGTATTAGCAGGTCATACATTCTCTCTGGTAGATCATATTAATGCTTTGCTTTGAAAATGAGACCTACTATGATTAGCAATGAAGAATTGGAGACACACTTGAAGGCCAATCTCAGCTACCATCCCTCCCACTTCATATCACTGCACAAAGAGCCAGTTACTATCTGCATGTAATTATTTTTTGATTGGAAAAACAAGGCAAAGTAAAATTTCAGTCTACATTAGGATTAGGCAAATACAATCAGGATTTCTTGCCCCAAAGCTTTTAAATGAGTGACAAACATCACAGTAAACTTTTCTTGCCATTTATGGCATTTAGGGTAAAATTTGATGTTGCATTAAAGAAACAAAGAAGCTTACTCTCTGCATAAAATAGCTGATATTTGAGTTGTAAGAAATCCCTGATGAGCAGTTAGTGAAAGGATAGCATATTACAATATTATAAAATTATCACTTCTCAAATTAAATATACAGAAGGCAAGAAGTGAAGCGATATAGTATCTAAACTGCCTAGAATGCCCTCACTCTAATTTTAGCATGCAGAAATATTATCCATCCTTTAACCTCCTTAGATCTTTAACTCTATTTTGGTTTCCCCAATTAGAATAAGAACTTCTTGAGAGCAAGGACTACTTTATATCTTTCTTTGTTTCTCTAGAACTTAGCACAGTGTTGACTAGTAGACTAGCTGACTTACTGACGTTGCCCTTCTGTCTGTCTTCCCTTTGCTTAAATATATAGAGTATTTTGGTTTGTTACATTTTCTCTCTCTACTAGCTTGCAAAATTCATCAGGGAAGGGACTTCAGTTAAGCTAAACTTGGAATCTCCTTATATACTTAACAGTTCTATGCATACAATAAGTAATTAATGAATATTTACATAATAATGTTGGAATACAATTTATTTAGACATTGTGAATGCTTGTCAAAATATTTCCATTGAAAATTATATGCTTATCTTCCCTGTGCAAGAATCACCACCAAACAATAAGGACTTATCTAAGGTGTAACCATATGCCAAACACAAAACTAAGTACTTCAAGGACTGCAAAAAAATAAAAATAAAAATAAGAGTATATAAGCGATGGTCTTTGTTCTCAAGAACTTTAATACAGATACAGAACATAATTCAGATATAATTCTGTCCTTAACTTTACTATATTTTTATATAGGTGGGTAAGGTAAAGGTAGCCTGGAGAAGGCAGACTTTAAGCTTAGAATAGACACTAAATGCATCATGGAATTGGGGAGAGGGTAGACCATGCATAAAGGATGGATGCAGAAATTGACACAAATATGCCGCACCATATATAGATATTTTATATACAAAAGAAGGTCATCATGTTTTTTCAAACAGCTTCTGTTCTGATTCTTCCACATCAAATCCAACTCTACCATCCTTATCTTACTACATTTTTTAGTCAATAAATTTTCAGTCAATAAATTTACCAAATTCTACATAATGTGTAGGGGAAAAAAAGGAAAAAAAAAAAACAAGGTCCTTTAGATTTTATATCTATCTGTCAAAGGGAGGAGGTTGGACTAGAAAATATTGGTTCCCTTTGACACCAAATCCTAATTTCTTCTCTTTTCTAACTCTTTCATCATTAGGATATAGAGAGGAACTTGTTAAAATTTTCCCATTCTACTTCTTTCCTATTAATTATGTCTTGAGAACTATTCAAAATCTCTTCTCTTCCTCTCTTCCTGCAAACATGATCCTGGAGTTACCTTCCCTCATTTCCAAATTTGACTTTTCCTAAGAAAGATGAAAGAAAGAGCTAGGAAATGGGCAGCCCATGAGACACAATTACACCTAGAGAAGCATGATCAAATTTCAAGTTGAAAAGCTCATCTTATTCCATTTACTTTAAATAAATGGAAACCCTGAAACCGAGTGTGCATTACTTTTACGAGCGGACCTCCTACAGCTGTGCATTCTTTGATTTCTATTTTGAGACCATCAAATCGGATCTCAGACTAATTAGTATGATAAACATATAATTTTCAATTGAAATATTTTTAACAAGCATTCACAGTAAGTATCTAATCAAATTGTATTTGAATGTTATCATGCACAATGGAAAAAATCCTTTGTTTTACCATTAGTAAAATAAGCAACTGAAACATGAGTTATGAATTTCTGTGCATTAGTTTGCCTGCCTTTGAACTTCCTGCATTTTTTTCTTCTTTAAAGTGGTAGCATTAGAAATATAAAAGAAGCTCATAATTATAAAGCTGGCGTATACTTCTAGCTATGAAAAGAAAAATAAGAAAAATGTGTGTGTGTGTGTGTGTGTGTGTGTGTGTGTGTGTAACTTCCAATATTAAAAAGAATCTAACTGAGCCAGATCCTCAACCCTTTTCTTAGAAATTACAGGTTGTATAGATTAGAATACAGTATTCATGCATAGATTCTTTTTGTGCTTTTGGCTTCTATTAAAATATTTTAAAAGCTTTATGGTAATTCTTAATCACTAGTTTATCTTTTCAGAGTCTAAAGGAATCAGAGACTTTACTGATAGAATTAATGACAGGAGAAACAATTGTGGGGTTTTAGCTCCATTCAGACCACCCACACCTCAAAAAGAAAAAAAAAATAGTATAAGAACAAAGTACTCATTATCCCAAACACTGAATATGCAGTTTTATTAGTACTTACGTAACTAATTCTCATGGAAAATATAATTGTGAGAGTTTTCCTTTACACAATGTTTAAAATTTTCAAAACAATTAAACATCAACATATAGAGCTGTAGTATTTTGATACTTGGAGTATCAAAAATTATTGAGACATTTTAAATGGATGTGTTCCTGACAGAGCCAATAATAATCCTTTCTCTTCTATTTTAGAAACTAAGCTCTTAAGACCTGCATGTTTCATAAGCACTTCATTACTATTTACCCTATGAGGTGGTAAAAAAAAGGACATGGTAGATGTGAGTATCACATTACCCACAAGGAACTGAAAAGAGGAAACTCATAAAAGATGTCATCAGTGAGATACATGAGCAGGGAGAAAGTTGGAAGATGGATTGGTGACAGAAGGAAAGAGAAGGATAATTGAAAGACAGCCCATGTATATAATACTACTCAAGCAATGTCAGGAAAACTTATGGGAGATCCCTAAGACGTTGAGTGAAGGGCTAGTGGAAAGAAAAGATAAACAACTCCATAGGAGAGGCAGGAATGGATCAATTGTGATCTATATAGTTAGAAAAGGTACCCATATGGGTGACAATAGAGACAGCTCAACACAAAGTCAGAAACAATTTGACATGTTTTATTCCCATATTTATTTCAAAGTATACTAGCAGATTGTCTTGATTTGGATTAATCCTAAATGTTTTTCTACATTGGCCTTGAAGCAGGTGGAGACATTCATGGATCTGCATCCTCCTGCTGAGCTCCTTCCCTCTTTCTTCCCCAGGGAAGTGTCTTATTTATTTCTCAGTCCTTTATCACTAGAGTCAGAAGCAGGAGACTTTGGGGCTATGAAGAAATCAAAGCATAATCTAAAGGGAGGACTTAAAATCAACAGATTAACGTGGCCTAGAAAATTATATGCCAAGTAAAGAGTAGTGATAGAATGACAAATATAGTTCTGAGGGATGTGACATGGGGTAGCATTATATATCAGATTCTGGACTGGGTGCTGGAGAAAAAGGAACAAAAACAAAAATAACCTTCTCAGTGCTTTTGTTAACTGGTTAGATATCCTATGTATACAGAGAAGTGAATCAATACAACAGGTACAAAATAAATTCGTATTGTTATAGAATTTTGGTTCTACAATAGAATTATAAAATACCAGGTCATATAGGATATTGGGGGCCACCAATTCCAGCCCCCTTTCTCAGTTTATAAATAAGAAAGCATTCTCCAAAATAGTTATAATAGCTTGCCCAAGGTATGAGACTAGATACCAGGTTTGATGATGTCAGTCAATAGTCTTTCTTCCCATGCTAGACTTTCTACTTAAAATGATAAAAAAAAATTTGCTTTGTTTAACATTTCATTTTCCCTCAATTGAATGTAAAAACAATTTTAACATTTGTTTTTAAAACTTTAAGTTCCAAATTTTCTCTCTTCCTTCCTCCCCATTACCCTCATTGAGAAGTCAAGAAATTCAATGTTGTACATGTGCAATCATGCAAAACAAATTTCTGTTAGTCATGTTGAAAAAGAAAATAGAGAGAAAAGTAAAGAAAACTCAAGAAAAAAGTTTTTAAAAAGTATGCTTCAAATCTGTTTTCAGAATGAAGCAGTTCTTTCACTAGTGATAGCATTTTTCATCATATGGTCTTTATTGAGGTCTTAGATTATTGAATTACTAAGAATAGCTAAGTCATTCAAAGCCAATCATTTTACAATATTTCTGTTACTTTGTTTCTAGTACATAACACTTTAGCTTTCATAAATCTTTCCAGGTTTTTCTGAGAGCATCCTGCTCATCATTTCTTATTGTACAATAATATTCTATTACTATCAGGTGCTAGTTTGTTTAGCAATTTCCCAACTGATGGGCATTCCTTTAATTTCCAAATCTTTGCCACCAGAAAAGAGCTGTTATAAATATTTTTGTATATATATAGGTTCATTTCCTTTTTGTTCTTCATCTTTTTGGGGATAAGCACCTCGGTCAAAGGGTATGCATGCTTAATATTGATATATATAGTCTTTTGGGCATAGTTCCAAACTGTTCTTTAGAATGCATAAGGGGCTGAAACTCTGAATAGGTACACTTGAATCAGACAACCAAGCACTTAAGGCTAATTACCTGTTGGACAATAACTCTATTAGCATGTTTGGAATTTCTCTTCTCACAGTTAATGCTAGCTTAATGCTTAGGGTTAAGAGAATTGTAAGGAGGCATTAGGGGATGGAGTGAGAAGAGTCAAAGTCCCTTTGGAAGTGGATGAAGAGAAGGGAGGTTGTGGAGAGCTTGTGGCAGTCTTGTCCATCCCCTTCACTTCTCCCCCTAAAGACCAAGGACTTTTGCTTATCCTGACTCTGGCTGATTCTGAGGCCTCCAAGAGGCTAACCCAGACTTCATAAGAATGGTTGAATCAAGTTACAACTTTACCAATAGTGCATTGTCTCATTTTCCCCCATATTCTCTCCAAATTTTTCATTTTCTTTTTCTGTCCCCCTAATGCTATGAGGTAGTCCCTCAGAATTTTTTAAATTTGCATTTCTTCAATCAATAATGAGTTAGAATATTTTTAATATGGCTTTGATGATTTCATCCGAAAACTTCACATTTTTGATCATTTATCAATTGGGGAATGGCTCTTCTGTTATTCATTTCTCTATATCTTTGAGAAACGAGGGCTTTATCAGAAAAGCTTGCTTACATTTTTTTCATAGTATTTCCTCCTATCAATTGGTAAAATGGCACTTATTTTTATAAATTTGACTCAGTTCTCTATATGTCTGAGAAATAAGGACTTTATCAGAAAATCTTGCTTCCATTTTTTCCATAATATTTTGTTCCATCCTATTCCCCACCTCTGTTTATTCTATTCTCTCTCTCTCCTTTTACCCTGTACCTTCTCAAACCTGTTTTGCTTCTAACTACCCTCCCCTATCTGTCACCCTTCCCCTTTTTATTATCTTCCCTTTCTACTTTTCTATAGGATAAAATAGATTTCTACACTCAAGTAGATATGTTATTTCTTTGAACTAATTCTGATGAGAGCAAGATTTACTCATTCCCTCTCTCCTGCCCCATCTTCTCCTCCTTTGTAAAAGCTATTCCTTATTTCTTTCATGTGAGATAATTTGTTTTATTCTTCCTTTCCCTTTCCCTTTCTCTCAGTGCATTCCTGTCATACTTAATTTAATCTTTTAAAGATATCATCTCTTTACATTCAACTCATACCTATGCCTTCTGACTATGAAAAAATTCTCATGAGTCATAAATATTATCTTCCCATGTAGGAATAGTTAAGAGTTTAACTTATTAACTCTCTTATGGTTTCTTTTTCCTCTTTACTTTTTCATGATTCTTGTTTAAGTCTTGTATTTGATAGTCAAATGTCCTATTCAGCTCTGGTCTTTTCATCAAGAATGATTGAAAGTCCTTTATTCCATTCAAAATCCATTTTTCCCCTTGACTTTGCTGGGTAGATGATTCTTGGTTATAATCTCAACTCCTTTGCTCTCTGAAGTATCATATTACAAGTCCTATAATGTAGAAGCTGCCAAATCTTGTGTTGTTCTGACTATGACTCCATAATACTTGATTTGTTTCTTTCTGCCTGTTCAAGAGTGAATTAGTGGATTCTTTCAATTTCTATTTTATCCTCCAATTCTAAAATATCAGAGCAGTTTTAATTTTTTTTTTTTTTGCAATTGCTTGGAAAAATGATGTCTTGGCTCTCTCTCTTTCATAGCTTTCATATAATGCAATGATTTTTAAATTTCCTCTCCTGGATTCATTTTTCAGGTCAGTTATTTTTCCATTGAAATAGTAAACATTTCTTTGATTTTTAAATTTTTTTTTGTTTTATCTTTTTTTGTTATTTCTCATAAAGTCATTAGCTTCCATTTCCTCAATTCTAATTTGTAAGGAATTATTTTCTTCAGTAAGCTTTTGTATCAATTTTCCTATTTGTCTAGTACTATATTTTAAGGAGTTCTTTCCCCTAGTGAATTTTTGTGCCTCTTTTTTTTTTTTCCCTATTTAGCCAATTCTACTTTTCAATGGTTTCTTCATCTCATTGAGTTTTTTTTTTTGATTGTTATTCTTTGTGTTTTTAAAACCTGCCCCCCCCATTTGATCTAGTTTGTTTTTTAAGTGTTCTTTTCTTCAGTATTTTTGAGTTGTTGACTCTTTCCCCCCCATGATTTTCTTGCACTATTCTTACTTCTTTTCTTGGTTTTTTCCTCTGCCTCTCTTGATTTTCCAAGTTCTTTTTAAGTCCTTCCATGGCCTGAAACCAATTCATTTTTTTTTCTTTGAGGCATTGGATGTAGGAGCTGTGACTTTGTTATCTTCTTCTGAGTATGTGTTTTGGTCTTGTCACCATAGTAGGTTTCTATGATCATAATATTTTTCTGTTGTTTGCTCATTTTTCCAGTCTTTTTCTTGACTTTTAACTCATTCTTAAAGTGGGGTTCTGCTTCCAGTGTGGAAACACTATTTCAAATTTCAGGGATTTTAAACAGATGTTTTAGAGATCCTTCTAGAAACTGTAATTTTAAAATTCTTTCCAAGTGTTATGATCTAGGAAGGGACGTTTACTACTCTCTTGGACTGTGTTCTGCTCTTTGAGTGATCGTAAGCACTCTTTTCTGCCTTGGCACTATGAGGAAGGTTCCCTACTTTACTATGTCTTCACAAATTCTGGGGTGCTAGTGCTTTTCTGATCAGTTTTTTGACTCCCCCCCATCTTTAACTATCTGTGGGCTGAGAGTTCCAGAAGTAGTTGCTGCCACTACAGATCCAGTGGATTCCAGTCTACTTCTGGTTTGCTGAGGCTGGGCTCTGCTCTCACTCTGGAATGGCAGATCTTTATTACTGACCTTCTAAGTTGTCTTTGGCTAGGAAATAATTTTACCTTATTCTTTTGTGAATTCTGCTACTTTAGAAATTGTATTATGACATTATTTAAATGTGTTCAGAGGGATTTTGGGAAAAACTCAGTCATTGCTGACTTTTTCTCTGCCTTGAAAAGATAACTAAATCATAAGCTCATATTTCAGTCAGTTAAAATAATTTGTCAATTGTTCCTTTTTCTTGTTACTGAAACTTTTGCTTCCTTTTCATTTCCTTTATCATTCATCATCCAAATTGTTTTGCAAATAACAGTTTTCCCCTCATCTTGGCATAGTAAAAAGAGAAAGATTCAGAATTGGAATCAGAGGGCCTAGATTCAAATCCTAGAATCATTATTTACTATTGATGGGAGTGTGAACAATTAACAACTTGTGTATTATCAGCTTTTTCATATGAAAAAAACGAGGGGGCTCAACTATGTAAGTTCTAAGATCCTTTTGAACTCTAAATCTGTGATATTAAACATTAAGCTTCATATAGGTTGAACATGCTTTACTAACTTCTTCCCTCACAAAAAATCTCAAAAATGATGCTTTTTTTCTTGTACAAAGAATAAATTCCAAATACCTTGATGTTATATTCAAGATCCTTCACAATTTGGCTCTCACCCCACAATTATTTCCTTTCATTAATCCACCTTTCAATCAAACTATTCATACTACTGTTCTCTGAAAAAGAATATGAATAGACGTCTACTTTAACCTTTATTAGATTAATTATTTTTTCCCTAATAGCCTCCCAATATTGTTTCCTATCTTTCCTTCAAAACCCATCTGAATTGACACCTTCTTAAGAAAGTCTTCTTGACTATTCCAGCCCATAGTATTTTTTTGTTTTTCTGACACTTATAAGACATACCTTCTATATCATCCATTAGCTTTTAGACTTTACTGCATTGTATTATTTACCTTAACTTATCTTTTTTCCATTTCAGTAACAGGATCCTAAGATGACTGAGGATAAGGACTCTAGAGCATACTTTTAAAAATATTCTTAATATCTAATATAACTTATTTTGTATAGATGTTTGTTGGTATTAGCTACACTGCTGGGGGCTCGAAACTTTGAAATCTTCTGTTATTCATTGAAATGAATAAAAATATTCCCAAACTAATATGTTTTAGTGTTCACCGACACTTCTGTAATAGGCAATAAATATAAAGACATAAGCCAATTTAAAAATGCAATATTTGGCTTTACACAGTCAGCTTTTATCAACAACATTTTTTATGAGGTAAATCCCTTTTGACCTCCTGCTTTGATGAGAATTCTCATTATCCCATCACACGGAAGAGTATGTACTTCTTGGGTGAACATCATCTACAGAGTTTTCTGCTTAGTATGAAAAATGAAATTAACTACTGCCTATTACATCATTTCTTTTCATAACTATATCACTTTTTTCCGTGTTCAACCTATTAATGAGTAATCTCGTTCTTTTATAATTTTCTTGGCACATTGCTAATTCACCATTCTGAAAATTTTTCCTTTCTATTAACATGCTTTATTTTCTAGGTTAAGGGAGGAAAAATGATACAACTGTAAAAAAATTTCCTGTTTTGTACTTTCAAGGATGAATTTTACAATCTAGAATATAGAATCTAATCAAGTATATGTAGTTGTGCCATCTGTTATATTTTTCAAGAATAGGATCGAGATTCTAAAATCAGCTTTTACTAATTTCTGGCATAAAAGTTAGTTGTATTTAAAAATAAATTCACTGAATCTGGGTGCACAGATATGAAATATGCCAATAATCCATGATTTTATAGCTATGGTGTTGGCAATATAAAATGGATTCAAATGGATTTTAAATCTAGACTTTGCTTTGTATATACTTGGTCAAGTCACTTGAATTCTCTAGGTCTAAACATCCATACCTAAAGGATATATTCTAGCACTAAATCTATGACCCAATAGTTCTTAAGGTCTTTTCAGATACACAGATATAGCTTTTCATCTTTAATGACTTATTTGAGTTCAAGGAAACAAAATGTAATAAAACAAAACAAAATGTCACAAATGTCTCCATTATTAGGAGTGGAATTTGAAATTAGCCTTTGAAGATTCCAAGTCCAGCTCTGTACCTACTTAACTACAACATAGGCTTCTCATGACCTATGGCATATGAACAAAAGGAATAAGCACAAAAGGTAGTTGGCTATACAAATCAATTTATCATCTTCAAGGGAATGAGGGAAAGGAAGGGAATCAAGCATTTAAAAAAATACACAAAAATGTTTCATGGCTTGGTGACTGTATAATGTTACAACAAAATGTTGCAAAAGTAGCAACACCCCCATCTCCATTCCCAAATGTTATGTGACCCCGGGATAAAAATATTGGAGAACAAGGAAGAGAAAAGTACAAAATGGGATCCCATGAATGATGATTAATAATAGCAGTGATGATGATGATGATAGCTAACATCTAAATAGAACTTTATTATTTGCAAAGCAGTTCATATTTCATCTCATTAGATATCACAATTTTGTGAGGTAGGTAATATTTCCCCCACTTTCCAGATAAGGCAACTGTATTGCAGGAAGGAAAGCCCACATGGACCAGCTTCTACAATTATGAGAATAGCATAGTTCTATTACCCAGAAATCAAATGCAAAATTGCAAGCTGAAATAAATATAAAAATAATAAAACTCCATCAAGTCAGGAATTCATCATAACTTTCTGTGTAATAAGATTCCTCTCTCAAGCCTTCTATACCCAGAGATAGATCTGTGGGAATTGAATGTGGACCACAACATAACATTCTCACTCTTTTTGTTATTGTTTGCTTGTATTTTGTTTTCTTAGTCATTTTCTTTTCTTTTTGATTTGATTTTTCTTATGCAGCAAGAGAATTATATAAATATGTTTACACATATTGGATTTAACATATATTTTAACATGTATAATATATATTGGATTGCTTGCCATCTAGGGTAGGGGATGAGGAGAAGGAGGGAAAATCTGAAACACAAGGCAATACAAAGGTCAATGTTGAAAAATTATTAGTTCATATTTTGAAAAAAAAAAAGCTTTAAAAAAAGATTCCTCTTTCCATGTGTGTTCTTTTTGTTAATTTTATAAAACTTTCTCATTTCTTTAACAAGAATGTCATTAAGCAAAAATTATTACAATGAATCACCAACAAGAAAATACATTGGAACATAGATAATGAGCTAAAAGGAACATACAAAACCATCTTAAAGATAAAGGAACTAAAGCCAAAGAAGTAAGAGAAAGTGTTATTAATTATGGGTGCAATCTTGGCATTTTCCCTGTCTTATTTCACTATTTCCAACTCAGCCTTTGAAGGACATTACTGACCTCTGCCCAAAATTTATTCCATCTGGATCATCTAATCTAAGGTCAATTCCTGCTCATTGGGGTCCTCTCAAACAAGTTAGGTGGAGGTAGATAGTTTGTCTAGACTGCCCAAGACTAGGGGTGGTCTGGGTATATAAATAGTCCTTTTGCCCAAGAGTGACATAATGTAACTCTCTCTTGGTCCCTCATTGGAATAAGCCCATTTCTCACTGTAGTATTCATGCTCTTATTAATTGGTAATCAATTGAAGTTGATTGCCATCCTCAAGAACACCCATTCTTCTAAGTGAATAGGATAAACTGAGTGAAGACCTCTCATGGAAATGTGGCCTTGATCTATGCCCTAATTGTGACTTGAGATTCTGCAATAACAAGCTATAGCTTGTTGCTGCAAGTGTTTGATTATCTTAAATAAACAAACATTTCCCTTCTGCCCCCTCTCCCTACTCCTTGATTTGCATTTAAGTACTTAATGCAAAGAGTTTCTTATTTACTAGTATTCTTTTGTTTTAGGGATAGATACAGGGGATAAGCCTGGACACCCTCAGACAATGGGAGCAAAGGTTGGGGGAATGTGGGGACTTTGGTTAGGGTCTGTATAACTTTGTGTTTTGTATAGTGCACTTTGCACTTTACTGACTGATACCTTGTCTGTTAGGAGTTGCCCTTTCTGGAGAGATCATAATAAATCCTTTCTGCCTTTTTTTTTTTTTTTTTTTTTTTTTTTACCTTGAGAATCTCTGATTTTAATTTGGGTTTGGGTCATAGCTGTCCTACACAGGAGGGCATGAACAAGATAAAATGAGATCTTTCAAGACAGTTGTGAAAATCGAGTAAGGCTTCATCTATTTCAAAGTTTGAGTAGGCCTGAAGGACTTTAAGGTCAAGGGCATACTTAAGTCCCCTTCTTGTTATCCTCCCTATTTCAGCCAAATATGGGCAACTATGTACTTGTTGGCCAAGTTCAATTTCTTGGGTAGTTCCCGCGTTTAGAATGTAAGATCCTCAGCCAATAAGGATGAGGGTCAGTGGTGGGAGGGGGAATTTGCGTTAGGGATAAAAGCGCCGACCCTACTCCCTACGGTGCTTCCTCCCTTCGACTGTCTGCTCGATGGTGGGATGCCCGATTCTTGCAAGAACGTAAATAAACTTTGCTTTGCTTCTAGAGATCTATCCAGCTGTTTTATTAATGGTTTCTGACCCACACAGGCATATAAACTGTGAGCCCACCATCATGAGGGGTCTTTGCCATTCAAGAGTGTCATTAACCTTTTTTATTAATAAAATTAACATTATTAATAAAATGATTAATTACCCTGAAACTGTTTCCCTTGAACTTTTGAAACATCACAGTAGGCAGAATAATTTGCTTAAGGTCATTTAGATAATATCAGAAATAGGATAGAATTTCACTTAATCCATATTCCTTATTTTATAGATGTAAAAAACATGAGTTTTGAGTAGTTACAACACACAACTGCTTTGCTTTCCAGAGTCAGATGTCAAGTGAAGGCATTGGTGGGGTATATTAGTTCTAAAAACAAGAAACAATTCAACCCAGTAGGGAAAAGTAAATGTAGCTTAGAGTAAATATCTTACCGGTAAAAACCTGGAGGCACCTGCTGTACTAAGAAATTCTTCTCCAGGTTTTGGAGAATGTCATTCAGCATCCTGACTCGAACAGGGGCTCTCTCCTCGGGATCATTAGCAGGGCGCATCTCATCTGACTGGAACAATTCTGCACTGTCCCTCAGGCGGGAAGCCATCTCCAGCAGCTGGAACATGTGGGCATGGTCACC
Organism: Antechinus flavipes; assembly: GCF_016432865.1. Taxonomy (NCBI): domain Eukaryota; kingdom Metazoa; phylum Chordata; class Mammalia; order Dasyuromorphia; family Dasyuridae; genus Antechinus; species Antechinus flavipes. Next base: position 33,904,746 of record NC_067400.1, on the reverse strand, counting down.
TGGTGAAAGATAAATAGGTGTTTCAGAGGGATAATGCCGACATTTCTCAAAGAACAAAACCTATATGTTAAACTCAATAGCCTCTTAGACAAGATAACCAAGGGAGGCCGACAGAGGATGGAAAAAAGAGAAACTAATGGAATGCAACGGAAGAATTGGCTTTGGGAGCTCCCACTGGATGTGTATTTGAAAAAAAAAAAACCTCAGGGCAGGATGCTTATTTACATGCTGACTCTGAAATCATATTGAAACACAAAGTCTACAAATCCATTGCAGTCTTCCTGTCTAAGCCCAAACTCTTCAGATCAATTCTGGATTTTCTCTTCCAGTCATGCAAATTTTTCTGGCAGCAACTCATGCTCAAGGTGTCATTCCTCTAGCGGAGGACCTATGAAATTTGTTTTTTTGCAAACTATGAAGCATGTACTTTTACTCCTTATTAGTCCTTAGAGCCAGAATGTCATGAGCAGTGTGGAAATTTCATGGAAAAAAAAAAAAAAAAAAAAACAATGTGTCTGGTACACAATAATGAGCTTGCATGCCCTGCTTTCTTGAAATGGATTTGGGACTGTCATTCAATTATGCTAAAGTGTTTGAATACTGTGCAAACACTTCTAGGAAAAATTCACAAAGAAGTTTTTCTCACATAGCCCAGGGATTTTTTTTTCAAGTACTGGGAAAACGACATTTTTTAGTGTGGGAAATTAGCAAAATCAAGATCTTTTGAAAAACACCACCATATTGGAAGAGTTTTAATGTAGTTTCCCCTAGGAAAGCATACCATCAGAAGATCAAGCCAGGCAGTGATATAAAGCAGGAATAAGGATGATATACTGGGAACTAGAGAGAAAATCTCAGAGAGAAGAGCTGGGAGACAGCAGGTATAGTTGCTAGCCTCAAGCTCAGTGAGGGCAAATGTGTGACCTTGGCTGTGTCCTTTAGCTAGTTTCCTGTTCCCTTCTGAATTTTCACTATTACTACCTCCAGGTGAGGATCATTCTCCCCGCCCCAGCCTTGTTCTTTGTTTCTACTCCTAAATTGAAGAATATTTGCTGGAAAAAGTAACAGAAGCATTCAGCCTTAGCCTGTCTTCTGTGTAACTTTCACTGCTGCCTCCCATCCCTGGAATGCTCTACCTTCTTATTCTCTCAATTAAGGGTTTATGAAGTGCTTATTATGTGCCTATGGGGAGAAAAAGACAAAAATGAAATAGTCCTTGTCCTTTGTTAAAATTCCTAATTCATTAAAAAATAATTCAGCTAATAACAAGAATTTATATGATAATTGTGTGGTATATTTAAAAGGAATAGTTGTATGTGGTAACTTTGTAGTTTCATGTGGAATCAACTTTTTTTTTTTTACTATGTTATGGGAATGCTTATTTTATTACATAAATTAAAAAAACAAAAATTGAGTTCAAATGTCATCTCCGACATTAGGCATTTTTGGGGATTCCCTCAGTCTTTAGTGTCTTTTCTTCAATTAAGAAAAAAAATTGTTTGTTTTATACTTAATTATCTGTTTCCACGTTCTCCCTTTGTGTATTTCCATAGAGCCTAGGGCAGTGTTTGGTACATAGTAAAATATATATAAAACCATTATGATTGGTTGCTTAGGTTATTCTCCTGACTCATTTCTGCCCCTTAGATATTAGTTTTTTCCAAGCTTCTCCTCAAGTACTCCTCCCTAATTAAAACCTTTCCTGCATACTTATTCCCTTTTCCACTGTGCACACCCCATTCCTCCCAAAATTAAGTTGTAGCTACTTCTCTAGATGTATTCCATCTCTCAACAGAATGTAAACTCCTTGATATTTTACATTTTGTATCCTCAATGACTAATGCAGTTTTTTGAACATAGTAGGCATTTAATAAATGCTGCACTGGATATAATTGAAAATATGTTTTCTGAACCACTCAGCAATCCAGTTCTTGTTTTGTTTTATTTTAAATCGTGACTCTTAGCACATTGCTCAATTTGTCTTAACCTCTGGACTCCACGCCAAAGCTGCCCTATCTCTATAACCTCTATCCAACATATCAAATCTGTTTTCTCTGCCTCAGAGAATGAGAGAGAAAAAGCACTTCTTCTCCTCTTCCAAAGAGATGGTTGCCTTTGGGTGTTGAAAAGAACATACACGATTAGATTTGGTTAATATGATGTGGTCTAACTGTACAGACATTGCTCTCTTTATTATTTTTTTTTTTTAGTCTTTGCCATGGGGGATTGGTAGTGGATAGGGAAGAAGTATATTTGGGAATAAGGGTAATGTAAAACAAAAGACATCAATTAAAGTTTGACAAAAATATGTAATGTTATGTCCTGAATAAAATTATTATATGCCCCCCCCCCTTTTCCCTTGCCATTAGGACTGGAAAAATTGAGCCAGAAAAGAAGCCTGAAATATCATTGCGTCATAAAACTCTAAGTGCCTTATCTCAATCCTGGTTGGGATAATTCTCCCTCCTTTTGAGTGTTGTCCCTCACCTCGATGTCATCTGCCCTCAACCTTCTTATCTTGACTCTTCTATCAGGTCTAAGTTAAAGTCCTTTCCTAGAATTATGATTTGTTCACACACATAGTGTCTTCATCCCCTTTATCTGCCTTTTTTGTATACTCAGGGTATATATATTCTATTTAGTTGAAGAAAAAAAATATAAAAGGACTCTGCTTCAGTCACTCAGGGTTGGATGATTTTTGAACATAAGTTCCATTTGACTGGCTAGCCTAAACTCTCTACATTAAAAAGATAAAAAAAAACTAATCTCTATCTTGCCTCAGTTTCCCTGGCATTACAATAAGAGTTCAGATTTGATTTTGCCATGTTTAGAATATCAGTGTAGTTGCTCCTCTCCTTCCCCAACCAAATATGAACTATACCTCTATTAAATGAGGAAAAATGTAAAAAAGAGAGAAAAAATTTAGCAAGCCAAATTTGAAAATCATCTCTTTAAATGTGAGCTCTCAAGGAAAAGATAAACATGGTGTTTGAATGGTGAGAGATATCAATTTATCATAAACACTGAAAATCGACATTGACAGCATAAAAATTAATTGAAAATGCCAACCTGACTTATCCTGACACATTTCAGGAGGCAGTTAGTTAGATGCATCTTCTTTTAAGTGAGCAATCATCTACTTTGTTTTTATTTCAGAGGAGAATGCCAAATAAAGGCGTTCTTTCACCAGGTGTTTACTGAGCATCTATCATCACCACCAATAAATATTTATTGAATGCCATTCTCTCTTCTTATCTCCTTTGCTGGAATGAATGATAATAGTATTATAGGTTGAGAGAAAAGGAGAGAAGGACAGAGAGAGAGAGAGTGAGAGTGTGTGTGTGTGAGAGAGAGAAAGAGAGAGAGAAAGAGAGAGAGAGAAAAGAAGAGGATACATGAGAGATAAAGGAGAGAGAGTGAGAAAATGAGAAAGAGTTAAACAGGACTAGCCAACACATCAACCAAGTCTGATAATATTTTTAATGTTCTATGCCCAAAGTAGATAGAGCAAATATTACAAATATTTTATAGGTAAAGAAATTCAGGCTCAGGAAAATTGTGTCCTACCTGTTTTCTCTCTACTGCCATTCCTACAACCAATTTCTAGGAAGTTATTGAAAAACTAGAACAAAGAATCCAAAGTAGGTGCTATATACTAGATCAGGAACACTAGAATTGAGAATTAGAGAAAAGGAAGGAAAGCAGACATAAAAGTATTCAATGTGCTTCGACTACATTGGATTCTAGGAAAGTGGACCATTTGGATTTTTGAAAAATGTGGTCTAGATAGGCGTCTTCAAAAAGGTGTGCTGGATTAAAATTATTGTAGTCATTTGTTCCCTAAAAAATCTTTGGGGGCATAGTCAATGATTTTTTCTGAGGTCTCTGGAGTGTAGAAGTAATTCTTGGCCTTTTACAAGATTCTGATGATTCTTAGCATAGTGAAATAGAAAGATCTCTGGGTTTATAATCCAAAGACTAGAGTTAACTCTTGTTCTAACACTGTGTGACCTTGGATTCAGTCATGGTTATCTCTACTCCTTGACTTTGTCATTTGAAAAAGCAAAACCTAAAAAGCCCATTAGAGAGAATGCCATCAGTTACTGTGTTGTGAACACCTTATTGTCAGGCTTCAAGAAAAGGCTGCATGAACAATTGCTGGGCAAATCATTTAACTTATCTCTGTTACAAGCTAGAACTCTGAACTTGAAACAAAGGATTGTTACAAGGTGCTAAGTCAGTGGAATTGATAGAGACAATAGTTATCTAATTTAGCATAGTTCAGTATGATTGATTTAATCCTACAAAGAGATGTTATGGGCCAGAACTTGAAACAAGGTACTAAGTGGAATTGAGGAGACAATGGGTAAATCTAGTTTAGTATTGATTTAATCCTACAAAAAATAATGGTTTCCTAGTGATATAATGATTGGTTTGTACTCAATGTGGAGCATATAAGATAGAAGCTCTCAGGGCCAGAAAAGACAAGGGCACTAGAAGTTCTTCATTCCATCATCCACCTTTGTGGTGCTGGAGGCTGAAGTACAAACCTTTGGAGTCGGGGAGATTCAGAAGTCATAGAAGGCAGGCAGGAGCTCAAGCTCTTAGAACCAAGGAGAGAGATAGACCTCCAGAAAAACTGGCCGAGTCCCAAGTGAAGAACACAAGATTTTGAAGGAAACAATAAAGGATTTGGACTTTAATGCCTGACTCCACTTGTGGTGATTATTGAACTGAAATGAAGGGTGCTCCCAGAGACCCCAGGAAAACCTCAACAAAGAACATTACATTTTAGAAAGAACATTACACCTCAGGTTCCTCATCTATAATATGGGAATAATAATAATAATACCCACTTCATAGGGTTGTCATGAGGCTCAAATGAGAGAGCATTTGTGAATTATACTGCAAATCTTAAAGTGTTATAGTAATAATAATAACAATGATAGTTTTGTTATCATAATAATCATCACCATTATAATCATCATCATCACCATCATCACTGTCACTATCATTATCATCATCATTATTGCCATCATCATCATCATCATCAACAACAATAAAACCAATAATCATCTAGCTTCCTTCCCTTCAAGACTTGGCTCATATTCTGACTTCTATAGGAGTTTTATCCTAATTCCTTCAGTTGTTAGGGATCTTCTCTCACAAATAACTTTGTTTTGCTTTATGTCTGCTAGTACACACAAGTTGTTCCATCTAATAGAATATAACCTTGAGGGTGGTTGGGATAGTGTTCCTTGTTGTTAGCACTTAGCATAGAATCTAGCATTTAGTATCCTCTTAATAAATGCTTTATGGATTTAAATGGAGTAAGCAGTTCCTTTTTCTTCCACTTCTGATGGCTTTTGGTTTCTTTCTTTCTTTCTTTTTTTTTTTTTTTTTGTCTTTTTTTTTTCTTTTTGAGGCCCACTCAATTTCATTTTAAATCAAGAGTGAAATATACTGGTCATACTTTAAACTAGATGTGTTTTTTTGGGGGGAGGATTTCTTTTTTATATCAAAAAATAGACTCACTCTTGAATAATATTTCACGGAGCCTATTCATCTAGAAATGAGCTTATCACAGTTTTAAAGGCGCTAACAATCGCATAACCACTGCTTCGGCTCCAATGATTCATACTGACAAGAGAACGTGTGATTTATATTCTTCCCAAATAGGGTAGTTAAAAGTCACCCAGCAGGTGATTTGAAAGAAGGTGGGGAAAGGATGTTACTTAATATCATCTTAAAAATGCTTCACGGCACCACTTGACAGAAAAAAAGAAATCGCCAGTGTTGGTAGAGTCAAGGGAAACAAGGGCTCTTTATTATCCTGCATTTTCTCTTCTTTCTGCTGTTCTTTTAGGTGTGAATCATAATGAATCATCTCAATGAGGCATTTAGAGATGGTAAATAAACAATAAATGCAGGTAGAGAAAAGAAACAGGATTGTGAAATCTCTTGATCCTTGTTATTGGAAAAAATGTGGTTTAACATGGCATAGATCCATGGATAGTTCTACCCAAAAGACTTTCAATCCTTGGAGTTAAAATAGCTACCCAGAAAGACTTTCAGAGTGCCCAAAAGATGGTCTTGATATGGCACAAGGTGGTAGTAACCTAATTCATAGGTTGACATGTCCTCTGGACAGTGATGTTTGGAACATGAGTTGGTGGACTATGGATTCTTTCTTCTCCTCCTCTCTTTATCTCACATACCTCTGACATTATCCTTTTCTATTTTGTCCTTTTTTTTCCCTAGAGCTGATAAAGAGGGATCCTATATTTTGTTAAGGAAAACTTCTTTACACCCACCTTCATCCCTTCTGTCTTCTCTAGCATATTAATCTCATTATCATCTCCAGTTCTCCTCTAATGTTCCAAACTCTCCCTATTTACTAGCTCATTCTATGAAAACACACCCAATCTCTCCATCAAACTTAAAAAAATAGAAATAAAAAAAGAGGAAATCTCTCTCTCGGTTTCCCTCTCCTTCTTCCTCTCCCTCTCCCTTTTCCTCTCTCTCCCCTGCTGCTTCCCCAACCTTCTCTCTCCTTCCTTCTCTCTCTCTCTCTCTCTCTCTCTCTCTCTCTTTTCCTTCCTTCCTCTCCTTTTTCCTCTCCCTTCCTCCCATTCTCTCCTCAAAATACATACACATATGTTTTTTTTGAGATGCCCCAAACTGAAAACTAAAGGGATGTTCATCAATTGAAGGATTGCCACACAAATTGTGGTATATGAATGTGATAGTATACTACGGTGATATAGAAAATTGTCATTTCTTCATTTCTAAGAAACATGGAAACTCTTTTATAAATAGATTCAGGCTAAAGGGAATAGAAACTGAAGAACAATATGATAACATCAATACGATAAAAATTAACAATACATTAATAACAATATAACTTTGTCATCTATTTGGAGGGAACAACAAGTTGCATATTGTTGATTTGTGGTTTCATGTGCAACCATTTTTTTTATTGTACTATGTTGTAGAAGTGCTTCTTTTGTGAATTGAAAATAAAATTTTATAAATGAAGAATTTTGAAGATTTATATGAACTGATAAAGAAAAATAAAGAATGAGAAAATTTCATACAATAATAAAAAAACACAACAAAAACAAACAATTCTGAAAACTGTAAAAAGAATGACATTCATGAATCCAGAGTACCTGTGATAAAGAATGTTATTCACCTACTTATAGAGAGGTGATAGACTTAAGATATAGAAAAATATGTTTCTTTAAAAATATGGAGGTTGATGTTACATGTTTTTGCTTAACTATGCATATTTAATACAAAGAGTTAATTTTTTTCTTCAATATGGTAACAACGGGGATACAAAGGAAAGAATATAGATTTCTACTGATTGAAAAAAAACTTCAATAAAAAGTCCTTAGTAGATTCTACTATTCTTTATAACTTTCATCCTATTTAGCCCCTCCTTTTCTTCTTGGTTAAATTCTTCCAAAAAATTCATTTTTTCTTGCTGACTAAATGCCTCTTTTTCTCCCTCCTTCTCCTCCTAATTTGATCTCCTTGATGTCCCAAAGGACTTTCAAAAGTCTTCTCCAGTACTACAATTTGAAATATCTCCTATACATCTCCTTTCCACTTATACAACCACCTTCATTTTAGACTCTTATTGCCTCATCCTAGATTTGGATTATAATAAAAGCTTTTTAAAAATCTGATCTTTCTACCTATTTTTACCCAAATTCAAACCCATCCTTCAAACAGCAATAAAAAATGAGTTTCTAAAAACCATTCTGTGGGGCTCAACTTTTCTTATAGCCTTTCTCATAGCTATACGTTGCTATTGAAAAAAAAAAGTCAAAGGATTATACAGACTTTTGTTGGCCAAAATGTTGTCTCTGCTTTTTAGTATGCTGTCCAGATTTGCCACAGCTTTCATTCCAAGAAGCAAGCATCTTGTAGTTTTATGGCTGCAGTGACCATCTGCAATGATCTTTGAGACTAAGAATATAAAATCTGATATTGCTTATATTTCTTTTCCCTCCATTTGTCAGGAAGTGATGAAATTAGTCACCAAAATCTTGGGGTTTTTAATGTTAATCTTCAAGTCAGCTTTTTCACTCTTCTCTTTCACCCTCATCAAGTGGTTTATGGACTAGAATCTGGATTACTGGATCCATGGTTCAGGGCAGCTTCTAATGCTATGAACTACAGGCTAGTCCTAGTGAGAGTCAAGCTGAAAAGAAGTTGGGGATGGCTGGGCTCCTGAGGGAGCATCTTGAGAAGAGACTAGGGCCTCTGGCCAAGCTTCCTTTTCCCTACCTACTTACAATTTGCTGTTACTGACCTTGACTTCAATCTCTAGGATCGAACTCCTAAGTAGAAGATTTGGAATACTCAGAAAAACTAAAAAGAGAACTTAGAGCCAGTATCAGGGCAATTCCAGAATCTAATTTGATCAAATGAAGTTTCTTCCACTGGGAAGTCTCCTAAGATCTCCAGACTAATCTTCCCCATTCCTGAGGATGGGAAGGAAAGCTAGGATGTGCTAAGTAGCTCACATATTCAGTCCATTGCCAAACAAATCTCATCTTCTCTATTTTCACAAAATATCTCTTGTACATCTCCTCTCCACTTATACAACCACCTTCATTTTAGACTCTTATTGCCTCATCCTAGATTTGGATTATAATAAAAGCTTTTTAAAAAATCTGATCTTTCTACTTATCTTTACCCAAATTCAAATCCATCCTTCAAACAGCAATAAAAATGAATTTCTAAAAACCAATTTAAAATCTATTCCTATCTACATTTCTTGCAGATATAAAGGAGGCATACATGATCAGTTCCTTAATATCTATAATCAACTCAATGATCAACTATAATTCCAAAGGACTGATAATAAAAGATGCTTCTCATTTCCTGTCAGAGAGCTGATGGTGATATGCAGGTGGTGATATGCAGTTTTAGAAATGTCCTTTATGGGAATTTGTTTTGCTTGCCTATGTGTATTTGTTACAGGGCCTTTGTTTATTTTTTTCAAAAAAAATGCAAAAATAGTTCTCAACGTTCACTCTTGCAAAACCTTGTATTCCAAATTTTTCTCCTTCCCTCATCAACTTCCCCCTCTCCTAAAGGGCAAGTTAGCCAATAAGTTTAAACATGTGCAATTCTTCTAAACATTTATCATGCTGCACAAGAAAAATCAGATCAAAAGGGGGAAAATTGAGAAAGAGAAAAAGAACCAAACAACAACAACAAAAAAGGTGAAAATATTACTTTCATCCCCATAGTCCTCTCTTGATCTTAAAGATTATGCAATCAAAGTTCTCATTTTGTAGATGAGCAAAGTAGATTAGGTGAAAGGATTTGGCAAATGCCACATAGGATTTCAATAGTAGCATCAAAATTGAACACTTACCCCCAGACATTAAACCTGATTCACTGGATCACATAGTCAAACACTAGGAAGTCTCAATTCAAACCCAAATCCTTAGGATTCTAACACTGCTTGAGAACATTGTGAGAAGAGGGCCCAATTAAACTTCTCATTGTCTAGGAAACATCTGAAATAAACTGGAAATTCTAGACCACTCTCCGATACAGGATGAGTTTATCCTTCCCTCAAAAGGTCTAGCTTTTGAGAAGCTTCATTCATAAGCTGAGGAACAGAGCAACAAAACTGGACCCGGTGAGGTAATACCCAACCTTAAAAGATCTAAGGGTAGCTAGGAGATGAAGCAGACAGAATGCTGAGCCTGGAGTCAGGAAGACTGAGTTCCAAGCTAGCCTTGAATGTGAACCTGCGCAAGTCACTTAACCCTTTTTACTTCAGTTTTTTCATCTGTAAAAGGAACCAGAAAAGGTAATAGCACACAACTCCAGTATTTTTGCCATGAAAACCCCATATGGGTTCATGAAGAGTTAGTTACAACTAAAATGACTGAACAAACAAAACATCTTGAGGAAGTGGGCTAGAGATGATTAAAAACCACTGTTATATAATGGTGGGGGCTAAGAATCTCTTACAGCTCCAGCAAGTAGAATTTCAATTCAATTCAATCAAACTTTGTTAAATGGCAACTCATTGCTTTTGGCATAGGGCCTTCTAGTTCATAGGTACTTATAATCTCATTTTCTTATAAAACGAAGAGGAGCTTATGGAAATGAGAAAGGAAACAAAACCAGAAGTGGGTAGATCAGAATGTGCTGTGACTTTAGAATAGAGACAAGCTTCAAAATATGAAACTGTAAACCTAACAGGGCATGGAATTATCACCTTCAAAGTAATTTTCATTTCTCTAAAATTAAGTGATTGACGCTAATGAATTATCAGAGCTAATGGGGAAAAAAGGGAGATTAAATCAACATTGTCTGTTATTCAGAGAACACGAGGAAGAGCTGCCAAGAACCATTTTCCATTTCGTGAGGAGCTACAGAGGCGGCAGTAAGCCACACATTGCAGAATGATGATTTCCTGCTGTGTCTGGATTGAGCTAAATAAATGTGTATAGAGTCAGAGCAGAGACTAAATGACTTATTTTTCTTGGCCACTTACTGTTTGAAGAATTTGTTAACTAACTTCTCTGCTGACAAAGACAAATGGTTGATGTTAAATAAAAGCAAATTTATGTGACTATAAATTATATAAAATTGTTATTTTCTATGTTACTGAGGGGATGGAGCTTCCCCAGCAAAGATGCACTATATTCTTGTAGTAACAAAATGGCCATCAAACTTGTGTCCTCTACCCATGATTTATTAGTTGAGTGACCTTGTCAAGTCCCTTAAGCTCTCTGAGATTCAATTTCCTCATCAGGAAAATGGGAATAATAATCGTTTTACTATCTATTTCCTGGGGTTGTTGTCAGGTTCCAATGAAATAATGTATATAAATCATTATGAGGATGTAAAGCTTTTATTATAAACTTGTCATCCTCTAGATTTACTATCAGGTGACACAAGCTATCCACATGATTTTAGGTAAGTCACATAAGCCTCAATATCTACTCCTGTACAATGAATGAGTTGGATTGTGTGACTTTCTATGTTCCTTCTCAGCTCTATAGGGAACTATAGAGTTCTATGATAATTTTATAGTTATTTTTAGCATGTACATCTGGAAGAACCCTCATGAATCTTAAGGTCATGGGGCTGGAAGGGACTTCAGAAATCAGATAGACAAAATTCCTCATTTTATAGATAGGGAGTTTCAGTGATTTTTTTGAAGGCCTCATGGTAGTGAGTAGAATGAGAAATGGCATTCAGACCTTCTAAACGTAAGCCTGGTGCCTTTATTTATTTATTTGTTTGTTTGTTATTTAATCATTCATTCATTCATTTCATTTCTTTCTTTCTTCTTATTTATTTGTTTGTTTTTACTGTTATACTTTCTCTTGTTGGGTTTCCTATTGACAAGAAGGGGCAGCTAGATGGCACAGCAGCTAGAGCAATATTGGAATATGGAAGATTAATATCAAATCCAGCCTTACATACTTACTAGCTCTGTGACCCTGGGTTAGTCACTGAACCTCGTTTGCCTCAGTTTCCTTATCTGTAACTTGACTGCAGAAGGAAATGCAACACATTTGGCAATGTATCTTTGCCTAGAAAACCCCAAATGGGGTCACAAAGAATTAGACATAACTGAAATGACTGAACAACAAAATTACTAGAAAACAAATTTTAATAAAATTAGATAGACTTTGTCACTTATTTTAATCTTATATTATCTATTAGAATATATGGACATTTATATGTCCATACAAACACATACCCCAGTAAATGAGCATATACATATTAATAGACTTTGTCACTTATTTTAATCTTATATTATCTATTAGAATATATGGACATTTATATGTCCATACAAACACATACACCAGTAAATGAGCATATACATATTAATTCCCTAAATAGTTCTGGCTAAACATTCAAACCAAGGTCATTCCATCAAATTCAGCTCTCCAGCAATAACCAATAAATCAACTGAAACAAATTTTTCTGTGGTAAATTATCCTTCTTCTTCATGGTTGTGAAGATGGAGGAGAACTGGAATGATCTGCTGCCAACGTAAACCAATGCAATAAATAAATGAAATGGCCAGTTGTCAAATGGTGAAAATTACATGGTTGAAAATGCAATTGGGTTTCAGAGACTCTCATCCTTATCCTGGTCGCAGTGCGGGAGAAACAGCATTTTATGGATCAGTCACAAAGACTGTTTATCTTTGACTGTAGCCAAGAACTTAAGTCTAATTATTGCTCAACTGTCATAATAAAATCAGAAGAAATATAAACAATTTATGCGTATATTAAGCGGCTAAATATTATGTTTAATTTAACACTGTGCATGCATACTGCTAGGCTAATGAAATCATCTGGGATTATTGCCTATATTCAAAATAAAATAGCTATTTGGGTTTGAGTAAGTTTGTGACTGCTGTATAATATCACTAAATTCTCACTGAAATATCCTCTTCTAGGAAACAAGGAGATATAAAATGACCCTTCCTTTACTATATGTGTGGTAGATATCATAAGCATTATTCTTATAAAGTGAAAGTTTTTTTTTTCCCTTTTGGCAAAATTCTAATGGTAGGATTGTGTAGAAATCATCTGGCAGAGTAAAGGGTTATAGGATCATATATCACAACTCTAGACCTAGAAGGAATCAGATCTAAGCTTTTCACTTTACAGATGAAGAAACTGAGGTCCAAAAATAAAATGAAGAGTTATTCAAGGACATATGAATAGGTACTCATAGGATGATCAATACAGACTAAAATAAGTGAAGAGATATCAGAGGTCATATAATCACATTTCTCATTTTTCAGATGAAGAAATTGAGGTTTAGAGAGCTTGACTGATTTATCCAAAATCACACAGATAGTATATAGCAGAGGTAAGATTTAAATCTAATTCTTCTGCCTCCCAATTTGGTATTGGGTGATTTCATTTCCTTATTCTTTGGTCCATAATTTATAGGGCATTTTCACAGTTATGGAAGAAGGATGATATACCATAGAATACTACTCCATCTTTGATAACTATCTCTCCTATAAAATCTAAATTAATCTCTGTCTTTATAGAATGGTATAACAAAGATCATGATGATGAAGGCAGAGACCCTGAAGGATAGGATTCACATAAAACTCAAAGTGTACAAACTATAAAATGACATCTCTGATAGAAAGATGACATGAATAGTCAGGGAAATCTTCCAAATTCAAAGTTTCTTCTGAAATCTCAACAGCTCTTCTGTCTTATCAATATGGAAGCTAAAATTTTTCCGTGCCCTACATTGCTCACCTTCTAGAAGTAAGGAGAGACTTCTTGCATTGCTGAAGAAAGTAGAAGAATGCTATATGACATTCATCAGAATATTACTATTCATTGTTGAAAATTAGATGAAACATTTTTTTTACATTTGCTCAAATTACTATAATTCTCATAAATTACCTTTAAGGCTGTTTTGAACTTCTAATGCTATATCCAGAGCATTAAAGGGCAGAACTGGATCATTGGCAATTTGCAAAATCACTTCTCCTGAGAGCTGAAAGAAAAAGAGAAAAAAAATTGCTAATGTGTATAATAATTAAAGTGGGATTTGGGGGGATGGGATGGCCAGAATTTCATAAAATGTTATACATCAGGGGAAAGAAAACACATGAAAAAGGATAAGATTTTTTTGAAAATGTTTATTCTAATAATAAAAAAAAACTGTACATATGCTATATATTACATATATATTCATTTTAATCCTTTATTGCTTAGGGAAAAAATAAATCACTCAATATGTTTTACCTGTCTTAGAGTAGTATGATGAAATTTAATATTTGGTGTTCCTTAAGTATGAAACACACTATTGGGAAATAGTTTGCTCTAAAACATGGAGGTGAGATATTTGAACTTTTAATCAGTTGCTTATCAGTTAGATGAATTCATCATATGACAGAAAAAAGCAAAAGAGCTGAAGCAGATAACTTAGAATGAATGTCAGATTAATGGAATCAGTATTGTAGCATCATAGATGTACTCTATTTTATTGAAAACATAATTTGATCAAATAAAGGCTCAAAAATAATACTGTTGTTCTCACCAGACTCAATCTTTTTTTTTTCTCTTAACTGAAAAGTCATCAGCACAATTGACACCACCCATAAACCACATTAAGTTTAAAATAGAAAAGATGGTTACAAGTTTCTCCTCACATAGACAATGGAATGGACTTTAGAAATAATCTAGTCTAATTCTTCATTTTATGAAAAACGAAACTAAGATTCAGAAACATGGAACAAATTACTAAGGATCCCATACATCAAGTGCCTTCTATGTTAGAACTCTCGGTTTGTGCACTGGGGGCAATAGGAAGTCTAGATTAGGTATGATCTCAGACTTTACAGATTTTATAACAGATTAGGGAGATAAGATAAAATGGATAATATATAACAAAGGGACCAAGGCCTTTAAAGTCTAGCCCACTCCAGATAAAAATCTAATTTCGATCTATTAGTATATTTGTTAAATAAGAAGAAATATAAATGTGTTTGTATAAATGTGTTTTCTAAATCAATATAAAGCCCACAGGAATTCTTATATAAGGTTTAGAGGCCCTCATTCCTATTTTAGTTTGACTCCATTGTATATAAGAACCAAATTCAACCTCTTACCATTTTTGGTAGGAGGTTTTTGAGAATTGCTGTGAATGAAAAATTCACCATACTGTAACCAACTTGCTGATGAAGATCTATTGCTTCTCCTTTGACCTTCCTTTTGAAAGAATATTTGACCTAGTCATGCTTCAATAGCTGGATCATCTTCCTCTGTCTCTTCCTCCAAGAAGGGAAAATAAGAGTGATCCTGAAACTGAATTTTTTTTAAATTAGAGTACCATGCCTCTTCTTCATCAATGTCTACCGGATAATAGACATTGCTGAGCACATAGACTTTGCCTATATTTTTGACTTTGATTTTGACATGAATAGGCTGAAGGTGAAAACGAAGGTTAAGGAAGCCTATGAAAACTCTACCTAGGAAAGTGTTGGTGGGCATTTTTTTTAATCTTCAGAGCAAGATGTAGCAGTTCTGACAACAGGAGGGTAAGTCAGCCATCCTGTATTTCTCTCTCTATATATATATATAAACACATGGCAACCCATGCTAGTGTTTTGAAAGCACCTGGCCCGCTCCTGATCTCTAGGTACAAATTAGTTCATATGCAGAAAGAAGGTTACTGGAAATCTTGCTGTGTGGGAAAGGGAGAGGAACTCTCCCTCAGCTTCTTTCAGAGCTGGTATAGATCTTTTCAAATTCTCCCTTTGGTGGAAGGGTAAGTACATTGGTCTAGCCAGAGCATCTCCAATTTTAAAGCACTTTCATATTCTTTGATCCTCACAATGCTTTGAAGTTGGCAGGGCAGGTATACTTGTCACCATTTTACAGATGAACTGAGACTGGTAAAAGTTCATAAAAACCTATAGTTTAAAAACCATGAACTGGAGGGGAAGGGATCTTACAGTTGAAATGGAAGCCGAGAGATTTTCACTGACTTCCTGAAGTCATAGAAATAACATATTGAATATTTAGAGCTGAAACCCTTCCCTCCCTTCCCCAAAGGCTTTCTGGAGTCAGAAAGACTTGAATTCAAAACTGGCTTCAGACAATTACTAGCCTTATGACCCTGGACAACTCATTTAACCCTGTTTGCCTCAGTTTCCTCATCTGCAAAATGAGCTAGAGAAGAAAATAGCAAACCCCTCCAGTATCTTTGTCAAAAAAAACTCCAAAAAACTCCAATTGACTAAATGACTGAACAACTCCTGACTTCAAATTTAGCACTATTTCTATGGTACTTCAGGGTTAATTGACTTTCCTAAAGTTACACAACCACTTAAAAATCACAGAATATTGAAATTACTTCAACCACCTCGTTTTTATGCAATCACAGAATCTCATATCTAGAAGCAAACTTAGAGATCATCTTTTCTAACTGTCTCATTGTCAGTTGAAAGTCTTGACTTGAGATTGCCAAGACCTCAAAGATGTGAATTATAGAATTTCAGCATTTTAAAGGATTTCAAAGAATACCTAGTTTGTCCTGATAAAGGATTTCCTTTGCAATGTACTAGACAAATTTGTTTATACAGATTCCACTCTGTCCTTTATTTATGAATTCTTCCTTTTATTTATTTGTAATACATACGCATCATAGGTATGACATATATGTATGAGCCATGCCTATTCATATACATGTATGCACACTGAATACACACACATATATCTAAGTAGTCAAGCTTGATAGAAGTCTGGTCCTGGAGTCAAGAATTAAATCTGGCTTCAGACAATAACTAGTTGTGTGATGCTAGGCAAATCACAGCCTCTCTTTCAGTTCCTTATCTAAAAATGAAGAAAGAAATGGAAAAAAAATCCTAAATCCTAAATGATTTAATTGGGTTCGGGGGTAATATGCAGAAATTGTGATGATATATATGGATTAATTTTGTTGAAATTAATAATTAATTCAATTAATTTTAATTGGCTCTTTAGGAATCTGTAAATAAACTGTCATATCATCAGCAAGTAAAGGACATTTCATTTTTCCTTTGGCTATGTTTATTCCTTTAATTTCTCTTTCTTTCACTATCTCCAAAACTACTATTTAAAGCACTATATCAAATAGTGGTAATGATAAACACTTTTGCTTTATCCTATCTTTTACTGGAAAGATCTCTAGTTTATTTCCATTATATATAATGCTGGCTTTTGGTTTTAGATAGATACTATTTACCATAATAAGGAAAGATCCATTTTTAGCCTTTTTAACAGAAATTAGTGTTGCAGTTTGCCCAAAGCTTTTTCTGCATTTATTGAGATAATTATATGATTTCTGTTGTTTTTCTTATTATGAGCTATTACATTTACAGTATTTCCTACTATTTTACTTAATCCTGCATTCCTGATATAACTCCAAATCTGGTCATAATTTATAATATGTTTCTGTAGCCTCTTTGCTAATATTTAATTTAAAATGTTTTGGCAGCTAAAAAGTATTTATGTATCTGTCTAAATGAAACTTATCCCAATAGAATATAAAATCCTTGTAGAAAAGAACTGTTTTGGTTTTTTGTTGTATATCAAGACTTTGGCTTAAAAAAGCTGAGAGCCTCTCACCACAACTAAAGCCATCTCCACTCATCCTGATCTATATCTTGCCACTGGATTGAGGTGGCTCTAGAGGAGGAAGTGAGTAGGTAAGACTTTACCTAGCCCTCTCTTATTCACATCCAAATCACTTACTCAAATCCATACCTTCCTGGTATCATGGCTCTCTTGGAGAATGAGGGACAAACAACAAGATGAGAGCACAATGAATAGAGCATTGGATCTGGCATAAGGAAGGCATGAGTTTAAATTCATCCTTAGACACTAACTGGCTGTATAATCCTGGGAAAGTTATTTAAGAGCTCTCTGCCTCAGTTGCCTAAACTGTAAAATGGAGTTAATAATAGCATCTATTTCCTAGGGTTGTTGTAAGGATCAATTAAGTTAAAATTTGTAAGAAAAATATTAAGTATAGTATCTGGCATATAGTAGGTACTTATTAAATACATTTTGAAAGAGAGGCATTATGATATAATGTGAAAGAGGGCTTGGACTTGGTGTAAGGAAGACTTTGATTCAAATCATACCACAGATCCCAGGCAAGTTACTTAAGCTTCTTGTATGTCATTTTCTTCCTCTGTGAAACAAGAAATTTACAATAGATGACTTCTATACTCTCTCCTCATTCTAAATTTCTCTAAGTTTATGAAAAAAAGTAGTCTGATGTTTAAAAGAGTGAAGACAAATTAAGGAACGATAGTCTGTTTGCTAGATTCATTGGCTTTGAATCCGTGATCCTATGAAGTTAATGGTAATGTTTAACCTGAAAAAAGGAAGACATAGAGAACCCAATAGAATGTAAACTGCTTGAAGGCAGAGATTGTTTCATCATTATGTCTGTATACAAAGCTTCTTTTTAAAAGTATTTATTTATTTATTTTTACATTCTTTTTAAATTTTTTATTTTATTTTAAATTCACAGAGCAAAGTAAGCATTTTCATAACAGTACAATTAAAAAAGGTGAAAGCACATGAAACTGCAAAGCTACTTGTTGAACCCTAAAATTAAAAAATCATAGCTACCCCCGCCCCTTCCTTGCCATTAGGACTGGAAATTGATTTTTTTAAAAAAAGGATGCCAGCAAAAACTTGGCGTTCTGATCACCTTTACATACTATTGTGTCATAAACTCCAGGTGCATTGTCTTGCTCCTTGGTGGGATAATTTCCCCCTCTGTTTGAGTATTGCCCTTTGCTTCACTGTCTCCTGCCCGGGATCTTTTTATCTTGACCTCTATCCTCTCAGGATTAAGTTATGATCCTTTCATGGAATTATGGCTTGTCCATCCTCCTAGTGTCCTCCTCTCTCCCCAATTGCCTTTGTTTCTCCTATAAGATTGTATACTCAGATTAAATATTCTATCTGCAAACTCTAGTTAACTAAAACCCTATATAACTTCCCTGTCTCAGTTTTTCTAGGTTGAATGCTTTGGACAAGAGTCAGCTAGTCTAAACTCTCCACATTAAAGTTTAAAAATCAACCTATGTCTGCCTCAGTTTCTCGGATATTACATTCTATGCACAACTTTGTAAGTTATTTAGCCTGTAGTAGGTACATAATAGATCCTTGTTTAATTGAATTAAAGAGATTTGCATTATAGCTGTCTTGTTAGAAAGACTATTGTACCGATAAGGTTTTACTTGTTCTAGTTGGTACAAAACATGATTAAAATATTGAATGGAAATAAGGAATAATTTAGGCATCATGAAAATATACTTCCTGACAGTCAGAGCTGCCCCAAAGGGAAATCAACTGCCTCATAAGGAAGGTATATATCACCTGAACTTTTCATAAGTAGTCAATCAATTGATAAATATTTATTAAGCATCTCTTGTGTGCCAGGTACTGTGCTAAGCATTGGGAATACAAATGAAGGCATAAGACAGTCTCTGCTTTCAAGCAAGTTCACAGTACTGGATGATCATTTGTTATAGATGTTGTAGGGAAGAATTTTGTTCAATTACTGAACACACTGGATGATCCCTGGGGTTTCTCACAACTATGAAATTCTGCATGAGTCTCTATCTCCAAATCCAATCTTCTTTGCAATGGCCCTCCATTTGCTTAACCTATGGGCTCATTTAAATCATAAGTGCCTGAAACTTAGGGACCATCTCTCCTTATATTGCACCATTCCCCTTATACTGTTAACATCACAAAAATGAGGCTTTGCTTTCATAAGATGTTTGGGATTACTAAAGGAACTTTATAATTTCCCAAAAGCAATCCAGCCACTCTTCTCTTCTTTTTTGACTCTAGGCCATCTGTCCCTTTTGTTCCTGATATTTCTACTGTAAGACAAGTCCTTTAGAGTGTCCATCTGATGCTTGTTTAATCTGAGCATAAACAGTCTTAATTAACTTGTTTTTTCTGTATGAATGGACCAGCCAAACTCTTTGGAATAAATATACATCTCTTCCAGGAGGCTCTGCAATACCTTGGGGTTTTTATATATTCAGCCCAATGTCAACCACCAACAGAAACATCTTGTAGTGCATCATTATAAACCAGAAATCCCTCTGTGACTTGTACTTTTCATTGAATCTCCTCCATGACAGTGGAAAATACTTTTGGTAAACATATATCTCCTTATTTTAGACTTTTCCAGAGGTTATTATCAGGATATCACTATTCTATTGTTCCCTTTCCATTCAGGAATTCTGGATGATCTTGATACCTGGATGAGAGATACCTTGTAAAAGTGTCTTCACAGAGATGTTTTTTTTTTTTCTACTCAAATCAAAATCCCTGACCGCTTTCTATGCAACAATAATCCTGAAAGAATCTAATATTTATTTATTAACAATCTTCCAATTAATTATGAGATGAAAAGGATGTGGTTCATTGTTGAAGACAACTTGTGAAAACCTACTTGTTTTCTGCTAATGCCCTCATTCCTTGGATAGATGACTATTATAAAGATTTTATCAAAGTGGAAGAGTAGGCATATGAGATGAAAGTTCTTAATATTACATTGATTGATTTTTCTTTTGGTGTTAGTAAAGCAAGCAATAAAATTTTTCTATTTACCTTTGATATCTTTCCATCTTTTAGGTATGTTGTATATGGCCTCTTCATTCCTCACAATTCTATTCCCTTCACGTTGAACGAACCCATTATTATCTTTTAATTCCATTTCCCTCTATCTCAGGACCATGGCATTAGGACTAAATATGGTGGTACCAATTTCCTCAATAAAGAAATCAGTTGATTAAAACAGTTTTTACAACTTTTGTATTCTTCTTCTGTTTGTAGTCCTTTTATTTTCTTTCTCAAATACCCTTGAGGTGACTTTGCTTAGTTGAATACCTTGCCAATCTTTTTAAAACTGGTTTTACTCTCCACTGCTTTTCTGTGCTTTATGAGACCATACTGCTCATAATCATCCATCATTCTTGTTTGTAAAACTCTGCAGAAGTATGTATTCTAACCTTGTATTACCTTTGGCAACCATATTTCTGTTTGGCCAGTAGGTTGAATATTTGCTTTCTTATATGCTTATGTTTTGGGAACATTCTCTCACTCTCTCCTCCCTGTTCTTCCTTCCTTCTCCCTTTCCTTTTCCTCTCCCTCTTCTTCTCTGTTTCCCTTTCTCTCCCTTCCCCCCTCCACAATTAATTTACATTGATTCAACTTCTAGATAAAAAAAGTTTATATTGACAAAATAAATGAAAGCAACAGTAACAATAGTTTCCTCCTGAAGTTTAGCTTGAAGCCATAGGAAAAAAGAATCAGAGAGAAATTATTTCAAATTTTTCTTTAAAGTACAAAAAAAAAAGAATAAGAAATAGAGTAGCAAAGACAAACAAAAAAATGTCTTATTCTTCTAGATTTCAAAGAATACCAAGGGTGATATATAGGTTTCACCTTTCAAATTCCTTTTCTTTCAGTTTGGCATTCTCTTACTTGGGAAATGCCCCTAAACTTAATGAAATACTTAGTATATAGCAGGTCTGTAATATTCTAGCTAGGTAACTCAGTAGATAGAGAGTGGACCTTAAGTCAGGAAAGTCTGAGATTAAATCTGATTTCAGACACTTATTAGCTGTGTAATACCTGGAAAAGGTAATTGCTGTTTACCTCAGTTTCCTAAACTATGAAATGTAGTTGATAATAGTACCTCTTTCCTAGGGTTGTTGTGAGAATCAAAAGAGAAATATTTCTAAAAATATCTGGCACAGAGTTTGTGTTTAATAAATAAATTTTGAAAGAGATGCAGTATGGTATGATGAATGAATCCAGGAACACGGAATTTAGAAGCCTTGGATTCAAATCATACTGCAGTTATTTAGTAGCTATGTGACTCTTTGCAAGTCATTTAATTCCATAAATTACCATTTTCCTTGTCTGCCAAATAAAGGGTTTGAAATAGATAACTCTTCATTTTGGGGCAGAAAGGTGATTGACTAATTACAAGGGATGCTCCTTAGACTTCCTTGAAGTTTTGAAATGCTGCTTTAAGAAAATGGTATGATCTGGAAAATCTATATTTTCCTGTTTCTTGTCTTTGAATTACTAAAAATAAGTGAGATGAACTGTCTGGTCTCAAAGGTCCTGTTTAGTTCTAAAAATCTATGATTTTATGATTCTAAATGGCAATTTCACCATCATCAGTACAGATAAAACATTTTAAAACCTTTTAAGTTATATATTATAATAACAGCCATTCTGCAAAGAAATTTACATACATTATCTCCCACAGGCCCTGATACTAAAGATATCAAGATATGCTCCCTTTTAAAACATAAATGGAGGCCCACAAAGATGATGGAACTTGTCCATATTTATCTAATTGGTGTCAAAGGCAGGATTTGAACCTTTGTCTTTCTGGCTTCAAATTTAGCACTCTATCCAGTGGGCCATGCTACACAAAAATAAAATTTAATGTATGCTTGTAGAAAAATAAAATATTCTTGATAAAGATGGGTACTACTTGACAAAGGAAATGTAGTTTTAGTGCCATGGTACAAAAGAGTCATATTTCCAATAAAAAAAAATGTCTGTGGCATAATTTCTTTTAGCCTCAGTCTAATTTCCCCTTATGCCACTGGTAAAAGATACATGGCAGTAAGTACAAGACGTATCTTAGTTATTGCTGAACAATTGGTATTCTTTTGAAAGAGAATCTATTTAAAATAAGAATGAACATTTCAGAGTAAATAAAAACATTTGAGACTATCATAAAAGAAAATGTTCATTGCGGTTTTAATAAAATATAGGTTATATTTTGTAACTGTGTAACAATTTTTAGAATGATAAAGAAGTAATCAAGTGATATTTAGATAAAATGACATTATATAACATTAAGCACCTACTGTATACAAGACACTGAGATGAAGAATGTCACCTCAGTGTCTTGTATACAGTAGGTGCTTAATAGAGGCTTATTTATCATCTTTGCAGCATTATCATAAAGATCACTGCCTCAAAAATATTTATGGCTTCATCATTTTCCCAAGAGCTTATCTCAACTCTTTAACAGTCAAATCATTCTCATTTCAAGTGAATTCATTTTGAATGTTATTTTTCTTGGACCAATTATTCACCAATAATAGCCACAGGTTATCATCATGGTCAGTAGGAACAATATTTGAATTGTAAAATAGCTAACTCTACCAATCAACTATCACCTGATACTTTCTGGCATACTTTTACACATTGTCACATCTACCCCACAAGACTGTTGTGAGGATCAAGTGAAATAATGGAACATGTAAGTGTTCTGGAAACTTTAAAGCACTTATCAAGGTTAGTTCCTATTATAAGCATCGAAAATCCATGGTGATCCTTGAAATTTCTTTGTTCTCAAAGACTGTAAGAATGAATCAGTAAATATCTGTTGAGGGCTTAAGACCTAGCACTATTCTAACAGTGTTTATACATACATACAAGCAAATGGTATCTATTCCTACAACATCACCCAAAACAGGTCAGTCCTTATACACTGTATTCATTCTTGACTCTCTACTTTTATCATTTTACCTCTCTCTACTAGTTAAAATAACCAGTTCCTTCTTATCTACTGACCTGAACCCTAGCCATTTTTTTCAAAGCTAATTTCCTCCGTGAACTCCTCCTTGATTCTCCAGGGCCAAAAAGTCCTTCCTCTCTGAAGCTCTGCTGTGATGTAGCCTGTGTGATTTCTCATTTTCTGATCTAAAACTGTATCTAAATTCAGACCCGTCTTAGGTTCAAATGTGGACTCAGATATTTACTAGTTGCATGACCCTGGCCAAGTTATTTTACCCATATTTGTATCATTTTTCTCATCTATAAAAATAAAAGGAGAAGGGAGTGACCAACCCACTAATAATTTTGCCAACAAACTCCTAAATGGGATCAAGAAATGTCAAATATAACTAAAATAACTGAATAACAACAATAGTTCAGAAGAACTTAAAATAACATCATCAACAACAAAAGTTTCCATAATTTTGCTAGCAAGGAAACTCCCTTGGTCAGGATAGATTAGCTAGACACTGACATTGTCGATGATTTGTTCAGGCTCGTGCAGCTCCAATGTATCTGAGTTTGGACTTAAATTCATATCTCTTTGCTGCCAAGACCATCTCTATTTCTTATACCACATTACTTCTGTGAACACAGTATCATAGAAACATAGGATTAGATCTTGATGCAGTGGATAGAGTGCAGAGAGCCCAGAACACCAGAGTTCTAACCTTGCCTCAGACACCTATTGGGTCTACTGGCTTTCCTTAATTCCTTTAAGTATCAACTAAAATCACATCTTGTACAACATCTTTCTGACCCCTCATTTCTATTGCGTCCACTCTCTTATTTTATTACTATTTATCCTGTATATAATTTATTCCTAAATAATTGTTTACAAGTTGACTTCCCCATCAAAGTAGCACAGGGACTACACATTTTGCCTCTTTTTGTATCCCCAAAGCTTACTAAAATGTCTGGCAGATAATAGGTATGTTATAAATGTTTTTTGACCAACTCCACCGTCTTATGTCTCTTCAAAACATATTGGTTTATCTTTTGTTGTTTGTGTGGTATATTTTCAAAGGAAATACTAGGCAAGTTGGTCCATGTAGTTTACCAAAAGAACGTCTGTTTCTTGTCCAACAAGGCCTTGGGGAAGAGAAATTGCTTTGGGGGTTGGACTTCAGCCTTGGTTACTCCGATGAAGGTGACAGAGAAGAAGAAATTAATTTGAACCTTTACTGTTGAAAAGGCCAACGAAAAGAAAGGTTCCTACCCAAGTGACTCAATTTGTTATGTTTTAGATCAATGTATGTGAGAAAGGATGTGGGTAGGAGGGAACAAAGGTTTAGAATCCCATCAGTTTTTATATCCTGAGGTCAACATAAAAATATTATTTTACTTAAGAAAAAAATCCCAAACTTGTTGGTGATTAATGTTGACACTAACAATCAGTGTTTGGATAGTTTGTCTGCAAAGTTTCCCTAAAGTACTTATAAATCTCAAAGCTTAAAATAAATGTGAACTCTTATTGTCTCTGTTTTACCTCCTAACACTGCCCCACCTTCCCCAATAGACTAAAGCTACCAACAGTTGTCTAGGCAAAAGTGAGTTTTACTTCCAGAAGGCAATGAAGCCATTAAGGGCCAATTAAATATTTATCAGGGAAATCCAAAGATGATCTGGTCTGGACAAGTGTTCTCATTATGAGCTCCCTAACTTTGATCAATTTATATAAAATGATTTTCGAGTACTTGCTTAACAGTCTTTGGATTCTACTTACCTCAGGTTATTTTAGGTAAATATAAGCTAGAAATTATGAAATCAAAGCCAACATGCCTTTAGTAATTAAAGTATTCCCCACATCTGATAGCAATTAAGAGAATTAACTAAAGAGCAATCAATTGTACAAAGGGAGAAAGAGAGAAGGTAAGAAGCAGATTATCTTGGCCAGTGGGTTGATAAAACTATTGCCATTTGCACAGCTTTGTGGATTGTAAACTGCTATTTACCTGAACATTAGAGCTTTTGAACCAAAGACAATCACTGAAACTTTCAGAAAAGTGGCAGTTGTTTGGTTCATTTATTTTTGTATTGCTTGTCAGCTGGAAGTGGGATAAATGGTTAATTTAACTTTCCTTTTATTTGGCTGGTCTCAAACCAAATGGAATTTTGATTGAAATGATTCAATCATCATATTATTTCAATATAGTACTCCCCCCAAAAAATCATTGATGACCCTATTGCCAATTTAAAGTTTGAACTCCTCTAACAAGGAAAGCTAGTACCCTCACCCAACATGTCAATATGCTTCTCTCCCATTACTCATCTCCATACTCTCTGTATTTCAGTAAAACTAAACTGTCCTCTGTTCCTTTAACATACTTTGTGCTTTTATGTTCTCGTTTTTCACAAGTCTGCCGTCCAAGGACCAACCATGCTAAATTCAAAATACCATTTCCAGGAGGCTGAGATAACGTGTTTTTCAGTCACATTGACAAAATGGCAACTCCTCAGGGCCATAGAATACTGTTTTCTGGTATTTCTGGGTCTGAAGGAAGTCAGAACCATAACAAAGTATTTTTGCTTGGGGTAAATACAAAACCATTAATTTTATCTAGGACAGAGGACATGCCTCTTGCTCTTGATTAGGGTTGGGGATGGAAGGACCCCATTTTATAGGGATATTAGAATGAGGCTGATATAAAGAAGGCCTGCCTGTGGTGATGGGTTGGGGGAGTAAGGAACTGTCCAGCCTACTATGTGTTAGCTTCCTACTGTGATTTCTTATTCTTACTAAGGCTGTTTTTCTGCTACTACTAAAGGACTGCAAATTCTGTTAGCACCTTCTAGATTCTTTGTCCTTCAACTTCTATACCCTGGGCTAAAACCTCTAGTTGTGCTGCATTTTATCCGTATCTCTGATGGCAGTGTGTGTGTGTGTCTGTGTGTTTGTGTCTGTGTGTAAAGTGAATGCTCTTGATTTCTACATTTCTACTCTGTGTTTTTGGGGAAGGGATTATCTTAGCAAGCAGCAGCAGTCTGGGTTTCTCTGTTGAGAAGTAAGTGTTATAAAGCTGAATGCAGAAGCATTTTTCTCCTCCATGAAGACACCGAGCCAATGTAGCACCTGCAGTACATAATCACCGGGGCCACATTCTGGGAAACTTCACCTTTTGCTTCCTTCCCTGCAACATCACAGGGAAGTAGCATCCTCTAATATGAGCACACATGATGATATTGTGTGTGTGTGTATTATGACTCCTTCCCTTTCCTCCCTTCCCCATTCCCCACACACACATAAAGGGCACCTAAGGCTTCAAAGAGAATGTGCATTTTAAGAACATATCCAAAGAGTGCCTCCAAAAGGATTTTTTTTTCTGCTTCAGTAAAGTACTAGATTCT
The DNA here is from genome assembly GCF_016432865.1 of Antechinus flavipes. Taxonomy (NCBI): domain Eukaryota; kingdom Metazoa; phylum Chordata; class Mammalia; order Dasyuromorphia; family Dasyuridae; genus Antechinus; species Antechinus flavipes. The sequence goes on along the minus strand of NC_067400.1, from coordinate 33,878,251 downwards.
GGGTAACTGTAGCAACATGGCTAGAGGTTATTTATATATAAAAGGGTAATCGCCATGTTTATTAAATCATGTACGGGGCCAGTTAATCCAAAGAAATCAATCACAGAAAGGAAAGATTAGACCATTGATCGGAGGCAAGTGAGTAATAATGCTGAAGAGATATACATCAAGACTACACAATGAAGCAAGACAGAGAAGCTCTGAATTCTCCTTTAGTCAGATTTGGTGACATTTCATCCTCAGGGCATAGCCCTGAAATATACATGGAAAGAGAAAAAAAATTAAAAAAAATATTGATTCTCAATTTGCTCCCTGCCCTCACCAAAGGAAGCAATGATTTGAACTTTAAATTCTTAAAAGAAAGCTTGTTTTAAGAAAGAATAAGGATGACATTTCCTTTCAACATTGAAACATTAGCTAAAGCAAAAAAAAAAAAAATCATTATGATAATATAATTGATTCTACAACCACAATGTGAGCCAATTATCTCATCAGAAAATCAATGTGGTAGTTTTGTTATGAATGGGGAACATGAAAATTTCTATTTTTGAGAAGAAATTGAAAAGTCAAAACTAAAAAGAAGTTGGTGAACTCACAAGGTGTTTGAATTTAGAATCTAAGGCCTGGACTGTTAAAGGGAGAAAACTTTTCCTATCATTACAAGTTAGTATCTTCTTTGCAAGTTGTTTCATCTTAAAGAGTTTCCCAGAACCAAGAGGTTGGGTGAGATATTTAACTCAGGTTCATACTTAGAGCTGGAAGAAATTATTTTTCTATTATATTAATGACCAATTACTAAATTAGGATTAAAGCTTTTTCTCTTTCTTCATTCAGGGACCAGCTTAAAGGACAAAGGTAATAGATAAAATTGCCCAAATTCTGGAGAAAGTGCTCTTTAATCTTGGGCAGGACCCCACCCAAGTAGAACACTTTACTTCTGTTTAGAGTGTAAATAATCAAATTTGTGTGCATTCCAGGCCTAAAGAGCTAAGCTCCTGTTTGTGCCTTTCCACTGGAGTTTAGAGAAATAACTCTTGAAGGAGAAAATCAACCTGTGTGGTCTTTGTCTAGATTGCTGAAGATGGTTGAATCTCATGATCAAGCCAGTTCTCAGAAGGAGTTGGAAGTTTTTAGTTCACTCCCTCATCTGGTCATTAACCACATATGCAGAAATGTTTGTAGCAGCTCTTTTTGTGGAAACATCCATTGGGGAATGGCTGAATAAGTTGTGGTAGATGAAGACAATGGAATATTATTGTTCTATAAAAATGATGAACAAGCCGATTTTAGACAGTCCTGGAAAGATTTACATGAACTGATGCTGAATAAAACAAGCAGAACCAATTCCAATAGACTTTGGATAGAAAATCCAGAAAAAGAACTATGGAGATTGAATGTAAATCAATACATGTTATGTTCTTTTTTTTTTCTTCTGTTTTTTTCTCTTTCTCATGGTTTCTCCCTTTTATTCTGATTTTTCTCTCCCAACATGATTCATAAAGCAATGTGAATTAAAAATAAATAAAGAATTGGTGCTTCAATAAATGCTTCTAGGTTAACTGAAAACCTTTAGTTTTCTTGATTTCAATGACAAAATAAAAAAATTTCAAAGTAAAAAAGAAATAATCCCAAAACATTGCTTCTCAAGTCTTTTCATTCATCTCACTGTATATGCTCATGCCAGAAAGTCTACTTGAACTAAGGTTCTAAGGCCAGCTCTCTATCTCCTTTTCCCTACTATCTCTGTCTTCTAATTCTGCTCCCCATAAATTGTAAAATCTCACATTATAGTCCCAAATATTTTACAGAGAAATAATATCTAAGATAATGATAATAACATACTGCTACAATATATTACAAATTCAATAAGTGTGTTAAGATAGGGGCCAAAGATCGAAAAAACTAGACTGTTCCTTTGAACTACTGTTTCCACCGAGGACTGATTTGAATAATATTTTAAAGTATATTTGACACTTACTATATGCAATTAGATTTTTAATGCATTTTCATCTTCTGGCTATAAATGTAATAACAGTTGTTGTAGAGTATCCCATTTAGAGCTAGTTGGAAAATCTTAAAAATGATAGGATAGGAGAGGAGAAGCTGGCTGCTGTGCCTTTGATGTGTGAATATATGCATGACGAGTTCCCAGGACCAATTTTTTCTAAACTAAATTCCAATGTTCAGTTGAAGTCACCGAATATGTATATGTAAATAAGTAATTATACAGACCAAGAATAAAGTCAGGCTCTAGTGCTCTCAAGTTGCCTGTTTTCTCCATTTATATTGGGAGATGCTAAAGGCTCACCATTCCTGTATGCTAATTTATCAATATGTACCTTAATTTCCTTTAAAAAAAAAAGAGCATATCTGGCATCCAATTAAAATTCAGTTTCAAGTAAATATGATAGTATGATCCTATAAGTAAATCCAAGCCATTTAGCTCATAAATTATCATCACACATGCAAGCATCTGACATTTTTGATAGTTAATATGTTGGATCAAAGGTAGCATGATAAGGTCTGACTCTCTCTCTCTCTTTCATACACACACACACACACACACACACACACACAGAGAGAGAGAGAGAGAGAGAGAGAGAGAGAGAGAGAGAGAGAGAGAGAGAGAGAGAGAAATAGTCTCTTGGTATTTTTTTAAACAAGGCACATTTCTGAGAGAAACACAAAAGTTAATTCCCAAGATTCACTGAGATAATGGTGACTTTTGTATCTCAGAAGGCTTTGCATCTCTCCTTTACACATTCACTCTGTACCTTACCAGGTTGATTTTGCTTTAGTCATTTGTTGTTGTTGTTCATTTATTTTTTAATATGTCTGATTCTTTGTGACCACATTTGAGAGTTTCCTGCCAAAGATACTGGAGTGGTTTGTCATTTCCTTCTTTATTTAGACACTTTACAAAGAATAAAATGAATCTGGGAATGAGTAAACATGAATCAACAGTTCTACGCATGTATGCAATAGCATAGGCTACTACAGGTTATTTGTTTTCTATGATCCTCTATATGACAGATGAGAATTTCAGGCTTTGGCAAAAGGTTTTCCTCATGTCATCTTTGTTGAGTCTTTTTGAGATACAACATTTTGGTCCATGTTGGTGTAGGAAAATTTGTTTGTCCTGTTGCCCCATTTTTTTTGAAGATTCATTTATATTTAATTGCCAAACTACCTCCATTCCCAATTTCAGGTCTTGGTAACCTTTTACCTATAAGAAGTTACTTCCCATCTTGTCTGACCCTGTTACCCCTGTACCATTTTGCTTTCCTGGAGAAGATTCTAAAACTAACTTTCCATTGGCTTAGGGTTGCTAGAAAATAATTTCTTCCCCTGCAAAATGTAGCTCCTTGGCTCATGAGTGGGGCCATTAGACTTCTCCTTGGCCGGTTGTCTATATTCATGCTCATCTCGAGCTTCCTCCTATATGGGCTCCCAGGAGGGTTTACAATTTCCCATAATTATCAGAGTAATTTGATAGACATTATTAAGAGGTCAATAGATCCTGAAAATCTTTTCCTTTTCCTCCTTTAATAATTACTTCCACAATTCACAATTGTTGGCTATCCTGGGTCCCTTCCCCACTGGGAATGGATCCAATTCAATACTCACTGATGCTCTTTCTCTTCTCTCCTCCATCACCTTTTCTTTTCTTAGGAATTATTTTCACATATCACATTTCTACATTTTTGGCTGTTCTAGTTCCCTTTTCCACTGGAGATGCCTCCCATAAGAAACAATTTCTTTTATTTTTTAAACAAATTATAAATAAATAAGGCTTCAGAGATCTATCCCCCCTCTTCCAATAGATAAATCACAGGTAAAAAAGAAAGAACAGAACATGAAATTGAGCCAGAACCCACCCCAGCACCTGAGAAAGGATATTTAGAAGGGAAATCATCCCCTTGTATCACTGAGACACCTCTACTGATAACATGCCCCTATGACTTCTCACTTGGCTTGCTGAATTAACTTTCTATTTGGTCTCCATACCTCCAAGCTCTCCAATATATCATATAGCTGTCATACTAATATTAAAACTAGAGCAGAGGCTTATTTGTTTTCCATGGTATTGTAGAGGATCATAGGATTGGTTTGAAGCTAAAGGGAATTTCAGAGTTTATCTAGTCTACTCACAGCCTTTCACTCTCTAGACAAGGAAAGGGAGACACAAGTGGGAATGTGCCCAAAGTCATACATAGAGGAAGCATCAGAGATAGGAACTGAATCCAGGTCCTAGAGTCAGAATTCAGATCTTTATGCCATGACACCTTGCTGCTGATTCTGAAAGCAGGTCAAACTAGCACTCAAGGAATCTGCCATCTTGGAGCTAGACTAAATTATGTCTGCTATTTTATGTTCCACAATTTGCTTCCAAAATCTGCTTGAAACCTTCCACTGAGGGCAAGGGGAAGACCTGAGGAGGGACCTCCTAAGGCAGATGCTGCTATGTTATTTTGAAAATAAAAGCAAATCAATAAACCCTGAATGACTAACTTATGGAGAAAACTCTTGCACAATTCAAGACTGGTATAGCTATAAGGAGGCTGAAGGTAGAAAACAAAGAAAAATGAGCAGAGGGATTGAGTGTGAATTTCAACTCTCTTTTTTTCTACCTGTGTAATCTTGATCCAGTTTACTTTTTTGGGCCTCAGAGTATCAAATATCAAATGAGCAGGTTGGATCAAATGATCTCCAAGTTTCCTACCAGAACCTGACCTGTAATTCTAAATTGAGACTCTTTGGTCTGCTTTTGTTTTATTTGACTGGGGCAAATGGCAGGCCTGAAGCTTGGCGTTTCAGGGCACTAGCTACAACATTAAGAGGCTCCATGCTAGCATCTATACCTAAAAGACAGAGACTTAGTCTATCAAAAGCTAGATGCAAACAGGTATTTTAAATTTGTTCCTTTTTCTATCTTTATCGTTATCTAAGTAAGTGGCTCTGTTAATCTAACCAATGTGACCACTTCTTTCACCACTAAGGACACAACTCCCCACTATCCCATTCTGTGTAATTCTGTTTCATCCATGTCTTTTTATCTATCCCTAGTGCCAAGATAGTGTAGGACTCAACACTACTGATAGTTGTCTGATAGAGGATCCATTCAATACACCAGAGATGTTCCTTTGAAGGTGATAAGCAATCAAAAGATATGTTATAAACATCAACTACATTCTAGAACTTGTACCAGATATTTAGGACAAACAGGTAAATACATAATAACCCTTTCCTTTGAGTAGCTTACATCTTGTACAATTAAAAACACACAAAACAAATATAATGTATAGATATTAAATGCAGAATAATCTGCAAAGATCTACTACTAATAGATAGAGTGATGGTGGATGGAATTGATTAGAAAAGGACTCCCTGAAGAGGTAGGATTTGAGATGAATTTTGAAGGGGAATAGAAATTGTAAGGGAGAGGAATAAAGCATGAAGCATTCTTGATATGTGGTACAGCTCATGCAAACTTGTGGAAATAGGAAGTGGAATGCTATGTACAAAGAACAGCTAGGAAGCCAGTTTGACTGGCAAGTAGAGTACATGCAGGGGAATGATATATAATAAGCCAGAAAAGTAGGATGGAGTCATATCAGGAAGGTTTTTAAATGTCAGAGGAGTTTGTCTTTTATGTTAGTGCTGAGTATCCCAAGGTTCCATACATTAAAATCTTGGCATCTGTGAATAGGCGCAATTGGAAAATATCATTCATCAATAAGCAACCTTTGTGGGCAGGGCATAAGCATGGGAAGCCCTCCAGCACACTGGAGAGCTTTTTAGATGGGCATAAGTCTCCTAGTTTTATTCCTTACTTGATGTTAATATTCAGTGGAGTGCTGAACAAAGTTATCTCTATAGTCACATCTGTCAGAGAATATTGAATTATTTTAACACATGCGTGGGAGACAACTTGCTTGAGAAGAGCCTTTAAAACTGCACTTTGTTCTCCTGAGCCTAATGCTTTTTTCCCCATAATCAACAAACGACAGACACAGTGGGATCGTATATTCTCTGCAACTCTTAAATAACACAATGACGACAATATTATTAATAATATTAACAAGAGTAAGAATAACCTCAAGTAGTATTCTGAGTCTTCTTGTTCCACCTTTTGCTCTTGGAAATGCTCTCACATGGCTCAAGTTTCATTTGTCATCAGAAGATCAGAAATCAATTAGGTAGGTGAGAAGTATCTTAAAAGATTAGCTGTTTTCTAGAACTACTTTCCCTTTCCCCTCCCCAATTCAATTTGCATAACAATGGATCATTCTCACAGCTCTTTTAAGTTAGGTGGTACTTAGATCCTTTATGTCAGTTTATCTTCTTAACAAGTCTGAGAGAAGTAGATAGCATACACACTACAAGCGAGCAGAGGCTCACACCCTGGGAAACTAGTCCAAAGTCACATACACTCTATAAGGAAATGACAACCTGAAAACATGTCTTCTGAATCAGTTCACTGACTTTTTCACCACATTTCTTCCCTTCCCTTCCCTTTCTCTTCTTCTCTTAATAGTAAAGATAAAGGTCATTGAAATCAGATTTGAGGACCCTATATTCAAATGATGACTCTATCTTTTACTAGCTCTGTGTATTCCTGAGTATGTCTTTGCTCCTCAGTGTCCTTATTTGTAAAATTAAGTAGATGACCCAGAACTCCAGTAGTTATCAGCCTTTGGGCCTATATAAATTCAATGATACTGGTGATAACAATGTGACAAAGTAATTTGGATTAGATGTTTCATAATTTAGATAACATTATACATATTTTGTAGGCAGCTAGGTTGCTCAGTAAATAGAGCATAGAGCCTGGAGTCAGAAAGTCTTATTTTCCTAAATTTGGGCTCAGATGCTTAAGTAGTTGTGGGACCCTGTGCAAGTCACATAATCCTATTTGACTCCTTTTTTTTTTTTTTTAAACTGAGTCAGGCTATTGATGATTTAGAAAACAGCATTATTTTTTGTCCAGAAGCTATTTAGTCTAGAAGCTGTCAAAGGAGTTTGGGAACTACTTTATTTAAACTTTACTATATACTTTTACTTTATATGTCCACAGACCTACTTTTATCTGCTTCAAAGTGCTAGATAGATTGATATATTTTTTCAGCAGACAATTCCATATACATGCTATCTGACAGCTTGCATTTTCAGGGCAACAGAGGGCCTTCTGAAAGGAGTCTGGTAATTTAAGGCCATAATAGATAAACCAGAGCATAATAATTTACAACAGATAGCTGTTTCAGAACAAAACAAAATGTATTAATCATATCACAGAGGGTCATAAATATTCTACTCCTTTCTCCCAAACAAAAAACAATTCATGAATTTCCAATTGAGTTCAAAACCGTGGATAGAAAGAAGCATTATGTGGGCAAGTAGGATCTTGCCCAGTCAGCTTCTGCTAAATGGTTTTCTATCATCACTTCTGAGCATGTGACCTGCTCTCAGTATCACTGTTGGTTATATGTTTACATCTGGCATATGATGTAGCTCTGATCTGGAAGCATGCACTTTTTCCCTTCATAATCATCTAGCAGGTGCATATGTCAGATTAGTCATAGTTGACAGATGATAAAGACATGACTTCATAGTTTCCCCCTACAGTTTGCAACTGAGGTAGACTTCAAACTTTCCTTAGGTTCCTTTGGTGACAATTCAATGAGGCTCATATTTTAAAATTAGGTTTTCATATTAGGAGGAAAACCCATATTTACATTTCCTATTTATTTTTTTTTAAGGGAAGAGAAAATACAAACTAGAAGTGCTGACATTTTCAGTAACTCTGGATGGAGTTAGAAAAATTATCAAATGAAAAAACATGTACAAAATGCTTTGTAAACCTTAAAGTGATGTAAATGATGAACATAAAGCTAATGTCCACGACTAGGATTTTTGGTTTAGTTTTAATTAGTAAAATCATAAAATTAGAGAGTTAAAGCTAGAAAGGATAACAAGGGCTGTTGTATCAAACCTCCCATGACATTCTCTGAAAATCCCTTGTAACTTCCTATTTCCTTTTTTAAAATTATTATCTACTCCATTGATTACCACTTCTGTTTTTTTTTTTTCTTCCAGTGTTTACAAGCCAATCTGATGTAGAATTGTGTCAGGGATTGAGAAAAAAGTCACTGATTTGTACTTTACCATCATATTCCATTCTTTCTCCTCTTCTCTCAAAATGAACATTTGTCTCTTTCTAATCATGTCCTAGTGCCCTTCCAATTTCTCTTTTCCTAAAGGTTCACACTAATGGTGCCATAACTAAATTGAAAGTGGATGAAGATATTCATTCTAACAAGAGCTGAAAATTTTAAGGGATAACTGATTTAATAAAAATAAACAGATAACAATGATTTTGTTTTCTTTTAGTCAAAAAAGCTTTGGCTCTAGAATAAGAAAACCCAAGTAAAAATCATTCATTTGAATCTTACTAGACATATAATGCCTTGGTTTTGACACAGGTCTCAATTTCTTTCTTTGCAAAATGAGGAGTTTGGACTAGATCATCTCTAATGAGGCTTTTATACCTCTAGCTCCTTGGTTCTATGGCTTTGATTCAGCTAAGTGGTACAAAATATAGAGCACCAGGTCTGGAATCAGGAAGATCGGAATACAAATCTGACTTCAAACATTTACTATTTGAGGGACTCTTTACAAGTCACTTAACCTTATTTATCTCAGTTTCAGCATCTAAAATAATCTGGAGAAGAAATGAAAAACCACTGTAATATCTTTGCCAAGAAAACCCCAAATGGGATCATGACAAGTGGGACATGATTGCACACTGCTGCACAAGAAAAATCAGATCAAAAAAGAATAAAAAATGAGAAAGAAAAAAAAGCAAGCAGACAACAACATAAAGGTAAAAATACTATGTTGTGATCCACATTCAGTTCCCACAGTCTTCTTTCTGGATGCAGATGGTTCTCTCCATCACAACTCTATTGGAATTGCCCTCGTTGCTGAAAAGAGCCATATACAGCAGGGTTGATCATCACATACTCTTTTTGTTGCTGTGTAAAACATTCTCTTGGTTCTACTCTTGGCTTGGAGATTTAAACTCATTTACAGGATCTTTGTACTCTGATGATCTCATCTTAAGCCTCTACAATTGATGAATCCCACTTTATTAAAAATAGGATATTGTACCTTGTATTTTCTTAGTAAGTTTCTTGCATATAATAAAAGTAAGCATAAAACAAAGAGAAAATGGGAAGCCTCCTCTTTGTATTATTTTACTTTAAAATCTGACCAAAATTCTTATTGGAAAATAGGTCCATTTCTCTTCTTCTTCAGTCTCTAAAAAGACAAACTATATATTCATTGCTGGCCAGCCCAAATCTAGGAAACCTAAACCACTATGCCATGGTATAATGGGATGGCAATGACAGTATAATACACTGGATTGACCAGTAGTTCTGGCCAAGAGGACCTGAGTTGACAGGAAATTTCTGAAATTTAATACCTGTTCCTTGGCTTCCTCATCTACAAATTTAGCAGGTTGGACTAGACATTCTATAACATCCTTTACAGAAAAAAGGCCAGTTATTTCACATTCTAAAAGCTAGTCAAAATATTTTAGGATAAAGTTTTTCCATATTTATCCTACCTCTCTCAAGCAATGTGCCAACATCATAACTATTTTAATACTGCATACTTTAGATACTTTAGAACATTCATCTTTTGGGGAAATAATTATATCTAAGAGCTGAGAGTACAAGGTAATGAGCTAATGTCCACCTTACCTCATCAATTTGACATAGTCTCACCAAGTTACAGAGGTCAGACTCATTGTCTTGTTCGCTACAGTCTAGAAATTAGAAGGGAATGATTTGTACCAGAACTTTTATGTCAAATTTCACTCTTCCCTTTTCTCTTTTGCCCTTTCCTCTCAGCCCAGAAGTATGTTGTTAGAGGTTAAAGATTTCATTGAACTGTACATCTACATAGAAGAAAGGGAGCAATTTAAATTGGCACCCTAACCCTAATATTTACACAGATTCAATGAATTTTTAGCACTAGAAGAGACTTTAAAGATCAGCTAGTCCAACTACTTTATCTTTCATGAGGAAACAGAAGCCAGGAATATTAACCGATTTACCCATGATGACATTTTCACTTGGTGGCCCAGTCAATATTAAAAACCAGATATTTTAATAACTATTGAAAAATTCCCTACAATGATAGAGCACCCCATAATTTATCAAGCACTTTCACACAATGTAATTTGAGCTACATAAAAATCCTATGAGATAGGAGTAGGGAAGGCATTAACACCCTCATTTTAGAATTGAGGGAATTCAGACACAGAAAAATTGTCACTTTGCCATAGAGCTATCAAATAGTGAAGACAGGTCTTTTGACTTACATTCTAGTGTTCCTGCCAATATACTAGGCTGTCTCTCATATTTATAAATTCCGTGACTTGATACTGTGCTTTAAATATTGCTTTTCCTTTTTTGAGCACACATACTGATGTAGGCAAGATGCATTTTTATATTGCTTCTAGCAAATGCAGTATTTTATCTCAAAATTCAATCCATGGTTCAAATTCAATATTCTCTATATGTTATCTTTAAAACAAATAGATCATATCCTATTACCCTTCATGAACAAATATAAACATAATACAGATGATGCTTTAAGAAAGTAAACATTCTGTGAATGTACTAAGACCATGTTATTTCTCCATAATAGAGGATACTGGGACATGTCGAGGCTATATCTTAGCTGCCTGGAGATAAATGTATATTGAAATTGTACTTGAAATTGATTTGAAAATAAATGCTAGCCTCAGTTTTTTTAAAGAACATGAAGCAAATGGAAAGCCAAATATTTTTGATGGTAAATAAGGATATAACATTCTGCCCCTTAATATTCTACATTTCTCCATCACTCTTATTTTAGAGCAGAAAAAAGTCAAATAATCTCATGAAATGGTGTTGTGGTACTACAACCTCAAAACATAATCAGTTTCAAGAAAGAGAAATGTCATAACCAGCTCCTTAAAGTATATGTTAAATATTTAACATTCTGGAATAGTTGGACACATTCGGCTTCAGAAGCATCAAATGCTATTCAGTTATTTGCTCACAATATATACTATTTGATGAATAGAATGCCTTATGCATTTAAACTGTACTTTTTTTTTTTTAGTTTCTAAGGATAACTTTCTACCACTGATAAAATTTCTTGGTATGTCTACCATTTGTTTTATCCTCTCCAAAACTGCCATGCAGATACACACACACACACACACACACACACACACACACACACACACATTTTCCAATTTGGAAACCATAACAACTCAACATTATCTTTGCTCTTAAAAAGGATGTGTCAATCTAGTTCTCAATAGCTTCATTCAGCCTTTCAGTGACTTTTCAAAACACAATATGCCTCTCTGGCCACCTTATATGTTTTCATTTTTCCATTAAGAAAGCAAGCTCCCAGAGCTAGGGACTCTGATTTTTTTTTTTGCATCTGTATACCCAACACTTAGGATAGAGCTTGAAACACTGTAAAAACTTGGTAAATACTTTTTTCATCCATTTATTCTTTCAGGAATATATTTCCTGTGAGAAAACTGCGATAGTGAGTTCTATAATATCAAGGATTGTTTATGACACAAATATCAAGCTGATATTTAACAGAGCAAAAACAGAAAAAGAAAACTATAGACCAATTTTTTTCTAATGAATATTGATGCCAAGATTTTAAATAAAACATTAGCAAGAGCATTAGAGCAATATATGAAAGATCATATATTATGACCAGGTGGGATTTGTAACAGGAATGTGGGTTCAGTTTTAGTTTTAGGAAAACTATCAGCATAATCACCATATCAATAATAAAAATAACAAAAATCATATGATTATCCCAATAGATGCAGACAATTGTTGTTCTGTAATTTCAGCATGTTGTGTCACTCCCCTCCCCTTTTGATGTTTTCCTAGAAAAGATACTAGAATAGTTGTCACTTTCCTCTCTAGCTCAGTTTATAGATGAGGAAATTGAGGCAAATGGCATTAAATGATGTGTCTGGTGTTACATAGCTAGCAAATATCTGAGGCTGGATTTGAACTAAGGTGTTCTTGACTCTAAATCTGATAGTATCTATTGCACTACCTACACGACACATGGAGAAAAATCCTTTTGACAAAATAAAACACTGATTTCTATTTAAAACACGAGAAAGCAAAATGACAAGTAATATCTATCTAAAATCATCAATAAGTATTATCTGTAAAGTAGATAAGTTGGAAACCTTCCCAATAAGATTAGGGGGGAAGCAATGATGCCCATTATCATATCTATTATTTTACATTGGACTAGAAGTGTTAACTATAGGAATCAGGGAAGAAAAATAAAGAGATTAGAATAGGCAAGGAGGAAACAAAGCTATCACTCTTTGTATATGATGACAGTATGCTTAAAGAATTCTAGAGAATCAACTAAAAAGTTAGTTGAAATAATTAAAAACTTCAGCAGGGTTACAGGATATAAAATTAAACAATTATCTTATATTTATCAATATTTCAAATTATTACCAACAAAGTACACCATCAAGAGACAGAAAAAGCAATTTCATTTAAATTAAGTATAAATAATAAAACATACTTGGTAGTCTACCTACCAAGACAAATCTAGGAACTAGATGAAAATAATTACAAAGCACTTTCCATTTAGTTAAGCCCCAGATGTAGCTACCTGAAGAAATATGAATTGCTCATGGGTAGGCTAAGACAACATATAAAAGTGAAAATTCTACCTAAATTAATTTACTCATTCACTGTCATACCAATATACCAAAGATTATTTTATAGAGCTAGAAAAAAAATTAACAAAATCCATCTGGAAGAATAAAAGGTGAAGAATATCAAGAGAATAAATGGGAAAAAAGTATAAAGGAAGATGGACTAGCAATACCATATCTCAAAATGCATTGTAAAATGGTAATTACCAAAACAATTAAGTACTGATTGATAAATAAAGTGGCAAACCAGTGGGATAAATTAATGACATAATATACAGTAATAAATGACCTTAATAAATTAATGTTTAATAAATGTTAAGAGCCATGCTTTGGAGAAAAGAGCTTACTATTTGGCAAAAAAAAGCTGCTGGTTACCCTGGAAAACCAATCGATAGAAACTAAGCATATGCCAACATCTCATATTGCACACCAAGACAGGATCCAAATGGGCACAAGTTTTAAACATAGAGGGTGATATCACAAGCAAATTGAGAGGATATGTAATATCTGTCAGATGTGTGAATAAGGGAAGAATTTATACCAAACAAGAGACAGAGAACATTAAAGGAAATAAGATGTATTTTTAAAAATTATATTGTTAAAAAATGGTTTGCATAAACCAAATCACTTCAGTCAAGATTAGAAGGAAAGCAGAAAAGTAGGGACAAAATGTTATAGAAAGTTTCTCTGATAAAGGACTTATCTATGAAATAAATATAGAATGGAGTCGATTTTATAATAATACAAGCCATTCTGCAATTGATAAATGGTCAAAGAACATAGTTTTCAAATGAAAAAATCAAATTACTATTGATATTAAACTATACTATAGTATATACTATAATCATATAAATGCTCAAAATCACTGTTAGAGAAATGCAAATTAAAATAACTTTATACTTATCAGATTGACTAATATGATAAAAAAAATTAATGAATAAAACTGAATTGGATGTGGAAAAATTGAACATTAATTTACTATTGGTGGAATTGTGAACTGATCCAACCACTCTGGGGAGCAATTTGGAACTATGCTCCAAAGGGTGAATATCCTTTAATCTAGCAATACTACTACTAGGTCTGAATTCCAAAGAGATTTTTTTTTTAAGGAAAAGGATCAATATGTACAAAAATATTTATAGTAACTCTACTATAGTAGCAAAGAATTATAAATTGAAGGCATGCCACTCATTTGGAGAATGGCTGAACAAATTATGGTATATGATTGTGATAGAATATGATTGTGGTATAAGAAATGATGAGCAGGGTGGTTTCAGAAAAAAAAAAAACAACTTGGAAATATTTATGTGGACTGATACAAAGTGGAGTGAGCCAAATCAATAAACATTGTACATAGTCACAGCCATATTGTACATTGATCAATTGAGAATGACTTGGTGTTTTCAATAATTTCAGTAATTCAGTAATAAAAGGCAAATCTAAAATAGTTGGGAAAAAATGCTATCTACTTCTACAGAAAGGACTGATGGTATCTGAAAGTATCAAAGCATGCTTTAAACATTCTTTTTATCTTTTTTATTATTTTTAATCTGTGGTTTTTTTTGCAATGTGGCTAATATGGAAATATGTTTTGCATTACTGCAATATATAATCTATATCCCTTTGCTAACTTTCTCACGGAAAGGGGAGTAAAAGTGGAGAGGAACAATTCAAATTTTAACTAGATATTTTTAAAATATTTTTTTCTAATTACAGGATTAGAAATTAGAAAAATAAAAATATAGAAAAATACAAAATCATTTAAAAAAGGGGGGAAGCATTTTTTTTCTCCTTTCTTTGTATCCCCAGCTCTTAGCAAAATTACTAGCACATATAAGTTTAATACATTTTTTTAACCTGATTTGACATTCCACACAGTAATTGATTAATCAAATGTTTGTTCAACTTAAATTATTAACTAAATAGAAATCTTTTTAATTTCAGTAAACCTAACTCAAAGAATAATGGAGATATAAGATTTAATTAATCTAAAACTTTTAACATTATTTTTTAAAGTCCACAATCATTATCCTATAATCATATGAAATAAACTTTGAATTATGTCTTAAAGTTCAGATTCTGATAACATTTCTTTAATCACTCACCATTTATTGAAATAGAGTAGATTTAATTGAAGCCATAAAACAGGATTGTATGCTCTAATCATACCTCATCTGTCAGTGCTTATTATTCAAAGGAAGTCATATGTATTAGCAAAGATCCTTAATTAAAACAATGCATACCATCCTCTTTGATATCTAATAGTATCGCTCTCGCTTGAGGATTATTCAAAGATAAGTTTTTTCCCTTCCATCATTGCATTTGTTTTCCCTGTCCTGAACACTGCTATGATCATTGGTGTTTCCACATCAATCAGAAAAAGACATTTAAAACTAGCTAGCATGCTTGGAGATATGTCTCTTACAGGAGATTTTATGGTTAGTGAGTGATTAACCTAATTTAAATCAATGGAATTGATAGGCTAGTCTAAAGGTTCTCTACCTGTGTGGAATTTGGTGTGACTTCCTTGTATTCAAGGTCACAAATATTAATAACAACAATAAACAAAGAAAACATTTTTTTTTTTTTTTGCAGTCTGAGAATCACTAAAAGGATTTCACTAAAGGTAAAAGAACTTCAGAGAACATCTAGCTTAACCCTCTGTAAACTAGAATTCTCTCTAAGACACATGTGATAACTCTAAATCCATGAATACAAATGGTTTTCTGACTTTTCAAGGCAGTCCAAGACACTTTTGGATGGCTCAGGTAACAGTGGTAGATTCTTGGCAAGGGAATCATATCCAATTGAACCTCATATATATGTAAGATGTTAGACATAAGAATTATCATTGTTGGGAGATGACCCTTATAAATCAATGAGTGCACAATTATTTTGTTGGAAATTAGCACGCATGCTCTCTCTTTCTCTCTCACACACTCTCTCTCATATATATATATATATATATATATATATATATATATATATATATATATATATATATATATATATATATGTATAAATATATATGTTAAACCTAGGAAAGAGATTAAGAAGTCATGGTGTTCACTCACAAGGAATTGATAATCCCAGAGGAAAGACGGCACACATATTCAATTCATGTTAATAGACATATATTAAAGTCCATTTTGTATTTGAAATTTTGTAAAATAGTGATATGATTTTCTTTTATTTTTTAAAATTTTTAACAGCATTCTATTTTTCCAAATACATGCAAAGATAGTTGTCAACATTTACCTTTGCAAAACCCTGTGTTCCAAATATCTCTCCTTCTCTCCCCTTGTGCCTCCCTCCCCAAAACAGCAAGCAATCCAATATAGGTAAAACATGTATAAATCTTCTTAACATATTTCTATATTTGTCATGCTGCACAAGAAAAATCAGATCAGAAGGAGAAAAAACACGAGAAAGAAAAAAACAATCAAGCAAACCACCACCACCACCAAAAAAAAAAAAAAAAGATGAAAATACTATTCTTTGACCCACATTCAATCTCCACAGTTCTCTCTCTGCATGCAAATGGAACTTTCTATCTATTGGAATTGCCTTGAAACACCTCATTGTTGAAAAGAGCCAAGTCCATCACAGTTGAATAGGTGATATAAATGTAAAAAAAAGTTCATGCCTTCAAAGAATTTAAATTCTATTGGGAGAAAACAAGAGGTATACCAAAAAATAAATTTTAAAATATCTGTGAATTAAAGTTAAATTTATGTAAAGTGGAGAATTACTAACATCTGGAAAAATCAGTAAAGGTCCTTATGAGAAGTAGCACTGGAGCAGGGCCTTAGCCTATTCCTAAAAATCAGAGATGAACACAAGAACCAAAAATAGACAAATAGGCACCAGGCAAGAAATGAAGTCCAAGGTGTATTAGGGAAAATTGTTAGAATCCTAGTGTTAACTCAATGAAATTGATAGAAACAGTGCTTATTACACCTTTGGAGTTCACACCTTTGGGAGAATTCACACATTAGAGGTCACACATTTAAGAGAGTTTACACATTGGTTCACACATTGGAGTTCACAAATCAGGAGATATCCAAGTTTACAACTCCCACAATGCCACTCTCTCAGAGGAGGAGTCAACCTTTGGGTTCACGCCTTTAAGAGATCATATATAAGAAACTTTCAGTCTCAGCAAGAGTCAGTTGGGAAATTGAGAAGCCAGGAGTTGGAGTTGAGCTAAAGGCAAAGGACTAGCAACGAGAGCTCTCGGAACCAAAGAAAGTTAACAGCTATTTTGGAAGAGACTATAAAGAACTACTTTAACAGCTGGCTGCATCTGAAGTGATTATTGATTTGAACTGAAACTAAGGCTGCTTCCAGAAAACCTCCCTGAGAAACCTGCTCACAGAGAACCATCATGTTTTACAAAAGAAGAGAACACCACAAAAAATTACATTGTAGAAATAAGGAGAAGCCTACTTTTGGTTGGACCATATTAGCAAATCCTTTGTTTACTAGTACATATTATAGCCATAAGGGGAGGAGGAGAGGTGATGATCAAAGTCAAAAAAAAAGAAAGAAAAATCATGAGTGTTCATTCAGGATTGGTGTAATTAATATGAAGAACTGCTGTCAAATTAAGCTTCCTAACATAGTCACTTAAAAAATACTTGATGATAGAGTGAATCAACGTAAACTTTGATAGCAAGGTCAGTTTACTCTTGTTTCTTTTTATGATTCCTATTACTATGCTTGCATCATTGCAGGTGTTGAATAACCTAATCCAAATGCTCTTGGATTTGTTGATTGATCCATTCATTGCTTGAACTTTGGGAATATCAATTTGGCAGCGGTGAGGAGGATGGATTGGAGTAAGGGAGTCTCAAAGCAATTGTAATAGTATGGGCAAGAGATGATGAGTGCCTGAACCAGAATGGTGTTTGAACAGAGAGAAGGGAAGAAATGGGAAAAGGCAGTAAACCAAAAATGAGTGACAAATGATTGGATCAAATGGAGCTGAACAGAAGTGAAATCTCAAAAGATGACTTTTAGGCTACAAACCTGAGTGATATGCTTAACAGAAGTGGGGAAGTTAGTAAGTTCTGTTTTAGACACATCAACTAAGAGACATCAACAGGACATGGAGATATATAATTGTAGAGGCAGTTTGACACTATTCTGGGAAGAGAGAACAGAAAGAAGAATAAAAAGTTCACTAAATCAAAAATATCTTACTTTCTTAAAAAATTAGCAGTGGACACTGACAGCCACAAGGACTTTCCCTTGGTCCTACAGCAAGGAAATATTATATAGGAGACTTGAACCTAGGTCTCCCTTGCTCCAAATCTTGCTTTTTCTTTAGCACTCTATGATGTTTCAGGATTTTCAAAGTCACCATATGTGAAAATCAAAAAAGATGAAAGCAAGGGGAGAAAAATATTATGAAAGCAACAGTAATGTTTATTAATTACACACAGACACATAGACAAGCACATGCTCATGCAGGCACACACATATACATATACAGAGGAAGAAAGATGTTTCCTTCACTTTTCCAATCAGAATTAACTAACGTAGTCCAAGGATGGAAACTGATTATTCTCATCAGACTAATCACAAAGGCCAATTGAAATGAGCTTGTGAAACATAAGCAATCTTCTTTTAAGGACTAGGGAACAGGTGGTATGGTTTTTATTATTGATGCTGTTACTGGATATTAAAAGAAAAACTGAGAGACAGCTGTGATAGAGCATGGAGAAGAAGGCTCAGAGTTAGAATAGCTCAGGTCTGAGTTTTGCCTCTGATGCACACTTATTCTGGGGCTTTTAGGGAACATTTAGACCTGCCAATGATCTAGTCCACTTTCCAAGATTGCAAGTTGGTAGAGCAGTTGCTGATCTGCATAAAGGAAGGGAATGTTATCCCTGGGAATTTCCTAAACACATACAATCAGTGGTCTGATAAAATAAAAAAAATGATAATTAGGTCAATCACATATTACATTTCTTTCTATTATCTGAATATCTCCCTAATAGAAAATGAACAACTCTAAATTCTGATAAAATGAAAAAGATTTTAAAATAAACATGACAATCAACATGCATTTAATAAGTACCTACTATGTATCAAGCAATATGCTAAGTGATAAAAATGTGTCCAAAGAATGAGTCAATCATTATTGGAAAAGAGCTTACATTCTCATGGCAAAATGATTAACGATTAATAAAATTGTTCTGAAAACTATACAAATATTTTATATACTTCTCTCTATATATAAACTTCAATGTACATTTCAATGTATATAAAATAAATATAAACATATAGATAGATATAGATAAAACATTAATATCTTGGCAAGGATATATTTAAAAAATTTTTCTTTCATAACAAAACATTCCTATATAGCACACACACAGAGCTTTAAAAATCTTTAATAAATTAAAGATATGCTTCCTTTTAAGTCCCAATTAAAATCCTAACTTCTACAGGGAGTTTACCCTAACTTCTCTTAATTCTAATACCTTCTTTCTGATAAGTATTTCCAATTAATCCTATATATGCTTCATATGTTTGCATGTGTATATATTTGTTTATATAGTATATATATATATATATATATATTTGCTGTGTATAGATATTTATTTTCATATTGTTTTACCCATTGGATTGTAAGCTTCTTGAAATCAGGAACTGTCTTTAGCCTCTTTTTATATCCCCATCATGCTCAATAAGTATTTATTAATTGATTGGGAAACAGAACAACATAAAACAATATTGATTTCCAGTGATGGTGCCCAGAAGAGCACCAGAAGGATAAAGAAAGAAGAAAGGAGAGGAATGCAATAAAGACTAGAAATTAAAAGTCATAAATCTACCAGCCATTTAGAAACTATTAAGTACAATTCCTTATTTTTATAGATAAGGAAATAGAGGCACAATAGGGTCACCGAAATAACAATTTTTAGTCTGGCACAGAAGTTGAACCTGGATCATCCTCATACAAGCTCTAAGACTATAACCATTACACTATGCTATCTTTGTAATTCTTTATAAATGGAAGCAAAAGAGCTTTTCTCCCCAAAATCTTTTGTAGCCAGTTTAGAATTTATATGCTTTCTTGCCTACATATGCCATAACTTGATAGATTTTTAAGAAATCCAACCAAAAAGACCCCCAAAAGACAAAGTTCATTCTATCATTTTAAAAGAAAGAGAATAAAGAAAATGTCCTCAAGGTGATTTTTGGACTGCAGTTAACAACTTAGGTTAAATAATAAGCAAAGTAAGATAGTTCCAGGAAACATTAATTTAAGTATCAGGGACTGTCCAGTATCCTCTCAGACTAGTGAAAAATGCCAGAGCTGTCAGACATATAGAGCCTTGGGGAATCTGTGGACAGTTTGATGGACCTCCTGAAGTATTTTATAATTACTCTGCTTGTTCCCAAGGCTTAATGATTCACCTGTAAGAGAAATGTCTCTCTTCCTTTAAGAAAATCAGTCCTGGAGTGTGGAAAAACAAGAAACTCAGAGTGTTTTTCATTTGGGATTATTTACAAGGAAACCACATGTGAGAACAAGAGTGTTTTGATTGAGGATTATTCCATACTCTTGATTAAATCTCAAACTGAACATTTTTCTAAGCTTTCCATAGAAATGTCAATAACAGAACTAAATTTAATTAAAATAATGCATGTAGCAGATAAACCATAATAAGGATATTACATTCTTATGTTGTCCCATGCTGATAGGATTCCCACCCTGTTCTAATTAAGAGAAAACTCTCACTTCAAATTCTGTTTGTTGTTTCTCTTTCACTTCTCCTCAACCTCAAGTATGTCTTTTTTAGGCAGATGTGTGATCTAGATATCTGCTCTTCTAATATATATATAACTAGATTTTTTTTCTCCTAAGTATTTCACATACAATAGGGATTAAACTTATTCAGCTTAGCCCCAAGGAAACAGGAGGTAGAAGATATAAAAGAGATAATTTTTAGCTCATATGGGAAAGATGTTCTAATTATTAGAGCTAACTCAAAGTGGAATAGGCTTCCTCAGAAAGATATCACTTCATCATCCTCGAGGGTCTTATAAATGAAACTTGGATGCTATTTTGTGGGGATACTGTTGAGGAGATGAGATATGATTTGGATAAAGGAGTCTATTGTCTCTTCCATTTCTCTGAGACACCATGAACCCAACAATAAGCCCACTTCATACCCTATAGCTGAAATACATCCCTTTTTGTCACATCTGTGTTCACTATGGTACTACCTAGTTAGCAAAGGTCTTTTATTTTTCTTGAAATTAATGCCTTACATTCTAAAATGGCTTTCCATATCTCTATATTTATCTCTATAAATATATCCATATAGCTATTTACTTTTTGTTATATCTCCTTCCCCCTCCTCTTAGAATATAAGATCCTTAAGAACAGGGACTATTTTGCTTTTACTTATTTATTTATTTTTTGCCCTTCCTTTGTAACCCATATGCTTAGTAGAATGCCTGATACTTAGTAAAAATCTGTTGATCTGAGACTTTAATTACAAAGCTAAATCTGCCTCTCAATCATTTTGGCCATTAAGACAGGAAGCCAATAAATTCAGTCCCTTTTCAACAGTCTGATGAACATTGGCTTGTTAAGTTAAAACTTTGCTTGACTTTGAATAAGTTGCCTACATTTCTCCTATTCTAGGCTAGACTCTTGGGAGTATCTGGACTTAATAACAAATACTTCTCAGGAGATCTTACTTCATCCTTTCTAGCTTTTCTCCTGGTTGCCAAATTTCACACTGGCATATGGTTTTGTAGAGCCTCTTACTATTTTTTGCATGGTAAATAATGTTGCATCTAAATTCTGTTTTTTTTTAATGTTTTCTAAATATTCTGGTGCTCCAGAAGTAGTTTGAACATAATTTGTAAATCATGCACTGGTTTTAGCAAGTGTAGGTTAGGTTAACTACTGAATGTTAATATTTCAAGATAAAAAAGAACCATCTGTAGATTATACAATAGAAACTCACTGGTACCATGCAAAATATTACAGGTGAGTGATACATTCTTGAGATTGGGGATGCTAAAATTAAATTCTTATTAGCTACTGCTGTATGATTAGAATTAAGGTGCATTTGTCCCTTTCTCCAAAGTAAGCTCACAAAATTTACTCTTTTCTCTCTCAAATAGGGTAAGAACTCCTGCTTAAAATTACATCCATTCATTTATTTTCACAATAGAAAACATCTCAGAGAGAAATGCAGGATGAAGGTGAGACAAACAGCACTTTATCATATTAGCATGCCTGCTAGCTAATTTATAGCATTCTGTGGATCTGTGACTGAGCCTATTATTATTGGTACAAATTAGTGCAGTGCTAATTTAGTTTAGAAAAAAAACTGATAATGACATTAAAAAATAATGCTGTTTGGGATAGAACACTGATAAACCAAGTTGAGTGCCTCAAAATTATATAAGTTTGGAGTCTTATTCTAATACAACATTCCTTCATATTCATTACAGTGCATCATAGAGGACAGATGGCTAGACCTGGAGTCAGGAGCATGTAGTTGCAACTCCTGACACAAATATATAGAGGATATGTAATCCTGAAGAAATAGTTGGACTAGTCTGAGGCTCAGTTTTTCTATAAAGGGGGGATAATTTTAGCTATAATACTTAAACTCCTAGGATGGTTATAGGGATCAAATGAGATAATATACTTAAGATGGTTTGTAGAGCTTAAAGTAATATAAACCTGAGGTTTTACATTATTACCACTGTTTCTGAAAAAAAAAAAAAAGAGAAATACTAACCTCTTTTCCCCGCCCCCATTTATACATAAGAAAATGAAGCTTTACTTGACAGTGATAGACTTAGTTCTCATCCATATGGTACTAAACTTTATCACAATGTCCCTAACACGCTTTCCTATGACATGACACTAGCCCTGGGTTTCTGTGCACAGCTGCTGCCCCTTCTTCTTACTTCTTCTTCATTGAGGAGATCCAGCTCTCCAGAAATTACCTGAGAGTGTGTTTTTATTGGAAAATTCCTTTCCTGAAATAACCAGTGCAGACTATGATAGCCAGCTTGCCGTCATTACTACAATGGTGTTAGTACATTAGTGATAGCTGGGTACGTCAGTCTATGTTGGTTATTTCAAGAGTAACAAGTAGATGGGGAGCTTTCCTCATCCAGGTCACACAAAAGGAGGGACCTTTGGACTAGTCAACTCCAAAGCCTCACAGAGCAATAAAAGTAGTCAATATATGTACCTTCCCAACTCCAAGATGCATAAATATACAAAGGGAAAGAAATAGACAACAAGACAACAGGACACAGTATGATGCTCACAATAATCCTGTGAGGTAGAGGTGATTATTGTACCCAATTTATAGAAAAGGAAATAGGCTAGGAGAAAGAGAATCTCTAGCCCACTCATCTCTCACACTTCTTGGCATTAGAGTAGGCAAACTTGAAGGCTTTTTTGGGGGGAGGAGGGGTGAAAGCAAGAGAGAAAGGCAACAAAAGATTATGAGATCAAAGATCACAAGTTCTAGAATGGAGAAATTCCTCAGAGGCTAATTCCCTCAAATTATAGATGTTAGTGATATTTGAGAATTTATTACAAAACTAAAAGCACCTCCAGGGTCTGTTTTCTCTCTGAGATGTCATTCTCATCTTATTTCATTTCTGAGAGTCACATCTCATCTCAAATAGAAGGGCCTGAATTTACCTTTTTTTTTCAATAAATCTAGTCTTCCAAAGTTCATCTTTCTGAAATAGATTTCCTTTCTAAGTTTCAGAGCTAGTAAATTCTTATGACTCACTTCTGAACAGATGTCCATTTCCCCTCTGACCTTCTCTCAACTCTTTTACCCTGCAGTGTTTGATAATGTCTTGTCCTCTCAGCTGCTTCTCATTGATTTAGGATAAATAATTGGGTGCTTGTTATCTTAAATGGGTGGGTCAGATCTTTTATATAATTGACAAATTGAAACAAGATCCATACACCACACATTTCATAAAAGCCAAACCAATGGATTTCTTGATGCAAAATCACCATTTCTCTGAGTAAAGGAGTCCCATATTTTGTGTCAAGCAGTAGGAAGTGGAGAGAGATCAATGAGAGTTATTTTTCTGTGAATGTTGTAAGTGGATAAATAACTTTTTAGGCTTAAAACTGAATGCATGAATATCTAATCCAGGAACATTGAGGGTTTATTATAGTCTATATGCTATTCCAACAGAGCTGGGGGGAATTATTTAAGGACACCCAAACTAGTCTTTGAATTTCCTGTCCTCTGGCATTACAATCACAATAGGGCTCAAAATCATGTTCTTGAACTTAGTATTAAGGAGTTTGGCATTTATCAATTATTTAAAGAGTCTATTACAATAATGACCATGATGGAAAGGGGAAAAGCATGAGATAGACTTTATGGCTTATAATCTCTTCTTAACAGGTATCATTGGCACTCCCCAGGTGCCCTGAGTAGCTTTGAAATTTTTTTCTGGAATTTCCATGTTAAGTTTGATTGATCCACATAGGGGCAGGCAAAACATACAGTAGGCACTCAAGACAGAATCTGTGGAATGGAAAGGAAGTGACTCAAAGCAAAGTCAAGTGAATCATCACAGCAAATAATCATAGAAGTGAATTTCTAGCCCTCCTGTTTCCTAAAATTGCAGAGTGTGGATGAGAACTTAAGAATGGTTTCTGGAATAATAGGGAGGATGTATGATTGAGAGCTGACCAACTGTCAAAGGGTGGGGAGCACTTAATCTGATGGAAACAATCCCCCTCCCCTCATCTCAGGCAAAGTGAAAGCTAAAATAGATTTATTCAAAAGAGAAGAATAGGGAAACTATATTATGTCAGTCTTATTCATCATAATTGTTTTAGACTATTTAATATAACTAGACAATATAAGGTTGGAGTATTTCTGTGCCATAGGAAATGATTTGGTGGAGTTATAAAAATATAGAAAGACTTGGACTTATGAAGGAAGATGTTATTCACCTTCAGCGAAATAGGACAAATAAGCATAGTATGGTTTTATATAAATGTATATTAATGTATACGATCATAAATATCTATGTATAAATACAGACATATGTGCATATATGTATATGTGCATGTATTCATATCTATGTATTCATAGATTCATATCTTGGGGGAAGAGGGAAGAAAGAAGGGGAAATAAAGTAAATAAGAATAATGTAAAAAGCACAGAGTAGAGAACCTGCAATGAAACAAAGAAAGATGGACAGCTCTGAAAACAATGTGTAGAATTCGTTAGATAAGCTTTCTTGAAATGGAAATTTATTGCTTTATATTTTGAATTCTCTCATGTTTTGCTGTGCATGTGACAATGTTTTTTAATTTTTTTTCCTAATTTTTTTAAAGTTTAAAATTAATAAAAAAGAAACAAAAAAAATAAGAAAAGGCTTCCTCCTTAGTTTTCTCTCTTGGAATCCTGAGCTTTCATAAGTTGCCTTCAAAACTCAGGTTAGGAAAACACTCCTATGGGAAATCTTTCCTGATTTCCATTTGTTACTGCTCTCCCCATCTGCTTGTTCATTTCTCCACAGTGGATTGTAAACTCCTCGAGGGCAAGGAATAATTCCTGTTTGTCTCTGATAAGTAGCATTTTACACACTGTAAAACTTCAATAAATATTTGTTAGAATAAATATAGCAGAGAAAGTCTTAGGATTATGGTATGTTGATATTGTCACAAATCACACTCAACTAGGCTTGCCAATGATCAATAAATCTTCCAATAACTATGGTCAATGGTTTCTTCCAATAACTAAAAACTGGAAAGGCAAACTCTGAAACAACTTAAATTAGGTTATTCCTTTTGTCAGGGAACTTGACCCTGAATGGTGGGAGGATATGTCTTTAACTCCTTAAGAACATGGCTTGATCATGAAACTCATCAGGTTCTGATTTAGTTTTTACTTCATGAACTGGGTTCCCCTAAACTCTAATGAAAGAAAGCAAAGACAGAAACTCATTCTCCTTGGGAAGGACCTAACTCCAAATGCATGCTCATTTATGCTGTAGACAGAAATCAGGTTCTCATTTAAGTGGGCCCCAATTATATGTCTTGAGAAAAGCTGGAGTGCTCATGGCATTCTTTAGTCAGAGAAGGGGGTTTCTCTTTAAGTTAGCCTTTGGACAGAGAAGGAAATATTACAAATTATTATAAATAATCAAATGATACAGCATCAAAATTATTTTTCTCGATATGATAGCTCCTGGTATGGGAGACAAATAAAAAAAATCATGCGAGATTAGGGCATATATAGCAAGCACAGCGAGAACAGTGTATGGGAAATAAAGTTAATAGATATCAAATGCCATCAATATTTTCCAAATAAGTTTTTGGTCTTTTGGATCATTACAAATAATTCAGTTTTACCCATTTTGGCAATGAGTGAGTCGCTGATGCTAAACTTTGTACTTCCTGGCAGATATCCTCTTGGACTCTCAAATATATTGGAATTTTCTCAATTAAGGATTTATAATAAAAAATGTTGGTTTCTATGGATTAAAGACCATTTTTCAGTTTTTGATCTCATTACATTGTAATAGAATTTGTATATTTTTAAATAAATTTTGATTTTCTATGTGTACTACAAATTGTTAGCCCATTTGTAAGTACTCTGATATGACACGTTTCATTAGTGTCTGTAAGACATTAAAAACTAAGTGCTATTAACTTTTCCAAGACATTTTCACAAATATGATCCTATGTTTTTAAACCAAATTCCTTTCCTGTAGCAGAAAAAAATATTTACTACTAATACTAGTCATAGATGGGTATATAGTGTTGTAAAATCTGAAAAGCAGTTTAATATAATATTATTATCTCATTTGATATTTACAAGAAACCTGGAAAACAAGTTATTGTTCCAATTTTATTGCTAATGCCAACATTTCTAGTACAATATTGAATAATAGTGGTGATAATGGGCATCTTTGTTTCATCTCAATTTTATTGATAAAGTATCTAGTTTCTCCCCATTACAAATAATGCTTGTTGATGGTTTTAGATCATTTTAAGATTTAGATCATTTTAAGGAAAACTCCATTTATTTTTTATTGGAATGGCCCTGTATTTTGTAAAAAGCTTTTTTCTGTAACTGAGACTATCATGTGATTTCTGTCAGTTTTGTTATTGATATGGCCAATTATTCCAATTGTTTTCCTTATACCGAACTACTCCTGCATTCCTGGTATAAATTCTACTTGGTCAGAGTGTATTATCTTGAAGACAAGTTATTGTAGTCTCTCTGCTAATATTTTATGTAAAATTTTTGCAGCAATATTCATTAGGAAGATTGGTCTATAATTTTCTTTCTCTGTTTTGCCTCTTCCTGGTTTAGATATCAGTACCATATTTGTGTCATAAAAGGAACTTGGCAGGACTCTTTCTTTGCTTTTTTTTTTTCTAAATAGTTTATATAGTATTCTAATTAATTGTTCTTTAAATGTTTGGTAGAATTCACTTGTAAATCCATCTGGCCCTGCAGATTTTTTTTAGGGAGTTCTTTGATGACTTCGTCTCAATTTTATAGATGTGGAATTTGAATTTTTTGGAGATGTTAGGTAATTTGCTTTAATTAATAAATAAGGATTTATTAAGTGCCTCTGACATGTGAGGCAAAGGCATGTGATTGTTTCTGGGATACAAATACAGGGTGCTCCAAAAGTCATTGTGGAATTTTAAGTTTAATACACTTAAAATTAAAATATGCATGAAGAGTTTGGCAAACCTTGTATAATAAACAAATGAAATGATCCTGCCCATAAAGAACTTATATTGAACTGGGGCAGTCAAGGACATCTGTAAGCATAAAGGTAGCATAATTTGATTGATTTAACCCAAATACCCCAAAGCAAATGATTAGTGCCCAATTAATCATTTTTGCTTAAGCTTGAGATATAGTGTGGAAATAATTCCTTTGAAATATAAGGATAATTGCATAAGATCCTGTTCAGAAAGGCTGAGTAAACTTCGTCAAGTTCAGAGATCATCTATAAATCACCAAATTAGAAGCTAGAGTGAGTGGGCCATTCTAGCACACCCCTGAGGAAAACTAAATTATGGCAGGGAAGGATGCTATTATGGAGAGCCATTGAATTGACAGGTATTTCTGAGCAAAAGAGCAGGCAACAAAGTGTAGTCATGGGCAGACAACTGGCCTCAAGTGTCAGGTTACCTTGCCTTTGATATATAGTGGCCCTGTGCCCCCAGCTAGGTAAATCACTTAACTTGTCAAGGCTCCAGGAAACCACGATTTTAAGTTGCAGAGAAGATGCCATTCTGCATAGCTAAAGGGGGTTTCTTCATTTCAGTTCAACAGATAAGGAGAAGGAAGGACATTCTAGGAACAGAAACCTCTTCAAACAAAAGCCTGGGGTAGGAGGAAAGAAGTCTTATAATAAGCAATCATATGAGATGACAATGGATTACTGAATGCAGATTATGAATAAGCTTAATTTACATCTTTAATTATAATATAGAAAGCCGTTTATTTCTCTTCAGTTTTCCATGAATGCTTTACATAATTCTCAAAACTAGTTCTGGAAACACCCTGATGTTCTAGGCCAAGAATGGATGACAATCATTTGATCTATCTTTTCAATTCTCTCTCTTCAAAGAGAATTTTTTTTGCTCCATATTGTAGTCAGGAGAACAAAAGAACAAAGGCCCCCTAGCTAAATATGATTGTGATCAAGGTAAATGATAACTATGCTCACAGGAGTCCACCATGTGTTATCTCCCACCCCCTTTTACACATGCTCATTTAAACATCAATATGCCCATCACCACAACAGGTGTTAGAAAGTAAACTTCAGAGACTGCATTCATAACAACACAAATGTGGAGGCAATAATTTTGACAGTTTTTTTTAATAAAAAGAAAAGCTTTGGGAAACAGGAAAATCTCCATTAAAAGACTGCAGGGATCTTTTTGGAAAGAGTAGTTTATGTATAATTGAACAATCACTCTACATAAAATTGCAAGCATGTAACGGGTAAAAATGACCAATTATCTCAGACATTGGATTTTTCAGTCATCTCTAAGGAGCTCACCACCCGCACTTCAAATTAGGGAATGCATAAGCTGCAAACCAAACTCTGAAACAGGACAAACAATGAGAGAAAGAAGAACCTACTCATTAGTAGTGCAACAATGGGGCTTGTTTTCTGTTTACTAATTGCACTCCAATGTTTCTGCCGAGTTGCTGTCAGGGAAGATCTCAGCCACTGACATGAATGACTTATTTATCCCAATTATGCTTCCAGAACTGAGTTTCTGTTTGCCTAGATAAAAAAACATCTCAGGTTACAAAGGGGGAAAATCTTTGTGTTTCTATAACCTTCTTCCCAAAAGTTAGCTATGACATCCAACAGAGAAGTTATTAAAATGAAAATTTTGGATCTGTTTGTCCTGGTGTCATGGAGAAATGCTGTAACAAGCTCTCTTGACACATCAATGTTACTGTTTATAATGGCTTATAAGGGCAGACATCTGACATCTCCTGACTGGATACATGCGGGAATTGATACTTGAACTCTTTGGGTAGAGTGGGCAAATATTTGGCCAACTCTCGGCATGTATTGGCTTCGTGCTGACAGAATTCAAGACCTTAGGATGATAACAGAAAAATCTTGAATAGATTTATGGGAAATGATATGGGGTGCTAAATTTGTTAAAAGAAAAAAAATCTGACTAATGAAGTCAAGGAAATGACTAAGTAATATAATGTCAGGAAGGCATACTCTAAAGATTCCTTTACCATTGCAATCCAAACAAGATCTGATAATCAACAGTTTATTTCTGCTCCTTGAGATTAGGAGACTTTCATATTCATCCAGGTTGAAGGAGCATCACCCAGATCTTTTCCCCCAAAAGATCTTGGTTGGGCTTTAGTAACTAAGAAACAGAAATGGGTCATCTCTTTAAGAGAATTTTCCTTTATTCTTCCTGGGATGATTACCTTATAGAACTTTAGTCTGTGGCAACCCTACCTATCTTTTCTTAGAAGCCTATGAAAATTGATCCTTGAAAACCTAAAGTGAAAATCAGATTTCTCTATTACACAGTCCTCTCTCCTCAAAGTCCCTAACAACCATTTCTTTCTTGTTGGTATGAATCAGTACCATAACAGAACTTTCTTCTCTCAATTCCTCCATCTTTTTGTAGTTTTTGTAGTTACTTGCATCTCTCAAATTAAGCAGTGGGTGATGGATCAAACCAAATTGCTGAATATTTTTGTACTAATGTAGAAGAGCATGTTAAGTTAAGCACTGGAACCCTCTCTTTCTAATATTGACAAGCATTTATTGAGCCCCTACTCAATAGAAATCATCCACCTTTAAATGGAGAAGGAATATGGCTGAATTCAATTTTCCATTGATGATTTCCATAAACCAGTTAAAAACAAATTGTGGGTAGAGGGGCTATTTTACGAGATATAAAACATTTTCCAAAACTCATTCCTCCTGACTTCAAAATATAAAATTATGAAAAACAAGTACAGTATCAAATATTAAATTATTATTTACCAGAGAACCAAGGCATGGCACCAATAGAATAGAGTTCCCAAATCGAAATTCCGTTTTCTATTCTCTAGATCATAGTGTCTCAAATATGGAACAGCAGTGAGGCATGACGGACCAATAGCACTTCTCTTGGGGCAAGGGAATATGGTATTTATTTCACTGCTACACAATTCCAATGAAAAGAACTTTTCTGTGTTCCACATCAGTAATCCAATTCACACGGAGTGCTAAAAAACTTGAAAGCATGTTACTTAAATTTTACAAATCTCACTATTTTCTTTCCATCTTCTCTGGAGTATGTATGCAGTTTGTAACTCAATTTAGGAACATTCGCTGTAGACGTATTTTATTTCCCCCAGTTGAAAAAGTCCTTCGGATCACTTCTTTTTGGCAGTTATGCAAGGGCCTTTAAATACTTGATTCATGTCTAATATGGGGGTGGCACAATATGGTACCTTTTTAAAAATGAATGAATGAAAGCATCACAATGAATCCCCATGGCTCGCTTTCTCCAAACTTTGTTCTAGACAAAGATTTTTCTAAAAGAAAAATTTTGTTT
Organism: Antechinus flavipes; assembly: GCF_016432865.1. Taxonomy (NCBI): domain Eukaryota; kingdom Metazoa; phylum Chordata; class Mammalia; order Dasyuromorphia; family Dasyuridae; genus Antechinus; species Antechinus flavipes. The sequence continues at coordinate 33,847,358 of NC_067400.1, read as the reverse complement.
TTGTGCAATAGTTTATTTTTTCATTCTTCTTTAAATGTTTCTCTGTTTTATTGGTTCATATAGTTATGGACTAGAGCTGGAAGCAACTCCTCAGGAATCTAGTACAATTCCCTATTTTTACAGATAAGGAAACTGAGAAAGGTAAAGATCAAATGAGGTAATATGTGTAAAACATTTTTTAGACATAAATGCTACCCATCACTATTGCTATTATTGTTGTTATTATTATTATTTTCCCACAGTCACATTGATGGTAAACATGTGCTCTATTTCCAGAGACAAGATTTGAAAAGCCATTTTTTAAGAAGTAGCTGTGAGAGAATCCATAGACAACATGGAAATCCTTGGAGTTAAAGAAGAGGGGCAGGGTATGTCATGGCATCGCTAATGAACACCAGATTTGGTGTCCCCAATCATTCAGGTCAGTCATTTTGACTTCTCTTCCTCTTTTGTAAAATAGGTTCAGGATAGGGATTAAGGAATAGATCTCTGATATGAGGAACTCTCTGGTAAGGGAAAATCTTTTGTTCCTTCTCTATTACTTAGTCTTAAAGTGTAGCCTAGAGCATTGAGATGTTTAGTCACTTTTTAAGCTGGTCTGAGAGATAAGATTTGAATTCCAGATTTCTTGGCTTCAAGGTCACTTGTCCATTCACCATGCCATGCTACTTGTATATAATACTACTTTGCTCACAGGCTTCTCAGAAGGGAAGTTCTCCATAAGAACAAACTTGTATTCGTTGGTTTACCAGAAACCACAGTAACATGGACCTATATGGCAGGAGAAAGCCATACTTCTATTAGGTAAGGGGGCCATGATTGTCCTGAAAGCACAAATACAACATTTTGCTTTTTCTATATCAGTCAAGGAAAAAGGTACAGAGAATTACTGGATGATGCAGCTAAAGAACTTCTACCTCTTCCCCTGAGGTAACACTCATGATGTACTAAGAATGAAGATAATACTAGAAAAATAACTGCAGATTTTGTGGGTTAAGTAAAAGGAATCTTCTAAGACCACAGTGACTGGTGATTTTCTAAGAGGTCAGGGAGGATGACTTCCTGAGCTATTCTTGGCTCACATCATCCTTCTCCTTTGCTCCTGGGAAGGAGGAACCCAATTTAATCCATTATCAAGTCTTTTTTAAAGGAAGTCAATAAAAAGTATCAAAGAAGAGACTGAACCTCTCTTCTATTTCATGAGACAATTGCCCTAACATTGGATGACCAAATAAAGTCAAACAATCCTTGTCTAACTCATTTTTCTGCGCTATCATTTAATATGCCTTAGTCCTAATAATGACTAGTTTGTAAGAGACTATTTAGGAAGCCAGTCTCCATTTAGCTTGCAGCTTGCTAAGATTGTGAACAATGCAAAAATCAATAGTGAGAATATTAGAATGCAAATTCTCCTAAAAGCTGGGCAAAATATAATTCCCTTTAACCACAATAAAGAGAACTTTAAAAAATGCACCCTAAAAATGTCATGATACTTATTGTAATGAAATATATTTTTAACATCAGGTGTGTGTGTGGGGAACCTGTATTAAATTAAATCTTGATTTATAGGCCAGCTATGCTACATCAGCTTTTGCAATATTGCTTGTTAAAATTTGATAATGAAGGTGGGTGTTCAAGCAGCTGTACTACTTTCCCCAATCAGAGAGCATTTGAGTCAATTTAGTCCCAGGAGGATCATCTTAGTTGGTATATAGAGTTAGTGTGGATGTCTCTAACTTGCCTAACATCACAAAATAAAGAGTATCTATGGATCCACATGCTGAAATGGAATTCTGTGTTATTTATCATTAACCAAAGGTAATCTTTAAATATAGTAAAACTATTCTTTTATATCATTCTGAGTATTTGTGAGGACTGTTACAAATAGCGGAAAAGTTGGACTTAAAAAAATCAATAAAATAATTATATAATGTTCCATCATTGCTCAATATCAACAATAGAAATATATTTACAATAAAGGAGTTATTATAAATTTAATTCATCACTGAAATTCTATAGAATTTCTATTATTGCTCATTCAGTAGCCTTTATGTTGAAATGCTGACTGGGGAATTCAATACCTAAACAAGGTGCTGGTAAGTATTTATTGATAACTTATATAGGAACTTCTGACTGTTCAAAGACATCCCAGCTCTACCAAGGTCATCTATGACTCTTATTTTCTTGGTCTGTTTCCAAATGAGAGGATCAGAATGGATGATCTCCAAGGTTTCTTCCATCACTAACTATGGTCATATGAGACAAAGAGAATGTTAATTGAGTATTCCTAGGAATTGTGGGAAAAGGGTATATAATTATCAGGAGAAGGAATTAAATTGTAAAAATAATGTACACTTAAAATAATGTGCATGGTAAAACTTTAAGGAAATGAGCTTCATTTTAAATAAATTCAACAGATTGTACTGTACATTCTTTCCTGATCCTTGCCTCTTCTGTAGCTGACAATGAACTTGCTTTTCTGAAATTTCTCCTTCACATTCTCATTTATATTATATATATTTTTGTCAGTGTATGTCTATTTTCTTTTCTTATTAACTATAGATTCCTTTAGAAGAGGAGTCATATAACTGTTTCTGTAGCATTTAAATGAATGAGACAATGCCCTGCAAACTATAGCAGTTTAACAAATATTTATTGAAATGACAGACAGATCTTTGCCTAAGTAGCCATACTGGGAAGTGGCCAAGTCGATCAATAAAATGATGCTATACCATGTAAGTAGAGCTCTGAAGCTTCACTTTGGAAATGATCTTTACAAGGCACAGCCTGCTTTGTAGAAAGAACACTAGGTTTGGAAGCAGGATTAATGGTCAAATACTATTTCTGTTGATAACGTCTGTGTTACTTGGACAAGATCCTTCCTCTGGGCCTCAGTTTCCATACCTTTAAAATGTAGAGGGATAAATCTTTCAAGTTCTTATTTCTACTCTAAATCCTATAGCCCAGGGTTTCAAGGAAAGCATGTAGTCTTTAATAAATGGCTATTCTTCCAAATAAAATTAGATGGAACACTGGATATAGGGCTGAACTTTGAAGCCTTCTTCATTGTGAAGGAGGCTTTGTGACCCTGGGCAAACCACTTGAGCATTCTCAGCTCTGGTTTCCTCATCTGTAAAATGGGGATGACAAAGACAACTATCATATAGGAGTCTTATGAGGATCAAATGAGATAATATATATAAAGAACTTTGTACACCTCAGGGAGCAAGTTTATAGGTTAGAAATCTTTATAAGCAGAACTCTGACTCTCAATAATCTACTGTTTTCCATGTCTACCAAATAGCTGGTGTTCATTCTTCATAAACTGCTAATTGAGACAATAAAAATAGATCATAAGAACCAGGTATATCCAGTCTGGCCCATACAATGGAAGAGATTATAATAAATCTAAAAACAAAAAGAAAGTCTATTGCAGAGGAAGCATCAAGCAAGAGATAGAAAAAGTGGCCATTTCTTGTGTTTCTCAAAGATAATTGAGAGTATATAAGAGAATGGCAAAATATTCACAAGGAAGACAATGTTAAGAGTTAATAACTCCTGGAGAACTTCCCATTCAATTTCATAAATTGTGCACAAAAACTGCTGAATAAGGCTTTTGTGGCAAAAAAAAAAGTCTATGACTGCCCAAATTAATCATTTCAATGTGTGTTTTATTTAATAATTCATTTTTAATGACAGAGCATCTAAGGAGAGATAGCAGGAAGAAGTGAAAGAATAGTTATAGTCTTCACTTCCCTGCAGGTTTCCTTAAATCATTCCTTTGATATATAGATGTAAGTACAGATGTATAGGTACACACACACACACACACACACACACACACAAACATCCATTACTATATAAGTATTATATATACATAAGCATATGCACAATTATGAATGAATTATATGTATATAACTCATAGGTTCCTATATAATTTTAAAATATTTTCACAAGTGGCAAATGAAAAAAAAATTCAGATTGATGTGCTATCAGGATGAAAAAGATTCCTACAATTCAGTATAGTATCTACATGTGTATTCTGCTATTCTGTCATTTCTTTAAAAAAAAAAAAAGCCATCAAAAATAAAAATCCACAATCAATACTCCCCTATCTTCTTTCCACTATCCTCCAATGTACTTCTGTGTTGTTTGTTTCTCGAAAGCGACCATCATTTTCTAGTAGCCAGGTGATCTTTCAATCAAATTTGTTTAATTGACAAATTAACTCTTGAAGTTCAGAAAGTAATCTCCTCATTACAAAATTGTTTGTAGGAAAAGGTCCATCCTAATCCCTGGGATTTCTCAATGAACTCTGGCAGCATAGGCTTATTTCTTGGCATTTTAGTTAATGCTCAAACAAATGCAAATGATTCCCTACATATCAAATATTTTTATGATTCTTCCCACTCTTTCATCTGTTTCTCAGCTTGGTATTTAAACCTACTTTATTCATATGTTACCTCTCATACACATATCTTGCATTTGAAGACCTGTTGAAAAATATGTTTATTAATAATTGCTGATTTTTACAAAGTATCGAAGGCTTTTGAGGCACTTCATAGACATGATAGACATGATTTCATTTTATCTCCACAATAAACAGGAGTAGATTTCTTTTTTTTTTTTTTTTGTATCCCTAGTATCTAGCACATAATGAGCAATCAATTGATCAATCATCATTTATTAAACACTTACTATGTTCTAGGTAATTTTTTTAAGCTGAGGATCCAAGAACAGATAAAAATAGTCAAGAAATTTAGATTTTAGTTTGAGAGATAACATATACATAAATCAGTATGTACTAGAGAAATAAGGAGCATGAATTAATGAGAAAACAGTCATTCAGTCCTTTTATGACACATACAAATAGAAACAGTAAGCTAGTGTCTCTCAAAGTACTCACATTCTAATTGGGAGAAAGAAAAGATATATTTAAACTCTATGTCATAAAGAAGAGCCCAGAAGTGCTTAGAAATCAGTGACTAAGCTGATGAAAACACAACTTAAGATCATCATACCTTATTTAATCATTAAATCATTTTAATCCACCAATAAAACTGCATATGTTTTCGAAGTTAAACCATTAAAAATTACAATGACTTGAAAATGAAAACTTTTTTCCCCCTAGACCATTAGTAGCCATGGTAGATGAGAAGGTGGAAGATAGCAGATAAGAGATGCTCCTCTCACTGATGGGTGGAAGCAGGGCTGGTAATCTAAAGGTCATTGTTATTCCCAGGGATTTGAATCCATGAATATATTGGGAATCATTGATTAACAAGTAGGTGATATTGTTGATGGAAAGTATCCTAAATGGAAGGTATCTAGCAGGTGGTGTGACCAGCAAGGTCTCCTGAAGAATGCTGAAGGGGCACTTTATATATATTTATAGATAAGAAATTTGAGTGTCAGAGGAATGATAATTGTCCCATGGCCTGCAGAATTTGTGTGAAAGGCAGAAGAAATAGAATTCAGGTCTTTCTGAGTTTCATTCAGTTTGGTATTTCCAGTGTAGGATACTGTATCTATAGATATTTACACTGGGATGGGTATTTTGATACATATCTAAAATGTAGCAAAATCTTTTTTTTTTAACCAGAGATATATGAAAGTTCAGTATAAGGGGAAGTCAATGCATAAATGGAATCAGAAACATACAAAGGCATCATCATACATCTTTGGTTTACACATCTGTTATAGTCATGTTTCTTATAATATACATCCATAAACCTTCAAAATTAGAGAATAAATGTATATTTTAAAACTTCCATATGCTGTCAGTTTTCGAAATGAGTCCCAAAGGCATGGATCTGTGTTCCATTTCAGATAATTAGTATTTGCAAGGACACAGGCTACTTCCTAACTTGGATCTCAGTTTCCTTTCCTCATCTATTAAGTGGTTTTCTAAGACACCACAGTTTGTTGTGGAGAATCTCAAATAAGATGAGCTTTATAGTTTCATAAATGTAAAAAACATAAGGTAGTGGTCATCATTATTGTTATCATTAATATTATTATGATTATGAAGAAAAAGCCAATGCTTTAATGGTCAAAGCTGACTACTTTGCAAAGTTAATTGACAGCTATGTCTTGGACTGTTTAGCTGCCATGCTTTGCTGTAAGTAGATAATAGTAAAAACTGAGACCTTTAATCACTGAGCAAATTCTTCAACTAAAATTGAAAATAGACTGAACTGCATGATAAAATATGTTTTTATGGAGAGATTTTATGACAGTAGAGAAAATAAATAAGGATCTGAATATGAAGAATTGATCTTTCTACTTGTCTATAGCAAACAGTCCACTGAGTATACACATTTGAAAATGGCTTTAGATCTGCTATTATGTATATGGATATTCTTAAACTAAAATAAAATGGATATTTATATGTCATTTAAATCTGATATCATAACTTTGTGGGACAGATAAGGAACAAAGAGGGAAGTATCCTGGAACTACCATATCCTTGAAGAAGAAGAAAAAAAAAAACTTTTTCTGACATCAAACCTAAATCTGCCACTTTGCAATGTTCAGTTCTGTCTCTCTCTTCTACTTTGCAAATACCAATAGAACAAATCTAACTATTTTATGTGATAACCTTTGAAAACTTGAAGGCAACTACCAAGCTTTTCCCTGCCCCAATTACTTCAAATGATCATCTCATGACATAGACTCACCTCGATTATTGTCTTTTAGATGCTCTTTAGCATATCAATTGTCTTTTCTAAACTGTGGTCTGTAAAAATGAACATAATATAAGATCTGGGATTAGGATGTCCAAAATCCTGACACAAACAACTTTGAATAGGACTCAAGGTCATATTAGCTTCAGTAATTGTCATATTATACTGTTGTCTCATTAAATTTGGAATCCACTAAAATCTCCTGTATTTTTCAGAAAACTGATATCTGACCACATTTACTTTTATTTTGTACTTAAGAAGCTGGGTTTTTTTGAACCCATATATGAGATTTTGCATTTATTCCATTAAATTTCAATTTATTAGATTTAGCTGATGACCATGCTCTTTTTAGTAGTAACTCTGTCATCTAAATGGTTAGCTATTCTCCCAACTTTGTATCATCTACAGATTTGGTGAGCACATTATTACACTGACAAAAATGTTACGGCAAAGGCCAAGCCTAGATCCCTGAGACATTCCACTGGGATCTTCAGATATATTGGCATTGAAGTGTTAATGATTACTTTTGAAGCTAGTCATTCTGCCAGTTCTAAGTCTATCTAATCATGTAATTGACTAGCTAGTATTTCTGTTAATTTTTTTTCATAAGGAAGAATGATAGTTTTAATCATTTTGTTAAAATTGAGATGAAGTTTAGGGAGGGGGAAAGAAAATTAAATTCTGCTTAACAAGAATTTGCTCAAATTATAATGGATAAAACACTGAATTTAATGGCAGAAGATCTAAGGGTCTAAATAGTAGTTTTATCCACTGAAGCCCTACAGTCTGGTGGAAAGTGTGATGGATTTAAAATCAGGAGATCTGGGTTCAGATCTCTGCTACTTATGGCCCATGTGATCTTGGGCAAGTCACAATCTCTTTGTGTCTCATTTTATACATGAAGGTGTCAGTCTAGGTTGTCTCTTTGATTCCTTCCCTTTATGAGCATTATGCATTTGCCTAAGTATGAAACTGGGCAAGTTTATTCATTTTGGTGAAACTCAGTGTCCTCTGCTTTAAAATGACCAGGATGGGCCTAGTTCTAAGTTCTAACATGATTCTTGTTAATAATGATGTTTGCATATTAAATGAGACCTAGAAAGGCTTACAAAGAGAAGGAAACATGAAGGTATGTTGGTAAGGATATAATATAAGGATATTGCAACAATATAAGGATAGAATAGTATTTTAAGAAACAATGAAGCTTTTAGTACTGGAACAGCTGTCCCTTAGCCAATGTTGGTTAAAATAATTCTGATTGCAGGATTCTGTGACGTCTTTGTGGTTGTAGCAGTGGTTGAGTCATTTTAGTTGTGTCCAATTCTTTTTCTTGGCAAAACTAATTGGAGCAGTTTGCCATTTCCTTCTCCAGCTCATTTTACAGTTGAGAAAACTGAGACAAATAGGGTTAAATGACTTGCTCAAGATTACCCAGCTACTAAGTATTTGAGGCTGTATTTGAACGTAGATCCTCTTATAGTCAGGGTTAAAGCTCTATCCATTGTACACCTAAATGCCTTTCTGTAATATCTATTTCTATGCAATAAAGAATAAAGTTCATCTTCTCTCCAGTCATTTGATCAATTTAAATTACTGTGCCAGTAATGACGATTTTATAAATTTGAAAGGACACTTTTCTGTTCCTCCTTTACTTTCCTCCTTTAAGCATTTGGGGGAAGTTAATTAACTTCAGATTCTATTGTTCTATCTTGAGTTGCTCCAGCAAAAGTTCCAAATTCTATTTCTGCTTATTGTTATACTTTTTCTTGCCAAGGCTCTAGTTCAAATTGAGTCTCTGAAATGCACGACAAGGCAATTTTCATAGTAAGAAAATCAGTAGAGAATGGAGGCTACCTGCTTTTCCCATAGAGCAGTTGCTGATTTTAATAGGGCCAGTCATTTGCTTATCAAGGGGAGAATGGATCTCATATTGATTGGTTTGACTCAGGACTACCTTAGTCCAATTAAGATTCTGAGAGAGAAAGAACCTCAGAATTAAAGCTGAAGTTAACAGCATCTGCAATGCGATGGCATCTTAGCATCTATCTATACTCTGATTGCTCCCAATTCCCAGGCAATTCCACCCCATAGGCTTTATTTCAAGTTACTTCTTGATAAGAAAATATCGAACAATAGAAATAGGCCTTGAATTATAAAGGGAGAAAAGATATTTTACTTGCCATTGTCATCTTCTTCCTGATATTAGAATTGTTCATTTATCAGCTATTAGCCTATCCTCCGAAGCTCATTTCCCTCCTCCCAGAAAAGCAATTATGATTTGTCAAATGTACATTCCCCAGGAAGCAGTCACTTACTGTTGAAAAAGGGGATGATTAGCACAAACTTTCTCAGGACAGTATGAACAAGACCTATGGTATTCCATACATAATACTTGGGCCCCAAATCCATTAATGCTTAGAATTCCCATTTTCCCAGGGACAAAGTAAAACAGTAATGCTTATTTTAGTAAGATTATATTGTCCTCTAGAGTGAGACTATATCCAGTGACCCAAACCTAAATAAAATCTTCTAATCTTTCTCAAAATCTAACAACCTTTCTTCAGAAGAACACAGGAGATAGCATTTCTAACTTTTTTATGCTTCACAAAGCATTGCATGCAAACTATTGCATTGGATCATCATAAATCAAGGCTCTTTAAATAACAGGTATTTCTGATCACATTTGAGAGGTAAGTAAGTACAGCATTCTGAGAAGATTGCTGAACTTTGAGTAAGGACATCTTACTATCTATGGGATTCCTGGCAAGTCATTAAATTGTTGGGCCTCAGTTTCCTTGCTTGTAAAATTCATATGTCTTATAGCTACATCAAGAGGCTATTGTGATATTCAAAGAGATAATGAACATATGGTGTTTTGCAGTTTTCAAAAATGCACAAAAAAAGAAGAGACGGAATAACAGTCAAGTAAGATTGATTTTAAAATCACCTATTGGATTTATGATATACTTAAAAAGAAAATTATGTTTTGTGATTTATACATAATAGTGATTTATACATTCATAGACAATTCTCTTTTTCTGTTCAGCCTTACATGCAGAAATGGCCATTTGATTTGGCATTTATAAAGTTCAGAATGAAAGCAAATTCAAAATATAAGGTGCTTGAGAAATTTCAGTAATTCAGTAATTAAATATCAGCAGTTATTATTCTTGTTTGAAAAGCAGTTATTTTCAAGTATCTATTGTTATTATTGTAGAATTATCAGTTATTTAAATACCAGTTATTATTAATGTTGTCTAAATATGTTATAATTATTTAAATATCAGTTTTTGCTATTATATAATATGACAGAAGTAAATAAACCATTGTGAGGTAGATTATAAGTCCTAAAGTTTTCCTTTTACAAGTTTAGAATTAGTTTAAAATTCTAGAATTTAGAATTAGTATTCTAAATACTGCCTCCCTTGATAAAGGCTCTTTCTATATGCATACAGTGCAGGGATACAAAAGGCTCAGTCATTCTATTTTGTTTAAGGGTTATCTGTAATGGAATAGAGGGGAAAGAATGCTTAGAAATCAGTGTAATTTCTTTGTGTGAGTCATTTTTAAAAAATTAAGAAAATCATGGAGGACTAGATCTTGTGGTCATGTTTGATTTAATCAAGAATACAAAGATGGAATAGTTTTGCTACGCAGGCAAAGTGAAGAGAATGTTGGACCATTGCAGTATTTATTAGAGGATTTCAGACAGAAGAATCTGACATTGAAGATAATTCTTTTCCATTGAACTATTTATATTGGTTGTCTATAATTAAGTTCCACCAGTGGAAAAGTCCAGAACAGAAAATAAACAAAGAGAAAGCTGATCCCAGAGTAAGAAATATTGTGTGGGTTGGCATCTTGCCTCTTAAATGAACAGACCATCTAATCTCCAATGCACCAAGCAATTAAGCTCATGAATTACAGGTAAGTAGCATACCTGTATTGTAAATAAAGTTTTCCTCATTGGGGGGCTCCTTAGGACAAGAAATCCCAAGAATAGATGAACACTAAAAGTGATATCTCTCTCCTCAATTTTCTCTAGTTTCTCATCTGAATAAGTCTTTCTTACTCAATCAGATTCTAGTTTGTAATGTCATTATTTGTCTTTCAAGATCATCAGATTTTAGATCTTGAGTGGATTTTGAGATTATTTAGTTCAAATCTTTCATTTCACAGAGAAGGGAAATGTCTAATAGACTGTAACTTCCTTGAAGGTAAGTATTGGGTCATTTTCCTATTTTTTTGCATTTCTAACTCTTTGCCTTCTGAATAAGAGATAGAAAAAGACAAAGAGAGCAATGGATAGACAGATTGAAAGTAAATTTATTTTAATTTTTTATAATCCTGTTTTTCATTTTATGTATTTTTTAAAATTTTATTTTGAGAGAGTTCTTACCTGATGATTGAAGGGGTCCATTATACAAAAAAAGGTTAAGAATTTATTTCACTATGTCTTCTTTGTAGTAACTACTGTGAGAAACCATTTATGCCAAGAAAGTTTATAAGTAACAGAGTTTCATATTTCTTTTAGCTCCAGTAGTCACATTTCTCTGGGCTAATGCAAAGAAGATGAGTAGTGACCGTTAAAAGAATCATGGGATTTGAAACTTGAAAAACCATGGAGATCATGGAATAACATTATTTTACAGGTGAGACATCCTAATGCAAATGATGTTCCCAATGTCACACAGATGATAGGAACAAGATTTGAACCCAGAAGCCTGCTACTCAAAATCCAATTGTGTTTATTCCAATTTACCTTTTTGGATGGTCTGTAGTTGTAATTATAATATTACTTGACATTTATAGGGCACTTAAGATTTACAAAGTGATTTTTAAAAATATCACTGTGAGGTAAAGAGTGAATGATTATCCACATTTAAAAGAAAATGATACTAAGACGCAGTGAGTTTATATAATTTGTATCAAAAAATCTAACAAGTATACAAGCAGGAGATAGAATACACATTTCTTTAATCCCTATTAATCCAAACTAAGTAGTGCATTCAGACCAGGAAAAGGGAAAAGAAAATATACTATGGAAAGTTATGAAGGATATATTTTTGGTATAAGTAGGGCTTATGTGGTTTAGCACCATTTTTTAATTTTGAGGACTGAGTCTATCCTCATGGCCTATTTTCCCATTAAATCCTATGGCCTCATACTGGGCCCCTTTGCTAAATGACCTGTTTAGTGTAAGTCTACTCTTGGTCAATGAATCCCAGAACTCTGAGTTAGAAAGGACCTCACAAGTCATCTGGTATGATCTTGAACTCCGACTTCTCTTCTGTGATACTTGGTTCCTCATCAGAGGATGTCAGAACAGATCATCTTTATCTTATTCTTTCTAATTCTGAATCTATAATCTTATGAGAGCCAAAATCTCCACTAAACACCGCATCCTATCATTGTATTTGTAGCTCCCCAATGCTCAGTATCTCAAAACTGCGTAGCCAACACAATGCATGTATACAGGCCGGGAGATGATGGGCCTCAAGAGTCAATCTTAGAGTTTTAACACAATCTATAAGCTAAAATTGGTTTACATGTTTTAGAGTAGATTTATAGAATGTGCCCAAAATGGATTTTCAAATGCTTCACCATATTTACAAACCCAGCAACAGATTTATAAGACTGAAGGGAGTCACAAATCACACTAATAAATCCTAAATTTAAAAAAAAAAAGTTTTGATTTACACATCTTTACTGAGTACTATGAGGATGGAAATGACAGATTTATAAATCAGATTTTTGGATCAGTGCCATAATGATCAGACTTATAAATCTCACTTTCCCATTTTGGTTTAAACTTCTGATTTATAAATCCTAACAGGCTTTCCCATTGCTAGTTTATTCTTTTGAAGCTCAGATTCAGTAATGATCTCTATAAAAGGTTATGCAATTTACTTTCCCTGTCTTCCTTTTCTGAAGCTCAAGGGAAAAAAGCCTATTCATTTTGCTCAGGAGCCAACTGAAAGAATTCTTATTCTGTTGCATTTTCTTTTAAAGGCACTAAAAGATTCTTTTTCTCTAGGAGACCCACAAGATCAGAGGCACAACTCCAAATACCATGAAGGCAACTTTGCAAAAGAAACAATATAATGCAGAAGTTGGACTTTGGACATGAGTCATCTTGTGACATGTAGGATTGAACGCTAAATAAATTTCTCAGAGGGAAGGTCAAGATAGAATTGTAACATTGGTTGAATCCACCTAGCAGCTATTAGGAAGCCTTTGCAATTTATGAAAATGGTTTTATTTCATTCTTTTTCTTCAAAGTTCTATTAATCTATATGACCTCTATAATTATAATTTGACTTCATTGAAATAATGTTTCGTTGGCAATTTAACATTAAAAGAAATTACTGGGAAGTTCTACAGGTATAAGTATTTGGTGCCATTTTAAAATGTAATAAACTGGAACCTTTCCCAGTAAGATCAGGAGTGAAACAAGGTTGCCCACTATCATCATTATTTTTCAATATTGTATTAGAAACGCCTGGGCAATAAGAGTCGAGAAAGAGGTTAAAGAAATTAGAGTAAGTAATGAAAAAACCAAACTATCACTCTTTGCAGATGATATGATGGTGTACTTAGAGAACCCCAGAGATTCTACTAAAAAGCTATTGGAAATAATTCATAACTTTAGCAAAGTTGCAGGATACAAAATAAATCCACATAAATCCTCAGCATTTTTATACATCACCAACAAAATCCAACAGCAAGAGATACAAAGAGAAATTCCATTCAAAATAACTGTCGATAGCATAAAATATTTGGGAATCTATCTACCGAAGGAAAATTAGGAATTATATGAGCAAAATTACAAAATACTTTCCACACAAATAAAGTCAGATTTAAATAATTGGAAAAATATTAAGTGCTCTTGGATAGGCAGAGCAAATATAATAAAGATGACAATACTCCCTAAACTAATCTTTTTATTTAGTATTATAACAATCAGACTCCCAAGAAAATATTTTAATGATCTAGGAAAAAAACAACAAAATTCATATGGAAGAACAAAAGTCGAGAATCTCAAGGGAATTATTGAAAAAAAAATCAAAAGAAGGTGGCCTAGCTGTACCTGATCTAAAACTATATTATAAAGCAGCAGTCACCAAAACCATTTGGTATTGGCTAAGAAATAGATTAGTTGATCAGTGGAATAGGTTAGGTTCAAAGGACAAAACAGCCAATAACTTTAATAATATAGTGTTTGACAAACCCAAAGACCCCAGTTTCTGGGATAAGAATGCACTATTTGACAAAAACTGCTGGGAAAACTGGAAATTAGTATGGCAGAAATTAGGCATGGACCCACACTTAACACCATATACCAAGATAAGATCAAAATGGGTACATGATTTAGGCATAAAGAAGGAGATTATAAATAAATTAGGAGAAAATAAATAAATTATTATAATAAATTATAAATAAATAAATTATAAATAAATAGTTTATCTTTCAGAATTGTGGAGGAGGAAGAAATTTGTGACCAAAGATGAACTAGAGATCATTATTGATTACAAAATAGAAAATTTTGATTATATCAAATTAAGAAGCCTTTGTACAAACAATACTAATGCAAACAAGATTAGAATGGAAACAACAAACTGGGAAACCATTTTCACAGTTAAAGGTTGTGATAAAGGCCTCATTTCCAAAATATATAGAGAATTGACTCTAATTTATAAGAAATCAAGCCATTCTCCAATTGATAAATGGTCAAAGGATATGAACAGACAATTTGTAGATGATGAAATTGAAACTATTCCCACTCATATGAAAGTGTTCCAAATCACGAGTGAGCAGAGAAATGCAAACTAAGGCAACTCTGAGATACCACTACACACCTGTCAGAGTGGCTAAGATCACAGGAAAAAATAATGATGAATGTTGGAGGGGATGCGGGAAAACTGGGACACTGATGCATTGTTGGTAGAGTTGTGAATGAATCCAACTATTCTGGAAAGCGATCTGGAATTATGCCAAAAATTATCAAACTGTGCATATCCTTTGATCCAGCAGTGTTTCTATTGGGCTTATATCACAAAGAGATACTAAAGAAGGGAAAGGGACCTGTATGTGCCAAAATGTTTGTGGCAGCCCTGTTAGTAGTGGCTAGAAATGGAAAATGAATAGATGCCCATCAATTGGAGAATGGTTGGGTAAACTGTGGTATATGAATGTTATGGAATATTATTGTTCTGTAAGAAACGACCAGCAGGATGAATACAGAGAGGCTTGGAGAGACTTACATGAACTGATGCTAAGTGAAATGTGCAGAACCAGGAGATCATTATATACTTCAACAACGATACTGTATGAGGATGTATTCTGATGGAAATAGATATCTTCAACAAAGAGAAGATCTAATTCAGTTTCAATTGATCAATGATGGACAGAAGCAGCTACACCCAAAGAAAGAACACTGGGAAATGAATATAAACTGTTTGCATTTTTATTTTTCTTCCCAGGTTATTTTTACCTTCTGAATCCAATTCTTCCTGTGCAACAAGAGAACTGTTTGGTTCTGCACACATATATTGTATCTAGGATATACTGTGACATAATTAATGTGTATAAGATTGCTTGCCATCTGGGGGAGGGGATGGAGGGAGGGAGGGGAAAAGTTGGAACAGAAGTGAGTGCAAGGGATAATGTTGTAAAAAATTACCTAGGCATGGGTTCTGTCAATAAAAAGTTATAATTATTAAAAATAAAAAAAGAAAAGAAAGAAAATGTAATAAATTACCATAGGAAATTTACATAAGTAATAAGTGTCCAAATAACATGAAGAAATTATTTCAGAAAATGAAAGCAAATGATCAATAGCTAAATGAGAAAAAATTCCAGACTACTAATAAGAGAAATGCAAATTAAAACAATTCTGAGGATTTACTTAGCAATCATAAAACTGAAAAGGATGGTTAAAAACAGAAAAGTTGTGAAAAAGATAGGCACAGTGATGGACTGCTATAAAGTTATGAAGAAGCAATACATTTTTTGCAAAACAATTAGAATTACTTAAGAAAAGTCACTAAATCATTCACTTACTTTTAATCAGAAACCATAATATTGTATATCAATCCTAAGACAATCAAAGACAGAAATAAAAAAGATCCCATGTATGTCAAGAAAGGTATAGTTATACATGCTTTGTGGTATCAAAAAATTGGCAATAAAGTGAGCAATGTTGATTGGGGACTTCCAGACTAAATGGACTACCATTACACCATAAACATGACAGACAAAGAATTAAGAAAACCACAAAAGATCTCTTCCCCAGATTGTATTCAGCCTGCTTGATTGCTTCACGTGGTTTACTTGAATTGGGTGTCACATTATTGTTTCTTCAGATGAGATGTAAGGCTCCTGGTTCTTAACATCTGCCCTGCTCCTGTACTCTACAATGCCCTGGCACTGTGATGTAATTTACTGATTTAACTTAGGTCTCCTTAGTCTTGCCATTTGGCTTTCACATTATACTCTGAGACTTTATAGACTCCCCTGATGAACTTTCTTTTGTCTGTTGCCTAGCTTTTCCTCCTGGTATCCACACTACTTAGTACAGGGTTAGGTACATAGTAAATAATCAATAGTTTTTTTTTTTATTTATCCTTTTATTTATTCTGTTTTCATTTATAGGGAGAATACCATTGATTGATATCATTAAATCCACCCAATTAAAAAAAAAAGCATTTTATTTTTAAAGTTCTATGTGCCAATAAAGATAAAATATCAAAAGAAAGTTTGTGATCTCAAGGAACTTTTGTCTCTTAAGGAAAATAATATGAACTTATTTAATTATATTATTTTTATATATTTATATGAGTACAAATAAACTCACATTTTATATAATTACATAAGAACAAATCCAAGATATTGTAGGCACACTATTGACTGGGAGCTTTGAGGAAAACTTCATTAAAAAAGCTACTTGAGATGATGAGGCATTCTAATGGCAGAAAAGGAGTAAGACTATATTCCAGGGCACAAACAATGCAGAGGTGAAATGATGTATGACTTGTGAGGAAAAACAAAGTGTGGATACTTATGTACAACTAAGGTGGAAAGGTAGATTGGGTCCATCATGTGAGAGCTTTAAAAGTCAGAGAAGAGTTTGTGTTTACTGTAAAGAATATATAAAACCATTGCTGTTGCTCCAGCAATCCACCTATTGATCATTTGATAAAACTCTCATACTTAAAGACAATAGACATTAGGTCAGTGTTTGTAGCTGGTCTGTACCCCCTACCCTCTTTGCCATGGCTCTGTCACTGAAGGACAAGTTATACAGAACAGTGTTTTTTTTTTTCCTAGGTTTCATAGGTAGCTATGGACCATGAAATTCTTCACTAAATGGATAATGCGCATAAGGGAGCATATTCAATCTTTTGTCAAGATCATCCTCAAAGCCTTCCCATCAAAAGTGCTTTACCTCCTTACCTAATGGGATCTTTGGCCTTCACAGAAACCCAATGATGGAGTTATGACATAGGACTTGTGATCCTCATTTTAGAAATGAAGAAACTCAACTTAAATGCTCAGCAACATGCAATTAGCATAGGTTAGAGATGGGTTTGAATACAAGTCTTTCAGTTCCAACATTATCCACTAAACGCCACTGTACTTTGAATACAAATGTCTGAGAATGCTTTTTCTTTTAAAAATGCATAGAATACCTGTTTTCCCCTTTCCAGAGAAAGGAATTTAAAATAAAACTATATATATATATATATAAATTGATTTAATCTTTGTGGAAAATCATATAGGATGTGCAAATTTCTCATTAATCATGTATACATAGAAGTATCAGATCCAGAAGAAATGTGGAAGTTGTTAAGCTATAGATAAAACACGATTGATTTGATTATGACAAATAAATGAATGACTCTTTTCCAGGTAAATACTATCAACTTTCCTTTTGATTTATAGAGTTTGCTTTAAAAACAACAACAACAACTAGAGGTTAATCATTGTTCAGGATCTTACAGTAACAAAAAACATTAAATATGCATTTAAAATGTCTATCCAACATTGGCTTCTAATTGCATAAGACATCTCCAGTGACCTGGAAGTTACCATTTGGCTCTGGACAGGATTTATTTGAAAAACAGGACAAATATTATTTCTTATTTATAGCAACATTTCAAGTGTTATGAGAACTGTGACCCTTCTTCAAAAGATGGTATTATTTGTTACCATATTTTTAGAAGCTACAAAGAAAGATTAAGAGTAACATTTTTGGGGTTCTTTCCTTCATCCACATAATCAAAATTTTAAAGTATCTTGTAAAAATATATTTGCAAACCTATTTCTACTTTTTTTAGGCAAAAAATAATTACATGAATATAGAACACATCATAAGTTATTAAGCATTTTGGATTGATTTTGATTGATACCTAAAAGAACATGATCAATTAAAAAAAGGCAACATTAAGTTAACTTTGTCTTCACTTTATGTCACTTAAAAAACTAAGCCTAAGTACTTATTTTATCTCCAAATGAAGATTCAGCATGCTCTCACATTACTAATCAAATACAAATCTAATCATTTAATAACCATTCATTCAATCAAAAGGCATTTAGAAAAAATGTATCTACCATGTGCCTGGGACTGTGGTGGCACAAATACAAAAATGAAGCAATCTTTTTTTCAGAGAGATGAAACCATACCACAATTTATAGAATTGTGTATACAAAAGAGAGCTAGAGTAAGCTTCCAGTTAAAATCAGTCAGGAGCCATAAAGGCTAATGATACTCTAGGCTACATTCAGAGAGGCACAGAATTCATGACTAGGGAGCCATGTTTCCTAAAAGCAACCTTGTTATTCACATTTTGGGGAGAATCTAGACATGGACTATAGTTGAGCTTTGTTTTAAAAATCATCCCCACATCCCAGAATTACTAGGAATCAGAAAGAGAGAAATCTGATCCTCTGGGTCAGAATTCTGAGGACTGAAGCTGGATCCATATTAACTGAGAGCTGTTAGCTACAGTAGGCCCTAGCCTGTGGCATTTACAAAAGATTATTGGTTTTCAGCTATAACAGAACTTCAGGGAGTCATCTGAAACAGGTCTCAAAGATCAGCTAGTCTAACCCTTTCATCTTACAGTTGAGTAAACTGAGGCCCCAGAGATATTAAGTGCTTTGAACAAGACCTGATTGCTAGTGAAGATCAAGTCAGATCCCCTGATGCTATCATCCTTTCCACAATACCATGAAGGTACTTTATTTAATGAAACCATAAATGTAATTTTGTCATTTAAAAGCCATCCCTAGCAACAGATCAGTAACTGAAAGTGAATAACAACATATTTTAAATTCATTTCCCCAGTTTTCCTGTTAGTGTAATACTATTAATTCATTTAGAGTACTGAGGGGAAGAGTAATTTTTTGGAAGGAGGTAGTGGTGGGAATCACTCATTGATACTTAAGTGAATTTAGTGGCATTCCCTTAATATGGTGTGATGCTTGTCAAAAAAAATGACTGGGGGTGGTAGGATAAGGCTTCCTTACCCATATTTTAGCATTCCAATAATGTCTGCCATGATCATTCCATCTGGGGCTGCATTTTGCTTTCTTTCTCTATGATGTGTTCCTTTGCTTTCTAGAATGATTCTGTTAACTTAAATACATATTTGAGGGGATTTGTTTTTTTTTTTAAACTGGTCTTCTATTATTTTTTATTTTGTTTAGTTCTTAGCTATTAGCAATCCCAACTGGGAACTTAGCTGCAGCAGGGGCCAAGTCATGGCTCTGGTCTGTATACAAATTTTCCTGACATTACAGTCAAGGAAAAACTCAGATTCAGATGAATGAGCTGTTGAAAAGGAGACAGCAATCCAATGAAAGCAACAGAAATCTGATTAAAAGTTGGGCGGAGAAATAGACTTTGTGGGAACTAGCACAAACTGCTTGAGAAATTCATTACTTCCAGCCCATGGATATTTCTTTTTTTGGTATGATTACAATTATTTGGCAGGAACTTAAACAAAACCCAAATTTTTCTAATGGGCTGCCATAAGGGCTTTCAGGAAACCCCAACTTTATGTTTGAAAAATGAAAATTCAATGGAACATAGTAAACATGATCTACCATACCAAAATTAACATTATAACTATTCTTAAGGTTATCATAATAAGATAGAAATAATAGATAAAAATGTTATACATTTATAATAGGATACATATCAAAACAACTACAGACTCTTTTTTCAAATAAACTATAAAACATACTTAAGTTATGTTGGGTCATTTGAGGGACTTTACATTCAACAAAATCTCATAATAGGTAATAGGGGATCAAAAAAGTTGGCATTCATCTATAAATCAGCTTTTTACCTTTTTCTGATGAATTACAAAAACGATGCCAATATTTTATGAAATAACTCTTTAAGAAAGAAATGGTAATCTCTGCCTACCAAAAGATAAGAATCTGTTCAGCAAAAATGCTGCAGCCTAATTAGGTTATATGATAAAGAGAATATTTGCCACATTATAAATGAGAACAGTAATATCATAAATAACAATTGAGGAGCAATGTAGTTTAAAGGAGATAGGATTTTGGAATCAGAAGGTCTGGAATCAAATCTCAACTCTCCTATCCATTATCCATTTCTTCATATCTGAAATGAGAGGTTTGGAATTGATGAAAATTATCAGTCATTCCTATGTCTAAGACCAATGATATTGTGGCAGTTCTAGAATTCTTGGTTAGTAATGGAACATGCTGAGATAGAAAAGATGTATGATAATTTAAAGCAAAGGACATTTTACAAAGAATATCTCTCTATCTTGTATAGACAAGAGCAAAAATGTTTTGACAAAAAAGTAAAATAAACAACCAAAAATAAATGCATATGTTGGATAAGGAATGATGTAGAATATCATCAGTATAATCAGTGTACCAATTAAATGGAATTTTCTGCCTATTTCTAGATTGGCAATTAGAGCTGGCAGTGGCTCAAAAAAACCCTGATGTCAGGGAAGACACAGTATGGGAGGATTGTGCCTCGCCCTTCTACTTTCTTTTTCAAGGTCAGTTGTAGCTAAGAAAATTGTATTCATAGTAATAAGGAAAATGGCAGCTACAAAATGGCACAGACTTAAAGTGACAAATTAGGTTACCTGAAAAATTCACTTTGATGAGTAAAATCATTCCCCAACAACAACTAGCGTTTTGAGATTCAAAACCAAAAAAACTAATGAGAGTGTTTTGGTTGAAATATTTTTCCATTCAGCTCCTTTTCTGTCAATCCCCCAAACCAGTTATAAAGGAACTCAGGTCAAATGACCAAATGATTTTAGTCAAGATTTTCCCTGAATGAATTCTATATAATTATACATTTATACCTTATATGTACTCAGAAGTAAGGCATGGGATACACATTTAAAATACAACAGGATCGCAAAGCTTCTCCTTCTGAATTTGCTGTTTTGCTTTGCTTCTTTTTCATCCTGTTCTATATAAGTTAATTTTTAATATAATGCTTGTTCTACATAAGTCAATTTTTAAGTATAATATTCAATATATACATGATTTGATGTATTGGATATTTCCACTATCCTTATGGAAAGAAACCCATGTGATCCTTATCTACATTCTCTTCTGAGCGTTTCACAAAAGGGATTCTTAGTCTAGGGTCCAAGAAGAGTTTTAAAGAAATAATTTTGATTTACATATACATATTAGATATATTCTCTAATTTATATACACTTATCCTTGATTTATGAGTGGGTATTATTCTGAATTTTCTTTTTTATACTTCCCCTGCATTTCACCTAAGTGGGAAGGATATACCACAGCTGTTCTACTATGTGGAAACAAGTATTTTCATGCTGAAGGATTACTTGACCATCTTTCCCCATACCTGGTCAACTTCCCTTCTCTTTTTTTTCATAATTATAACTTTATTGACAGACCTTATGCCTGGGTAATTTTTTACAACATTATCCTTTGCACTCACTTCTGTTCCGATTTTTCCCCTCCCTCCCTCCACCCCCTCCCCCAGATGGCAAGCAGTCCTATACATGTTTAAATATGGCACTATATCCTAGAGACAATATATGTGTGTAGAACCGAACAGTTCTCTTTTTGCACAGGAAGAATTGGATTCAGAAGGTAAAAATAACCCAGAAAGAAAAACAAAAATGCAAACAGTACATTCATTTCCCAGTGTTCTTTCTTTGGGTGTAGCTGCTTCTGTCCATCATTGATTAATTGAAACTGAGTTGGATCTCTTTGTTGAAGAAATCCACTTCCATCAGAATACATCCTCATACAGTATCATTGTTGAGGTATATAATGATCTCCTGGTTCCGCTCATTTCACTTAACATCAGTTCATGTAAGTCTCTCCAAGCCTCTCTGTATTCATCCTGCTGGTCATTTCTTACAGAACAATAATATTCCATAACATTCATATACCACAATTTACCCAACCATTCTCCAATTGATGGACATCCATTCATGTTCCAGTTTCTAGCCACTACAAACAGGGCTGCCACAAACATTTTGGCACATACAGGTCCCTTTCCCTTCTTTAGTATCTCTTTGGGATATAAGCCCAGTAGTAGCACTGCTGGATCAAAGGGTATGCACAGTTTGATAACTTTTTAAATTATTCCAAATTGCTTCCAAATTGCTCTCCAGAATGGCCGTATGTATTCACAGTTTCACCAACAATGTATCAGTGTCCCTGTTTTCTTACATCTCCTCCAACATTCCGTATTATTTTTCCCTGTCATTCTAGCCAATCTGACAGTGTTTCTCAGAGTTGTCTTAATTTGCATTTCTCTGATTAATAATGATTTGGAGCATATTTTCATATGGCTAGAAATAGTTTCAATATCTTCGTCTGAGGATTGCCTGTTCATATCCTTTGACCATTTATCAATTGGAGAATGGCTTGATTTCTTATAAATTAGAATCAGTTCTCTATATATTTTGGAAATGAGGCCTTTATCAGAACCTTTTACTATAAAAATGTTTTCCCAGTTTATTGCTTCCCTTCTAATCTTGTCTGCATTTGTTTTGTTTGTACAAAAACTTTTCAATTTGATGTAATCAAAATTTTCTATTTTGTGGTCAATAGTGGTCTCTAGTTCTTCTTTGATCATAAATTCCTTTCTCTTCCACAGGTTTGAGAGGTAAACTATCCTATGCTCTTCCAATTGATTTATAATCTCATTCTTTATGCCTAGGTCATGAACCCATTTTGACTTTATCTTGGTGTATGGTGTTAAGTATAGGTCAATGTTCCCTTCTCTTTAGAATTGGCTTCTTTATTTCTAATTCTTCTGAGCTCCTGTGTCCAATTGGATGAATGAATCTATTTTTTGGAGGATGTTTTTGTAGTGTTCTATGCTTTACCTTGTGAGTCATGACATTGAGGGGTTGGAGAAGAAAAACAGAAAGAACTATATTTGATGAATTGCTTTTAGACTTAGAATAGGAACTTGAATAAACTGGAAAATCCCAAGTCTGAGCCTATGAATCTATAAACTGGCAAAGTTGCAAGATATGGCCTATAGAGCTGTAAATATATGAGGCTGGAATCAGGGATGGGAATGGGGGTGGTCTATGGAAGGTTATGATCTGGAGATTGGTCCCAGTGCTGACCTTTATTTATTAGTGTTTTTGAATTAACAAAAGTACTCTTGAGACCAAAACAAATAAATACTGGAAAAGTCAGAGAGAAAAACATTGAGACTGACCCCTGGAGATGTTCCTGTACAGGTTTAATGATCATCTGTAAGGTGTGTTATAGAGGTGACATTCATGTTTCAGGAAAGGAGTTTAGGGAAGTAGATTAAGTGACCTTTCACTTTTAAAGTTCTGTGGTTCTTTGAGCTTAGAGGCATCTTTCTTCCTTTCCTTGGGGATCTGAGGAGAAGATAGACTTGAAAAAGCCTCACACTTAAGAGACAAACTAATCAGTTCTTAACCCGGTTTCTTTTGGTGACCATTAATTTTTTTGTCCTTTCCTCTGAAAAGAAACCTCGTGAAGCTCACAATTGGGAACTCTCATCTATCTGAGCCTCTGCTGATTACCCTTTCACGGAAATTGAAAGACTGGTGTCAATTTCAACCCAAGAAGCATTGCATCCACTGAAATTGACAAAATGATCACTTTTATCAATTTCAGTCCTTGTCAATTTTAGCAAAGGCTCACATCGGCATGTTTCTTTATTTTTCACTATTTTTCCTACTCATATTGAATTGAGTTTTTTCCAATTTCTGAATATATGTGTATGAGTGTATGCACACATATATGTTATAAGCATTGTGTTACATGTGATAGATGTATACACACATATATGTCTATATAGACTATTGTGTGTGTGTGTATGTATATATATATATACACACACACACATATATATGTGGAGGAATGATAAAAGTAGAGAGTAAATTCAGATGAGTGCTGACAATAATATATGCATGTATTATATATGTAAATGTGCACATATATGTATGTGTGTATAAAGTACATAGGAATATATACATATATTATAATTCTATCTATTGATCTATAAATCCAGTAGAATAATAAATAGAATTTATAGTCAGATAAATGCCAACATTTATAATATATACGTATATATCTATATGCATACATGTGTACATATACATATACTATATCTGTATATTTAATTTTTGAATATATTTGAATATATGTATATATGTGTATATACATATCCAGCCATGCATAACAGAAATACAAATAGACAGACATACAACTATATGGTCAAGTAGATGGAATGCTGAGCTACTTTATGTTATAGATATGAGCCACTTCCTGAGTTCAAAACTGACCTTATATACTTACTAGCTGTGTGATCTTAGGCCAGTTACTTAATTCTATTTTTCTCCGTTTCCTCATTTGTAAGATGAGTTGGTAAAATGGCAAATAACTCCAATATGCTTACTATGACCCAAATGGGATTATGAAGAGAGGACTCTATTGAAATGACTCAACAGCAACAACACATACACAAACATATATAGAAAGACACACACACACACACACACACACACACATATATATATATATACACACATATACACATATACATACATACATACATATATACACATATTTATGGAGCAGTGATAAAAGGTGGAATTTGAAATTTGGAATCAGATAAATACCAGTATTTGTCAATAAACGACAAATAAACTCATCAAGGCATGTGATAGTTAAAATTGTTTTCTTTGTGTATATGTGTGTGTGTGTGTGTGTGTGAGAGAGAGAGAGAGAGAGAGAGAGAGAGAGAGAGAGAGAGAAAGAGAGAGAGAGAGGATCAAACACACACTCAGAGAGAGAGAGAGAAAGAGAGAGAGAGAATGAATGAATGTGTGCAAGAACATGCAATGATAATTAAAGGCCAGACACCAGTTGATGTCTGCAAACTATATAGGAAATTCACTAATTAGGTTCCTGTTTATACTTCTTTTTCACAGTTTAAAAGGCAGTATTTGGCTAATAGCAACATATAAATTTCTGTTTAAATGGAGTCTTCCAAATACCAAATCTCTAAAACTTCCCAATGAAAGCTGAAACCAATATTTAAGCATTTTATTTTCAGCTGAAGGTACAGTTCTCTGACTTTATAGTCATGCTCTAGGGACCAACTTAGCTATCTGCAAAGGGAAGATAAAGGATAAAACAAAAACTGAGACTCCTTCCGTGTGCTTGTGGTGCATCAAGAATGATGCTTTATATTTAAGTTTCCAAACCACCGATTTTCCATCTTTGAGGACAGCTCCCGCATATTTACAAGACAGGAGATGGGGCATGTTTCTGCACCATTTCCTGTGTTATAAAAGAGTTTGTTTGAAAAACATCATTCCTTGAAATTGACTGATAAAATCATGACTCGTTAGATTCATCCATCCTAAAGGATGTAAACCTATACATAATATGTAATGTTTACTTTTATCAGTTGTGATTCGAGCAGCCCTTACACTCACATTTAAGAACTATAGGTAAAGAAAAACATAGAAAACACACTTAGGTGGATGTTAGGAGACTGCTTTTTTTTCTGTAGAATATTTAGCAAGCCGTACAAGATATTTGTGCCTCAATTTCCTGAAAGATTCAGATTGAGTGGCTGCTAAGGTCACTCAGCTCCAAAGTTTTAGAAATTCAAGAGGATATATTTTGACACATGAAAAATAATGATGGTGACATTTTCCTGTTCCTTTTTTTTCTGGAATTATATAGTCTGAATTTAGCTGGAGTATCACATACAGAGAATTTTATCAGTGGGATCCTATAGAGATATTTTCACATTACAAGGTATAATAGAAAGAACAATGAAGGAGCATGGTTTGACTGTTACTTTCTCTGTGGGCATAAAAAAGTCATCTAACCTTCTGAGCCTCAATTTGCTCATTTATAAAATATGGATCTCAGAGTAAAAAAAATTAAGCTAGAAGGAAACAGATAACTGAATCAACCCCTATTATTTTACATGGGAGGACAGTAGGGTGCTAACAAGCCTTATGATTTACCTAAGGTTATTAGGGTAGTTAAATGAAGAAGTAAGATTCAAATACAGTTTTTCTAATCCAAAACCAATACTTTTCTATCTCACAGGGTTCTAAAATTGTAAATTATTAGTCATTCTAGACAAACTATTTAGCTTTAACAATTGGGACACATATTTCCAAATGATTTCATTTTTTTACTAGAAGGTGATTATTAAGAAATATGAATTTGTAGCAGTTTGTTCTGTTGTGTCAAATCTTGATTATACCATTTTCATTTTCTTGTTGTCCCATGGGAATTATATCATGGATTTTGATGGATGAGCTAGACTACTCTTTCTGTCTGGGCAGGTGTGAGATAAATTGGTGGGCAGGCTATGATCTTTGGGCAAATTGCTCTCTTTGACTACAATATATATCGATGAGAAGTGTCAGTATTCATATACATACTTGTCAGTTGCATTACCTAGCTGATGAAAATATGAGTTAGAGCAATATCAAAATGAAGAGACAGAATTTTGCAATGTCATTGGAAATTAGTAAGAGAACAGTCACCCAAATCTTACAAATATAATAAGGGAAAATTTCAGGGCAGATGGGGGATAGGGAGCTAGTAGCATCACTTAATCACATTTAGAAGCTTAATTTCTTTTTCATAATCTGTCCACAAAATGCTTTCATTTACAATTCAATAAACATCATAAGTATCAATCTCATTGGCCAGGGTGGGGCAGGGTCAAGGAGACAGGTTGGGTACTGTTTTATGACTTGAACTCCATATTTTACTTGCATTTTCCTTCTTTGAAGCAACAAAACAAAACAAAACAATGGTACTAGGATGAAGTCATTTTTATAGACACTTTCAGAAGGAGTATTTGGTATCTGAGTTCTCTTTTTGAAATCACTTTCAGAGTATATGTATATATATGACTTATTTTTCCATCAAACTGTTTTATATACAACATATAATTTAAAAGATGGCATGACTATATCTTCTACATTAAGTACAAGCCTATGTAACAAAAAGCAAACACTATCTTTATCTCTCAGACTTGTGGAGGAGAAAGAAATTTGTGACCAAAGATGAACTAGAGACCATTACTGATCACAAAATAGAAAATTTTGATTACATCAAATTAAAAAG
This sequence comes from Antechinus flavipes, assembly GCF_016432865.1. NCBI lineage: Eukaryota > Metazoa > Chordata > Mammalia > Dasyuromorphia > Dasyuridae > Antechinus > Antechinus flavipes. Next base: position 33,820,020 of record NC_067400.1, on the reverse strand, counting down.
CCTTTGTACAAACAAAACTAATGCAAACAAAATTAGAAGGGAAGCAACAAACTGGGAAAACATCTTCACAGTTAAAGGTTCTGATAAAGGCCTCATTTCCAAAATATATAGAGAACTGACTCTAATTTATAAGAAATCAAGCCATTCTCCAATTGATAAATGGTCAAAGGATATGAACAGACAATTTTCAGAGGATGAAATTGAAACTATTACCACTCATATGAAAGAGTGTTCCAAATCATTATTGATCAGAGAAATGCAAATTAAGACAACTCTGAGATATCACTACATACCTGTCAGATTGCTAAGATGACAGGAAAAAATAGTGATGAATGTTGGAGGGGATGCGGGAAAACTGGGACACTGATGCATTGTTGGTGGAGTTGTGAATGAATCCAACTATTCTGGAAAGCAATCTGGAATTATGCCCAAAAAGTTATCAAATTGTGCATACCCTTTGATCCAGCAGTGTTTCTATTGGGCTTATATCCCAAAGAAATACTAAAGAGGGGAAAGGGATCTGTATATGCCAAAATATTTGTAGCAGCCCTCTTTGTAGTGGCTAGAAACTAGAAAATGAATGGATGCCCATCAACTGGAGAATGGCTGGGTAAATTGTGGTATATGAATGTTATGGAATATTATTGTTCTGTAAGAAATAACCAGCAGGATGAATACAGAGAGGACTGGCGAGACTTACATGAACTGATGCTAAGTGAGATGAGCAGAACCAGGAGATCATTATACACTTCGACAACGATATTGTATGAGGATGTATTCTGATGGAAGTGGATTTCTTTGACAAAGAGACCTAACTCTGTTTTAATTGATAAATGATGGACAGAAGCAGCTACACCCAAAGAAAGAACACTGGGAAACGAATGTGAACTATCTGCATTTTTGTTTTTTTTTCCCGGGTTATTTTTACCTTCTGAATCCAATTCTCCCTGTGCAACAAGAGAACTGTTCGGTTCTGCAAACATATATTGTATCTAGGATATACTGCAACATATCTAACATATATAAAACTGCTTGCCATCTAGGGGAGGGGGTGGAGGGAGGGAGGGGAAAAATCGGAACAGAAACGAGTGCAAGGGATAATGTTGTAAAAAAATTACCCTGGCATGGATTCTGTCAATATAAAGTTATTATTAAATAAAATATTAAAAAAAGCAAACACTATCAATAAAAATATTGAGTGTGGTTCCTACTGTCCAACTTTATCTTCTAACCATTAGCAAATTATAAACATTCTTTTGTGTTCCACACTTCTTAATAAACTCTCTTTCCTATTTGATAGTTCAATTAGTAAGGCATAGTCTAAGGGCATAGAAAGAGAAAGTGAAGAAAAAGAGATGGAAAGATTAAATTCCTATGATTTAAAATTTTCCTATCAAAGGATAGGAAAGTTCTCATTGTTAAGATTTGCTGGAATTTTGACCATTGGTCAGATAATCTATTGAGAATGATAATTTACAGAGCTTTAATCATTCAATATATCAATAAACATTTATCAAGCACTTGCTATGTGTCAGGTACAGCACTTAGTACTGCAATATACAGAAAAAAAATTAAATAATCAGATATGCTTTGAAAGAGGGAGCTAAGTAGCAGAGAGTCCAGAACACTGACATCTGGAAGATCTAAGTTTAAATCCTGTCTTAGACACTTACAAGCTGTGGGACTTTGGGCAAATCACTTGATTTCTGTTTGCCTCAATTTTCTCAACAGTGAAAAATAGCATCTACCCCACAGGGTTATTTTGTGAATCAAGCGAGATTTGTAAAATGCTTGGCACATACTAGGTGCCTAATAAATGCCTGTTCCTTTCCTTTCACCATTTCCTTTTCCACCATGTACTCCAAGAAGTTTGGTAAGTAGGTAGGTAGATAAGTATATAGATAGAATGATAAATCAACAGACAGACAGGCAGACTCATAAATAAATTAAAGATATAGATATATGTATAGAGATAATTGTGTTGTATTAGATAACATGAATGGTTTTTATTAACTCTGTTTTTATGAGGACATACTTGAGATTCTCCCAGAAACATCTATCACTTCATTTGGGCACAGATATCTATGACATTCTTTCTTCTAGTTAGTTACTAATGGCTCTATGTGAATTCTACTCAACAATGACCTTTGGGAGTATGTCAGAGGATCCAGACCCAGGAGTGGGGTAAATTATGAGCCTAGAGAAAATGAAAATCTTCTGTCAGTCAGCCTGTACTAAACTCTCCATACCCACAAGCTAATTTTTCATGGATAACATGGACTTGAAAGCTGTCACTGAATTATGTTACCTTGGTAACATGCTGACTAACAGGGCCCTAAAGGGGGTGGAGGAATCTTTTAAAAACTGTATGAAAAGAGCCAGGTAACCTCTGGCTAGCTAGCTGACAAAGGTGGTACAAATATGGGATCAAATTCAAAATTAAATTAAATAGTACAAAGCAATCATTTGGTCTAATTTACTCTATGAGAGACAGAGGAGCATGCTTGAAAGATTTGCCTTAGAAGTAGGAAGAATTGGGTTAAAGTTTATCTTTCACATAAAAACAATAGATAATAAGGTATATTAAAATTTGCAAAGTACTTTATGCATATATCCCACTTTATCTTTAAAGCAATTCAATAAGTTAGACTTTTGTTTAAGGTTGGTTCTCTCTTTGTTGAAATAAAATTGGAAGTACAGGTGCTACTCACAGGTAGGATCCCACAAGTGACTGGTGCTGGAGCTTTGAGCAATTTCATTTCTAACTTCACTTGGTTTACCCTTTCTTAGGGCACATAGTTGTCCCTTCCTCCTAGGATCTCATCATATTAATGCCAAACTTAGTGTGCATATCCAATCTGAAGCTCAGAACATCTGAGTTCAAGAAATCTGCCAATTGAACCTCCCTGGCAGCTAGGATTATAAGTATATCCTAACATATCCCTGTAAAGCTTTCTGTCCTCTACCTACAAAAAGCAAAAAAAAAAAAAAAAAAGGATTTACCTCTCTCTCAGAATACTGTGTTCAGTTAAGCACCAGGGGTGACTGTAATTATATGTATTTTCACAGGTCCTCTTTCAAAATGTGATAAAACTGAGGATGATCAATGCAGTTGCTCAAAATAACACTTTTGTTTGATAGTGTATTTTTATGGTACATTTGAGTGGTGAAAACTGTTCTTTACATGCATTGCTCTACTAATAAGAAAGTCTTTATACAAATGGGTTTTGGAACTGGAATTACATTCATGTAAAAACAAACAAACAAAAACTCTGACTGCTAGAACTGGAAGGAACAACAAAGATCCTGTCGTCTTTATTTAACTTTGTTTCATAGATAAGAATGCTGAGGTCCAGAGAAGTTATATGACTTCCCATGGCCATGAAATTAGTTTATGTTGTCATGAGGACCACAACTAAAGTCTTCCAAAAGAATGTAAAAACCTTGGGAGACTATTTAATTTTTTTCTTTGTATCTCCAGCCCTTAATATATCTGGCACAGAGGAGGTGCTAAGTAAATATTTGCTGATTAATGATTATGAATTCACATGGTAATATCATTTTCCCCAATAATTTCTGCTTCATGCTTGAGAGAAGTAAGCTATACAAAAATGTTAAAGGGACTCCCTTGATATATGTTTTTATATATACCCATTTGCCTCCTTTATTAGAATGTGATGGGACACCATAAGAACTGATGTGTTCATCACTAATTTCAAAAAGGAACTTACAAAGATTTTATTTTAAAAGTCCTTCAGTAGAAAAGATATGCCAAATTTTAAGAATAACCAAAAAAAACTTGGAAGAAGGAACCATAAATATATACCATCATTTTCTCATCTATTTAGCCAAGAACTTTATTATGAATAGGGCACAGGATTTAGGAAGGACTGCATAAACATCCATGAGACTGAAGCTGAGTGTGTGGTTTTACACACGGCAGTATTTTGTTGTCATTTCTTGAACTATCACTATGAACATTAAACACTTGCAGTTAGAATTTGTGCTAGAATACTTTTCACATTTCTTTTGGTGACAGATAGTCCAGAAATGCAAATGATCTTTTAAACCACATTTTGAAAAGTTTATAGCACCATATTTCTCCAAACTTTACAAATCACTTACAGAAAGAGATTTTCCAAAAGTCCAGAGGGGATGTTTCTTTCATTTTCACAGAAGCTGATATTTGTGAAATTCTATTTAATTACTCGGGCAATGTGTAGTATCATGGATGCTGATGCAGCCTTTCCTAAATGTTGTGCTTCTTGGTGATTTAAGGTACTCAAATTCTTGATGGAGAGGCAGATTTGGAGTTTGAGGAACTGAATTTAAATTCACTTTTGTCATTTACTAATTGCATGAACCAGAGAGTTTTTCCTAATGCCTCAGTGCCCCAGTGCCCTTTAAGCATACAAATTGAAAAGAATTTGCTGGCTGACTTGCTTGTTCTGGAGGCTTTCCCTAAACCAATGAAACCATAGGTCTAGTCACTATTATTACAACTCACTATCCTGAAGTACAGTAGAATAAGTCCTGGGCAGTTGTGGGGATTTCATGAGATAATATTTGTAAAAGCAACAAGCATAGGGACTGGTAAGTCCTTAATAAATGCATATTTCCTTCCTTCCTTATCTTCTTTCCTTCTGCCCTCAATATCTCCCTCCCTTATTTATCCCTCTAAGATTCTGAAAATGCCTTGAGAAGTAAGCTAACAAAATAAAAAGAAACTACAAACATCCTAAAACTTATGTGGATGAGCAATATAACAAAAATAAAGTGCAACATAAATGAAGTTTTACATGTCTGTTCTTCTTCCCATCCTTTAGCTCTCTCTATTCTTGTAATTGAATTGAAAGAATATAAAGTTCTTGTATTGGGAAAGAGTTTCATTCTTTGTATTCCCAGAATCTAGCACAGAGCATTACATATAGTAGGAGCTTAATCAATGAAGGTAGATTGATGGATTCAAGGCCATTTTGTTACTCAAAGTATAGAGTAGCAGAATAGTCTCTGTTCTACTTGCTCAATTAGTTTTCTTTTCATATCTCAGTTAACTAGATACTTTTTATTTAGGAATCTTAGGTGAAGACAAGAACATCACTTTCATTTTATAGGAGAAATGTGGCACAATACTTTTATTCCGTTATGGATCTCCATTATGGATCAACAATGGATCCATTATGGACATACCTTGACAGCCAACTCTACTATCACTCTTTAACCATGTCATAACACTGTGGCTTACTGTTGTTAGATTACTTTCCACTGAAATAGGTAGCTACCTATCTCTGTTTTACATGATGAATTTGATAAGAATTTTCTCAGAGAGTTTAAGGCACTTGCCAGTGCTACCAAGAGCTGACATTTAAATAGTATTTTAATATTTGTGAAGCTTCATGTGTACAACTCATTTTATTTTAGGTGTTATCATTATTGTCACTTAAAACATGGGGAAATTGAGTCTGAGAAAAGAACACTGGAGGAATTGTGGGATGTTGTTGGCAAGTTAAAAGTCAAAACAGTCCAGGTCCCTCCCTGCAAAAAAGGCATCAAAAGCAAGAATTAAAAAACAAACAAATAAAACAAAACAAAGAGAAAAAGCTTCAAGCAGAAATGAAAAATAAAAACATGGCAGGCAGAATCCCAGAGAGGCTCTGAGAGATGAAAAGCCACAGTAGGTAGAAGGTAAAAATTCAAGAGCCCCAGAGTCACAGTTAAAAAAACAAAACAAAATGAAAAAAAACAGGGCCAGAATAGCTCCCAGATATCCTGCTCACCTGAACCATAGCAACAGACAAGGCAAGACCAGTTTCAAAGCAGTCAAGCCCCCAAGTAGCTTCACACCAGGGCCACAGCAAGAAAAAGGGCCATAGTAGTATCTGAGAAACAAAGAAACAGGGTTCTTCCAGAGGCCAGCTTCCAGACCAATCTGAAGCATGTGATTAGGACCTGTCAGAGTCACGTCAAGGACAGAGCCAACTGTCTGGAAATATTCAGAGAGTAGACAGAAAAAGGGCTCAAGACCAAAACCCATGTTGAGCCACCAAGAAAATGAGCCAAATCCCAGAAATTACCAACAGAAATTGGCCACTAGTCTTAGCCAACACATCTGAAATTGGTCCAGGCCTGCTGAGACTATCCAAGAGGATGAAAAGGATCAATCTGACCAAAATAAAAAGCCTCAAACCAGAAACTGAAACAGGAGACATGAACAAACAAAAGAAAATGGCAAAGAAAATGAAAAAAAAACTAACTGAAAAAAGACTAAAAGTTTGACCCAGAAAAAGATAGTTAGCACCATTCCAAGTAGAGCCTCAGAGAAGAATGTTCTGGTCAAAATATCTTCTAGGTTAAAATGAAAAAAAAATGATGTATGGAATACAAAAAGAAAAAAATAGCTCAAGAGAAAAGAATGACAAGAAAAATTAACAAATTAGAGGAAAAAATGTAAATTAAAAAATTAGTCTCCTTGAAGACTAGAATAAGCTGAGTAATGTCTTCATAAAAATACAAGAAATTGTAAAATAAGATTTAAAAGATAAAGAACTGCAACATATATAATATCAAAACAAACAACTGATTTGAAAAATATATGGATATATCTAAAATTCATCAGACTAAAAATTATGAACAAAAATACCTAGATATCACATTTTTGAAAAATTATAATTAAAACTGCTCAGGTAAATTAGAACCAGAAGACAAGAGGAAATTTAGAATAATTAGAATAATCAGTTACCTATCAAAAGAAATTCCAAAGTGAAAATCGTTAAGGATATCATAAGTAAAATCCAAAGTTTCCAAGTCAAAGAAAAACAAAATAATTCACTCAACATCAGACAAACAAAATTTGGAAGTTGTAACTATAAAGAAGAAAGGAACATGGATTGTCATATTTGTCTAATGGTAAAAGAGAAACTCTTTCAAAAAATAATAATTCATCTAGCTAAAGTGAGCATGATCATATGGTAGAATGGGATGGGAGTGTGAATTAGGAAAAGAATGGGACTAGAATCCTTAAAGATTTTTAAGTTTTCCTCACAAAAATTAGATACTTTTAAAATAAAAAATGTACAATCTCAAGAGAAACTCAAAAAGGTAAAAAAAAAAAAAAACATATGATTGATTGGATAAAAGCATAACATTAAAAAGTTCTCCCATAAAAAGATTAGAAAAAAAAATAGCATCCTCTCATATTTCTTGTCTTCAAGAGTAATAATAGAGGTAGTTAAATAGGACAGAATTCCAAAGAGGTAGATTTGGGTTACTTTTAATAGTCTCCTTAAGAGCAGGAAATTGGAAGGAAAGGAGAATACACAGGATCACAGAACTTGAGAGCTTGAAGAACCTATTCTATCTGGCTCAGCCCAGAAGTGATCATCTAGTCTTTTTGAAGAATTTCAGAGAAAGGAAATCACTGTTGTTAAAGCAAATTATTCAACTTTCAGACAATTTTAATTGTTTATTTTTGAACCAGATAGAATAGAATCCCCAGAGTGATTTTAAAGCCTCCCCCCTTTTATTCTTTTTCTCCTGGTGATGCTTAGGCTTCATTTATTTAGTAGGAGCAAATCATTTCTATTCCTCTCTTACTATAAAACAAAAAGTTTATAAAATGTGGGTGCCATTCAGAGCCAGTTGATAGCATAATTGGACTTGGAACCAAGACCCGAGTTTCTTTTTTATTTCTTTTTTGTTTATGTTATATACATACATTCATTTTTATTTACATATTTCCATATAAATCATGTTAGGAGAAAAAAATCAGAACAAAAGGGAAAAGCCATGAGAAAAAAAACAGAAGGAAAAGAAAAAAGTGAATAAAGCGTGTGTTGATTTTCATTTGGTTTCCATAGTTCTCTCTGATTATGGATGACATTTTCCAACCAAAGTTCATTGGGATTGCCTTGGGTCACTGAACTGCTAAGAACCAAGTCTGTCATAGTTGATGATTGCACAATTTTACTGTTACTGTGTACAATGCATTCTTAGTACTGCTTGTTTCACTCGGCATCAGTTCACATACATTTCCAGGATTTTCTAAAATCAGCTCTTTATCATTTTTTATAGAACAATAGTATTCCATTCCTTTCATATACCATAACTTATTTAGCCATAGTTGGATTAGTTCACAACTTCACCAACAATGCATTAATGTCTTAGTTTTCCCACATTCTCAATAAAAATCATTATCTTTTCCTGTTATCTTAGTAAATCTGAGCGGTGTAGGGTGCTATCTCAGAGTTGTCTTAATTTGCATTTCTCTAATCAATGGTGATTTAGAGCATTTTTTTCATGTAACTATAGATGGCTTTAATTTCTTCATCTGAAAATTGTTTATTCATACATAACCTTTGACCACTTATCAATGGGGGAATGACTTATATTCTTATCCATTTGATACAATTCTTTATATATTTTAGAAGTGAAGCTTTTATCAGAGACACTATAAAAACTCTTTTTGTTGTCCTTTATTTCCTCATCCATATTTAGTCCATTCTGAGCTTTTAGAGTTTCTGATACTTCTTTTATAGGATTAGGTCACATTCTTATTTCAACTTCTTTTTAATAGCTCTGTTTCAATGTTCTGTACATTTGTTTTGTTCTGTTTTTTATCTAAGTTGGCTGATGTATTTATTCCTTTGAAAGAAAAATCAGGGAGGTAGAATTAAAAGAAAAGAAAGAATAAAATGGTAGTTCTAAGAAAGAAAAAGAAAAGGAACAACAGAGATAATAAAGATCACTTTGGTAATAACTGTGAAGCAGGCATTTAGATGTTTCAGTAGATATAATGTTGGGTCTGGACTCAGGAAGACCTCTATTCGAAGTGAGCCTCAGATGTTTACTGTGCAACCCAAAGTAAGTCAGTTAACTCTGTTTGCCTGTATTTCTTCATCTGTAAAAAGAACTGGAGAAAGAAATGGCAATCCAATCCAATATTTTTGCTAATTTGACCAAAGGAAGTCATAAAGAGTTAGATATGACCAATATTACTGAATAACTAAACTTTTAAGAAAGTTCAATTTTAAAAATTATCTTCATATTTGTAAATGTGTGTGTGTTGGGGGATAGGTCAAAGAAAGGCAAAGAGAGGTAAAAATTTAAGATAATAGCATGGATGGAAATATGGAATTAATAATCATAATTATAAATGTAAATGACATGAACTCACCTATAAAATAGAAGAAGATTATGGAATGGATTAGATAACAAAACCCAACATTTACAAGGAGCACACTTGAAACAGAAAGCTTTGTTCAGAATTATATGTAGTTGGAGTAATGTACTATGCTTCAGTTGAGCTCAAAAAAGCAGGAGGGACAATTAGGATTCTAGATGAGGCAATAGTAACAAAAAGATAAAAGAAATAAGCCAGGAAACATTTTACTATTCTTATAGAATCCAGACATATCAACCCGATAAAAATACCACATAGACATGGATACATATAACTATTACAGACAATTACAACCTTTAATTACTTAAAGAAAAAAATTAATTAAAATCTAGGAGAAAAGACAGCAGAAGTTAATAGTATGGAAGCTGAGTATGCCTCATTCAGAACAAGACAGATCTCACAAAAATATAAAGAAGAAATAAAATTCAAAAAGCGAGGAAAATGAAATTGTTCAAAACAAAAATTAAAAAAGGAAGATTAATAACTGAATATGACATTTTAAAATATTTTAACTAATATGCAAAACACCTGGTAATTTAAATTAAATGAATAAATATGTACAAAATATAAAATACCAAGATTAAGAGTATACAAAAAGATAACTTAGGAGACTTAAAATCATCAAAAAAATTTAACTAATTAATAAACTCCTACAAGATTAAAAAAGACACATAGTTTAAAATATAATTATGTTAACATTCAAAGAGTAAGAGTATACAAATTGGAAAAATTGGAATTAAAGAAATTCTTCCAACTTTTTCTATCATATAAATGTAGTCTTGTTACTGAAGCCAGGGGAAGACAAAGCAGAAAAAGAAAATTATAATGCTATATTATTACTGAACATCTTTGACAAAATACAAATTAGATATTAGCCAAAAGGCTACAACATGTTAAAAAATTTATATGCTATGACTATAAAAAATTTGTATTAGGAATAAAGAGTTGATTTAATACAAGGAAAACTACAAATATCATATAAATTTTAAAAATAACAAAAATGATGTAATGATTTGACAAAAATAGCTAATGAAATAACATGTAAAGCACATTGCATATATTAGTTATATAATGTTATTATATTTACAAAGAATATAATTTAACACCTGTTTCTGAAGAAAACAGTAGAAAACATAGGAATAAATGAACAATTATATATTATGCTAAGTAGAATATATATAAAACCAAGGATTATATGCAGGGGGGAAAGCTAGAAACCTTTCTAATAAGATCATGATTAATGCATGTTTACACATTATAAAGACTAATAAATTCTCTTTTATCTACCAGAAATGTTACCTATAATAATAAAGGAAATTGACATCAAAAGAATAAGCATAGACAAATAGAATACACAGTTGTATGTCTTTTGCATTTGATATGATAGTCTATACAAAGAACTCAAAGTCAATAAAATGAAATGAAATGACTAATGACCTTATTAATTTTTATAGATATAAAATAAAGTAACATAAATCATCAGTATTTCTACTTTCAAGACTATCAAGAAAAGCTAGAGAAATGCCAAAGAATCAAAAATATATTTAGGACTCTACCTACTACCACACAAAAACTATATGAAGACAACAACAAAATACTTTTTAAAAATAAAACTAAATAATTGGGGAAAAACTTGAAATGTAGGTTAGTTGATATAAAAAAAATCAATACCCAAATAAATTTACTTATACAGTGTCATATCAAACAAACTGCTAAGAAATTATTTTATAAAAGGAAATACACTGCTATAGGTATATATGAGTAAAATTGTTCCAGAAAGCAATTTTAAATTATATTTAACAAGTCAGTAAACTGTACATACTCTTTGACCCAATAATATCACTATTAGGTTATATCTCAAAGAGATTAAAGAAGATCTCTCTCTCTCTTTCATGATCATCAAAGTTCTATGCTATCTCTTAAACTGTAATTGTAAGTCTCTGAGTTTTTGTTTCTTCACCTGTACAATGGCAATATAACTTCTCTTTCTTAAGGATAGTGTGAGGATCAGATAACATGAAATGCAAATCTTAGTGTCCACTTTTTAATCAGGGAGCACCTATTCAGTTCTAGGCACTGTGTTAGGTGCTAGGGATGCAGAAACAAAAAAAAAATGAAATCAAGTGTGTGTGTGTGTGTGTGTGTGTGTGTGTGTGTGTGTACATCAACTATTTTTTGCAGTGACAAAGAATTGGCAAAAAATAAAAAGGTTGCTCATCAGTTGGGGAATGGTTAAATGAGTTTTTTATGGAAGCAAAAATTATTGAGCTATAAGAAATGATGTAAGAGAAAGTTGGCGAGAAATTTGGGGATATTTGAAATGATGCAAAGTGAATAAAACTAACAGAATAAATACCATTGTACAGGAGAAAATGCACAAACTTTGGTTTGCATAATGATCAATTACTATTGTAGACAGATTTTGGTAAAGTTATCCACTTCTTGATAGAGAGATGAGGGATTCGAGTTATAAAGTATTTTCTTGAATCAGGTAAATCTATTATATCTATTTTTCTTTCAATTTTATTGAGGAAGTATAGGAAAAAGTTGCGTAATTGCAATTGAATAGCAAACAAAAAGAAATAAAAAGAATTAAAAGAGCAATTCTGTAATGTTTTAAAGACTACCCTGGAGAGAATAGAAGGAACACCGTTAAATGATACAGTTTTGAAAATTGCATGTTGAATTTGTTATATTTGTTAATGGCCCTTCACATGCCAAAGATTTTACCATTTAACATATGACATAAAATTTGAATTTTATAATGAATGTGTAATGAATCTGCCTATCACAGAGATTTAGAAAATTACTTTCAAAAAGATTTAAGTATATTTCAAAGTATCATTGGTTAGTAAGTTGCAGCATTTGCCTTTTTTTTAACTGATGGGCTTTAAGTAAGTTCTGTTGGTCAGGACTAGAATATATAAATTAAAGGGCATCTTTTTCTTCTACTTAAAAATAAAAATCCCCTAGTGGCTTGTGCTATCCTATTTTTAAATAATAGTCCCCCTCTCCGCCCCATTATCAAAATTAATGGGGCTCTTTGTGGTCATTTAAGTCCCTTGACAAAAGAAATTTCTGGGCAACTAGAGATCGTTAAACCCTGTCCATTGATTTAACAATTGAGGACAAGAGAGGTTAGGTAATTTATCCTTATAGAGGACATATGGCATACAACTATACCCTATATGAATTTAGTGTTGATCTTGGAATTGACTAGTCAGCATGTCTTCAGTACCTACTATAAGCTAGGTCCTATGGCCAGTGTTGAGGATACAAAGAAAAATAACTTTCTTTACTCTCAATGAATCAAAAGACTATGATATTATCAATGATAGATAAATACTACACAGGATACTTAAAATATAAATATATAGTGATGGCGGGATGGTCATTGACAAATGGCGAAATCATGAAAATCCTCTTTCAGGCATTGACATGAGCTGAGCCTTGATAGATGCAGAAATGAGAATAGAGAGGATTCCAGGTATGGGGGGAAATTAAGAAGGGAGAATTGGGTGTAAGTCCTGCTTGAGTAACTTAAAATTATTAACTATTATCCTTGGCAAGTTACTCTCTAAGCCTCACTATTTATTTTGGTAAAATAGAGATCTAAATAATGCCTCTTTCAATGAGATGGGAAGTCTTGAGAAGGTACTATATGTGAAGCACTTTGCAGCATTATATGTATGCCATTATTCATCATCATCAATCATCATCAAAGTTCTCTGCTATTTCTTAAACAGTAATCATTAAGTCTCTGTGTTTTTGTTTCTTCATCTGTACAAAGGCATTTGTAATTTCTCCTTCCCAAGACTGGTATGAGGATCAAATGATATAATATGCAAATCTTAGTATCTACTCTTTAGTCAAAGAACACCCATTCAGTTCCAGGCATGGTGCTAGGGATGCGTAACAAAAAATGAAATCAATAGTTCTTGCCCACAAAGAGCTTCCATTTTGTTGGTATTCTTATTAGAACCAAGCTTTCCTCTGAAGTGATATCTGATGGTAACTATAAAGGGTCTGGGAAATAATAGAAACTTTAGACCTATTGGAATCATCATAAATTATATAACAAGGGAGTACATATTAATGACCTTTTACTATATCTATTCATTTTGCCAACTTTTTAATGGCTATATGAAAATGTGTAGAAAAAAACTTTTAAAAAAAAGATTCTGCCTTTGGGTATAGATCCCAACCACATGACCTCTAGGGGTCTACTTATAAGAGTACCACTGGCATTTGTATTTTAATGGAATATACATTTTTTTGAGAGTAAAGATGAATTTTTTTAAATTGACTTTGTATTTCATATGGTGTATAGTCTACACCAGGAACTTATTAATGTTGGTAGATTTTTTTTTCTTGTGGACATTATAAAAAAGTCATTGGAAAATTTCAAGGCCAAACAACATTCAGCGAGCCCTGCTAAAATGTCTCATAGCAGGAGATAAAATAGTCAAGATAATAATGATTTAATAAACAAACAGATTTACTACCATATTTAAAAAGTCAATCATGTAGGAATTTACCCTGAGACACCAAACAGTGACTTTACAACAATCCATTTTGTCTTGAAGTTTCTTAAAAGATATTTATATAATTTCCATTAGCTAACACTTTGAAGGCAAGAAACATGTTTGATCCACTTTTTTTCTTTTTAGTATTTAGTATTTGGTAGGTACTCAACAGATATTTGTTGACTAGATGAATGAATGATTTTATTGTTGCATTAGGCACAGCTTCCAGATGGGAAACAGTGTTTTGGAGTTTTCTTCCTTTTATAATATGTAACAAGCTGCTTGTGTAACATGAAAGTTCCCAACCTCTGCTCCTATACATGTACCCTGGAGCATTAAAGGCAAGGTGTATCTACTGTTTCTTCCTGAAAATGTGAGAGTCATTAAGGATACTAAGAGAAACAGGTCAGCTTTCTCTTGGAGAATTAATCCTTTATTAAATATTTAGTAAGGGCTCACTACACTCCAGAAACCAAGCATAATATTAGTTGGGGATGCTGACAAAGCAAAAACAGCCCCTATCCTCAAGGAGCTGACATTCTCGTAGAGAGACATCACATACATAAATCAGGACCTCCATGATACATTCAGAATCCATGGAAGATCATCTTGGGGAGAAAAGCTCTAGCATCGGGGGAGGTCGGGAAAGACTCCTGCCCAGTTTGGCAGCATTTGGGCAGATTGTGGAAGAGGAAGAGATTATTTATTAAGTACCTACTATATCCCATTTGGGCAATGAGGTGGTGCAGAGAATGCCAGACCTGAAGTCAGAAAAACTCATCTTCTGAATTTAAATCTAACCTCAGTTGAAATTGAGGAAACTGATGCAAATTATTATGATTTGTGAGTTGCTGAGACTTACACAGCTAGTGTCTCAGGCTAAATTTGAACTCAGATCTTCCCGAATCTGGTCTAATACTCCATCTACTGCTTTATCTAGCTATATCCAACATATGCCTTACTAAACGTGAGAGAAAAGCATGGAATTAATTATAGAAATAAAGAAAGAAAAGAAATGGGTTATCAGCTGAACTTGAAATTCACTCAAAATTCAGTGATACTTTTTTTTCTTTTCTTTTCCTTCTTTTCTTTTCTTTTCTTTTTCTTTTCTTTTCTTTTTTTTTTTTAACTAAGGCAATTGGGGTTAAGTGACTTGCTCAGGGTCACAGAGCTAGGAAGTGTTAAATGTCTGAGACAAGATTTGAATTCAGGTCCTCCTGACTTCAGGGATGGTGTTCTATTTACTGTGCCACTTTGTTGCCTCTATCCAGTAATACTTCTTATGTTGAAATGATTATTTTTCAAACTTTCTCCTTTTGCTTTATCTCCATTTGTTCTTGTGTTATTTTTAGTAGTAAAAATCCATAGCAATCCCCCACACTCTCCCCCTCCTCCCATTAAAAAATGAATAAATGAATTGAGGGTCACCTTGGGCAAGATGATGGAAAAGAGACCACAACTAGTTGCCAATTTACAGTTGAACTAGGGAAGATCAGAACTGGGAGAAAAGAATGGAAGAAGCATGGACAGGAGTAGCCATAATTGTCCACTAAAATGTAATTAGCCATCCCCATGGTAGCAGCAAGAAGAGCATGACCAAAAACAAATATCAATTTGTTTCAATTAAGAAACTGAATTTGGAAGAAGATTTCAAAATGTTCCAAGAACAATGTTGAAATAAAAGAAAGGTAAAGACTTGAGATGGAGCCTCACACCAGTAGCAGCTTCTCTGATGGGAAAGTAAGTCATTAAATAACTTCCAATTTTAACTAGTAATTATTATTGATAACTGGGTGCCAAGCTCAGTTTTCAATTGCATATTGAAGGAATATCCAGGCTGTCAGCACTAAGTACTAGTTTTCCAGAAGGAATCTTAGAAGACATTTCATGCAACCTCGTCATTTTACATCGGAGGAAACTGAGGAACAATGTCCAAAGTTACAGGGAGTGGATTCAGGACCTGAGCTCAGGTCATCTTATTCTCTTGTTAATGCACTTAGTACCATATAACACCGTTGGCTTCTACTACACTAGACTGAAACTCAGTAAATTGTATGAGACTGCAGAGCTCTGGGATTGCAAGGATAGAAAGACCATACCCCAATGCTTTTCTTTTTATATTGACTTCCACAGTTCTTTCAAGTGAAAAAAAATGAATTGAACAGTTGAATGATCAAATCTATGACTTCAACAATGATGGTCCTGAACTTTGATACTAGAGAAGGTGAAGTTAAAAGAATATGAACCATTTCTGGTAGCAGAAAAGAAAGAAATGCATCACTTAAGGCATACCTGCTGTTCCGGACCATCTGCAGATAAAAGAATATTATCTTTTCCTCACAAGCTTCCAACTCACTAATTATACACAAACAATAAGAATCATGCTTTTGCCAAGTGAATTATCTCTGCAGCCAGTAGCAACTTCTTTCTGGCAGAACTGACATGGAGAATGGATTCAATGTTTTACGAAAAGGTAAAAAAAAAAAAATACTCCTTTCTGGCTATATCATATTCACAAATTAAGGAAATGAAACTAGTTTCCAAAAGGGACAGCTGAAGATGTAAAATGAGAAGAAGCCAACTAACCTTGGGCAAAGTATTTGATTCTTTCTATTAGAAAGCCAAGGATTAACCTCATTCTTTAAAGTGTTGGATTTCAAAAAGAGGAAAAGGACACTTTCTTTTTATAAACCAAAAAGCTTTCGTGAAATGCAATAAAGCTTGAAACATGATGGATTTGAAAGAGATGATCATGGATATAAAGGAAGTTCTCAGGGGTGTGCATGGCTAGGGAAAGGTATCCAAGTGCTAAGAAGAGCAAACACCCGATGCTAGTGGGTGGTGGTTATTTCCTAACAAATACAAGCGTCTTTAAAATTTAAAGGGATATTGGCTGTTTTTCAAACTAAGCTGCTGTGAGGCAATCTTCTTGATTCAACAATGATTAAAAATATGGAAAGAAAGCTATGAGAAAAGTAATTATTGAAAGTGAGGAATGTTGTTCATGATTTTTTTTACTAATAAAAACATATTATTTGTATTTTATCTTCCAATCACTTAGCTTATGAATTCAAAATATGGACAGTCTTGGATTTAAAAAAAATGTGTAAAATAACCAAGGAGACTGATGATCTCATTCTGAGGCTGAAATATCTCATCTCTTAAAGGTTTAAAAATGATGTGCTGCTAAGAATATAAGACCAGGTCAGGGAAGCGGTGGCTCTGTCACTACAAATCTAGGTGACATTGGACAGATCATGTCCAAATCCAGACTCATCTAGTCTATTTGACTATTTCTTCTATCTCTTTATCTGGATCATTATTCACACCCTCCCTCTCAGCTGTGAGTCTACCTCAAGGGTTTGTTCTGCCTCCGGTTCTCTGTTTTATCCTTTCTCCCTTTCCAGTTTTATAGGCAATCATGGGCTTAAAAGCTTTCCCCCCTTTTTTGTACTGCTAAACTTCCCAAGATATCTTAGGGTTTACTGACTAGGTTTTTTTCTTAAGGACCAGGCCTTAAACCAAAATGAATCTGATTCTAATTGGCCATCAATAGGCTCTACACTCTTTGGGTCCAGATTGAATGTAAATTGCAGCCATTTCTGCTTTTGCCAGAAACCCTGAGAATCCTCCCCCTTCTACATTCATTTATTTATTTAGACTTCTTAGGACTAGGTGAAATAAGAGATTCTTTGCCTCAATTGCTACCTAGTCTTAATCACAGAATGGGTCCAGCCTCAGTCAAACTGAGACCTGTTGAAGAACTTAACTTAAAAAGGCCAAAGTCTTCCATTTCATCCAGAGCCAATTCCAGTTTTCCAAATCTCTATTTGGCCACTGGACCCAGATGGTTCTGGAGGGGAAAGTGAGGCAGTGACCTTGCACAGCTCTCCCTCCCTCTAATTTACTTGCATGTCATGGCATTACCTCCCTGATGCCATGATCCTCTTCCCATTTTACAGATGAAATAATTGAGGCTAAGAGAGATTAAGTGACTTGTTCAGGAACATAGCTATTAAGTGTCTTGATTCCCAAGTCTTCTTTTCTCTAAGTCCAGAATTCTGGGCACCTCCTTCCAAATCATAGGTTTAATTCTATCATTCTTCTGCCCAAGAAGTTTCAATAATTTCCTGTTGCCTCTAGTAACTTTTTAGCATTTAAAAATATTATAATCTGATGCTCAGCTATGTCCCCGTACATAGCATATATTCTTCCAATTATCATACACTTCAGTACAGCCAGATTGACCTACTGTAATTTCTTTTCCCCTTCTCCTTCCTTTTATAGTAATCTCTCTCTCTTACCTGGCACTCATCCTCTCCTCAACTCTACTTTTTAGAACTTTCCTTCAAACTCATCCCTTCCTGAATGAGATCCTGCCTCATCTTTGGTTTACACATCTATAAAACATCAACAATAATAATTATACTAACTATATCATAGGTTTGATATTGAGAAAGTGCTAAACTAAAGGCCATAGAAATACAAGCCATTGTTTCCAATCCCCTAAGGAAGCCAAATTGTAAGAAAGGAAAGCAATGGTACAGAATTCTAATGAAGACCTTTGAACAACATCGACCCAAGCAATAGAGAAGAGGATGTTGTGCCTCTTTTCCATCCCTCAGAAGAATAGATGCCTGGGTAACAGCTCAGTTTTTAAACTTGAATCAGCCCTGTGGACAAACGGTCAAAAGATTTCTCATTAGGCAGCTCTTTCTGGTACAAGACACCTTTGATTTGTGCATAAATTGGATATGAATGGGCCAGAGCTGTCCAAAGTCTTCAGCATCATTATTTCCTCCAGATTCATTGAAGCCCAGTGACAAGACAATGGTCAAGATGATGGATGATCTTCCAAGATCAATAACCCTGCTATGACTTTGTAGAAAGCCTTCAAGAGTTACTATAGCTGAACAATTAGTCACCTTTTGGTTTTTCAAGTTCTTCTTGTCCAATTCCTATTTTCCCAGTCTTCTTACATCTCCTTATACCTCACAACTTTACGACCCAGCGACACTGCAGTCCTTGAACAAGATACTTCTGAATCCATGTATTTTCAGTGTTTTACCCCCACGCCTAGGTCCCTTTTTTCTGCTTGCTGGTTTTTCTGGCTTCCTGCAAATCTCAACTAAAATCATACCTTCTTCTAAAAACCTTGTTTCATTCTCCTTAAGGCCACTGTCCTCTCTCTGAGATTATCTCTGATTTATTCTCTGCGTATCTTGTTTGTACATAGTTGTTTGTTTTCTCTCCCATTATTTTGAGCTCCTTGAGATCAGGGGTTCCCCTCACCTCCCTTTTCTCTGCATCTTCAGAACTTAGCATAGTGCCTGGTACAAAGGAAGCACTTCATAAGCAATTACTGACTTGATTAGATCCTTGAGAACCATATAGGAATGAGTCTCATTATCTAAAGTGATTAAGCTTCATCATCATCCTGCTATCCCTGCTAGTAGATGGGGGCCTTATGAGATGAATCCTTTTAGAACTCAGGGTCTGTTCCTTTTATGACTTGCTGAGAAAATAATTTAAGTTATCCAATGTTAAGGATCATGCTTGGGTGAAAGGGCAGGTCAATTCTTCTAGCAGGGGTTCTCAAACTATGGCCCGCGGGCCAGATGCAGCAGCTGAGAACATTTATCCCCCTCATCCAGGGCTATTAAGTTTCTTTATTTAAAGGCCCACAAAACAAAGTTTTTGTTTTTACTATAATTTGGCCCTCCAACAGTCTAAGGGACAGTAAACTGGTCCCCTATTTAAAAAGTTTGAGGACCCCTATATCTAGAGCTTCTGCAGCTGTGGATTGTGACACTTGAGGGAGCTGCAGGGACAGCTTTACTGACAGGTATTGCTTGTGGACTGGGAATGAAATAAATTGGAGGCAGAGGGAAGAGGAGAGAGGTCAGACAATATAATACCCTCTCAGTGGGGAGGTCAGAGAACAGCAACTGCCTCTCAATCTCTTTGTATCATCATCATCCGCTCACAAGAAGAGATAACAATTTCAGGTACTGGTGTCTGAATTCTGGAAACCACAAGAGCAGCTTATAACACTCCAAGTAGAAGGGAGATCATGTGTTATCCTGGATAGACTTCTGAAGTCAGACTTGGGAAGGGAAGGGAACAAATATTATTAAAATCTTGTACTAAGTGCTGTATAAACATCATCTCATTTGATCCTTAAAACAACAGCTAGGATCCCTTCCTACTCTACATCTATGACATTTTTCTTCATACTACTTGCTCTCCAGGGTAATGTAAAATAAATCATTTCAACATTTTCAAAACTTCTGGGGGGTATTTCTTTCTATTTTCATTAGAATGTTGGATATAAGTATTTTAGGGAAAAAGGCACTGGATTAAAACTCTTTCAAAAAGAAAAGATTCATCATTGTGCTTCCGAAGGATCATTTATGCATGTTAAATTCATCCCATGTCAATCGGGTCATGACAAATGTCATAAGAGAGAGGGTAGAAGGGAAAAGAGAGAAGAAACATTCCCTTCTCTCGGCTAGAATGTTATTACAAAGCTCTGCTGGGTAGAGAGCAAATCCAGATGAAATCAAAGCTGTAGCTCAGTACTTTCACCTCTGATGGCTCCAAAGGAATGAGAGACAATAAGAACAGGCTCTAACAAGCAAGAGAAAAGAGAGCTGTTGGCTGGAGACCTCTTCTCTGCACTACTGTGCAACTGCTAGAACTGTCCTTGGTGGATAGTAACTTAAGTAAGTGATGCTTTGGCTAACATCTCTGGCGGAGATCTTACACTGACATCCTGCGCTCAACCTATATAGTATTTCACAAAGGCAAGGAAGTCAATATTAAAGTACACACACACACACACACACAAAAAAAACAAAACAAAAACAGTGTGGAGCCTGTCTAGCTCCCAATGACACATGCTAAGTTCTAAGTTATCAGAGCAAAAAAAAAATTAAAGGTATTAGTCCATTCTCCCACCTACTCTGACACACACAAATTCTGTCTATATCTACTGCTTCTTTGCCATTCCTTTCCTAAATCTAAAAAGAACAAAACAGAACTACAAGAAGTAAAATTCTATCAGTTTTTGATTTGAAGGGAATTGGAACCCTAGGAATTGTGAGCAAAAAATAAATAATGTGATGAAATGGAGCAGGACATAATTACTATGGTCTGGATAAGGTCAAGGCAGCTCCATATAGGATTGGACGCCAACAAGACCCACAAATCATTCATCAAGTACATATTTGCTCTTCCATTCTTTCAGAAAGTTTGTTGCTCCATGTTTATATAAGTTATATTTTTCCTTCCTTCTCTAATACTCCATTTTCCAAGCACTTAAAAGAAAATGCACAAAAGCATCAAACTCAAGATCCCAAAGATGGGTAGGAGATTAATAGGAAAGGCAGGGGTAGCTGGGTGGCACAGTGAATAGAGCACTGGCCCTTGAATCAGAATCTGAAATTAAAATCTGGTCTCAGACACTTACTACCTGTGTCATCCTTGGTAAGTTGCTTAACTCTGCCTCAGTTTCCTCATCTGTAAAATTAGCTGAAAAAGGAAATGGCAAACCTTTCTAGTATCTGCCAAGAAAGTCAGAAATGGGGTCATGAAGAGTCAGATACAACTGAAAAACAATTTAATAACAATAAGAAGTTGGAATGTGAGCATTCCTGAAAGAAAAATCTTCATGAACTTTTTCAAAAAATAATGAAGGACATGCCAAGGGAGGGAAGAAGGGAGGGAGGCAAGGAAGGCTCACAATGAGAAACTGAGCTCAGACGATCCTGAATGTCTACTATTTCTGTATTTCATGGCAGTTTCCATGAGAACCTGTTCCAATTGTTCATGATGACATGAATGTATTCCTTAAAATTTCTTCACTCAATGAGGCTAATCATCAAAAAATGACTATTAGCTAACAGATGTTTAGAACACCATAACTCAAGAACAAACTTCAACATGGAGAGGAAGCCATCAGTACCTCTAGAAGAAGCATTCACATCTATAAAATCATGATACCTTTAAGTATTGAAATATTTAAATTGACAAAATCCAATTTGTGGGTTCTAGTCCCCTTTCAGAGTCACAGAACTTGAATTGGAAGGAAACTCTGAAGTTATGTAACTTAACTCACACACGAATAAATATTCTCTCTTTATTATAGACAAGAAAGTGGTCATCTACTATTTCCATGAAGACCTCCAAAGGATATGACACCATCTCCCGAGACAGCTTAGGATAGTTCTAATTGTTATGAAGTTTGCCTAAATTTGTCCATTTATTTCTCCTCATTGCTTCTAATCTTGCTGTCTGGAAACCGAAAGGAAGAAGTATTTATTAAGTATCTACTACTGGCCAGGAACCACGGTGAACATATAGAAATATCTCACAACCACCTTTGGAATTAGGTATTATTTTTATTAATTTTATTCATTTTATAGTTAAGGAAATTGAGATAAGGATAAGTGACTTGCTCAGGAACACACAGCTAGAAAGTATCAGAGACTGGATTTAAACTCTTCTTCCTGATTCTAGGCCCATTCCTCTATCCCCCATGACATGTATCTGCTCCTCAATCAAACTGATAGCAGAAGGAATCTAATTCTTACAAGCAATAGTTTTTTTTAAATATATGAAGATGGTATCAACTGAACTTTTTCCTCTTTATACTTAAGATGTCTGAGATCTTCATCTAATCCTCACATGACTTGAGGTTCTTCATTATCTTAGTCTACTTTTGAGGGTCTTGATGCTCATTGACATTAATGTCCTTACCGAATTAGGTGTCCAGAACTGATTAAATGATCTGGATATGGTTTGACACAGGGCATGGTCAGCAGTGCCATCCCCTCTTGATTCCTGGAAGCTACATCTCTCTTACTGGAGCTTCAACATAGGGCAGCCAAATTCTCCTGCTGATTCATTCCAATATTTCCATACCTAAATGTCTGGCTCATTCTTTTGCAGACAAACTGTTGAGCAAAGCAACTCTAGTTTACACTTCCATAGGATATTTAAACATAGGAGTTTAATTGTACTTTATACATCTATTATACTCTATTGACCTAAATATATTATACTCTATATACCTACACATATTTCCTATTTATTATCCAATTTGAGCGACTTTTGTTTGATCTACTCTGATCTCATTTTATATCTGGGGAAACTGAGGCTTAAAGATCTTAAATGACTTGCTTTGTTCAAATAATAATTGGAAGAACCAGGATTAGAACTCAGGACCTGAGAAAATAAACCTCAGATAGATGAAGATATCTGTCCATGATCACATTGCTATTAAATCTCAAGTCTTCTTTACTACAGCTCCAATGCTTAATTCACATTGTTGTACAGATCTTGTGAGGTGAATTGGAGGAAAGCAATGGAGACTAACAACTTGGCAAATTCTTTTGTTTTCCTTGCATGAGATAATCTTAATGCAAATCAGTGTAAGTAATTGTCCATTTACAATCTAAAAAAAAAAATTATCATCTACCAGAATAAGCATAGAGATGGTTCCTTATCAGGAAATTAAGTAGTAAAGACACTTATTAGTTGTGACCATAAATTTGTTATCCTTTATATTAAATTCAGTTGTAAGACTTTTGATTTATTCTTATTACATATCACCTTATTAAATTTGTCCCATGTATGAAGATCTTACTGTATTCTTATTATTTCCCAGATTGTAAACTACTTATTCTGTCCAGCTTTGGGTCATCTACAGCTTTGATAAGGAGATTCATTCAATTGTTTTCATTCATGTTGAACTCTTTTTGTCTCCATTTGGGGTTTTCTGGACAAAGATACTGGAGTGCTTTGCCATTTCCTTCTTCAATTCATTTTACAGATGAGGAAACTGAGGCAAACAAGGTACTCAGGGTCACATAGCTAGTAAATCTTCTGGACTCCAAACCTAGCACTTTATCCACTTTACCACTTAGTTTCCTGATAAGGAATAATCCATACTTTTATTCTGGTAGATAATATATATGTTTAGAATGTAAATGGATAGATACTTACGTTAATTTTTAACATGTGATTTGTATTAAAATTGTAACTTGACTAACACAACAATGTAACTTGGTCTTCTTCGAGAACAAAGAATAACAATCAACCAATAACCAAACTTGGAATCATAACAGCTTTAAGTGTAAACCTCTATGCATCCCACCATTTAGCTTTCTCTCCATAATAATTTAATAATTCCTGGAATGGCCTGCTCATATGAGTTTTGTAAAGCTTGACTCATATATGTATCAATTATGGGGAAGGAATAATTCTTCATTTCTAACCCCTCTTCTTCCCTGATCAGCTTTTCCAATTACTAATCATTTTTATTCAGGGCTAGTTTGTTGAGAATGGTTGTGAGAATTCCAGAAAAGTGGTGAAAATTTCTTTTTCAAAAAAAGCATTAGTCTTCTAGCTTGAGCTAGAGATAACAAGCCTTAAGCTGAGCATTAGTCAACCAAAGGGTCACTCATATCAGCCTGTCCAAAGAAGTTAGCTGAAACATATAATTATAGTTCAAAAGAGCAACTTTGGTCATGTTTTCCTATGAGATTTGAGCAGTTAAACAGGCATAAAAATTAAATGTAAAAGCAATCTTTAAAATTAATTAAAATGAGATGATTTGTGTGGAAATCAATAAAGGTTAATGGGAGCACAAGAATACTAAAATACCCATCAGATCTCAGTAAATGGAATGACACAAAGAAAAACTCCTTCACTGAGATAAGTTTTTTATAGATGAAAAACACTTATATGTACACATAAACTTGCATGCTGGTCTCAAAAGAATCAACTATTTCCTATTTTGACTCAATGATAGCTCACATCACTGATTTCAAAGAAACAAAGAATTTTAAGAGTGGATAGAAATCTTCATGGTCATCTAGTTACTCTAAATCAACTAAATTCCTGATGAAGGGAAGTCATTTCTTGTTTAAAGGTCTCCTCAGAGAGGGCAATGAAAGCTTCCTAAGACAGTACACTTTTGGATATTGATAGTTGTGAGGAAGTTTTGCTCCCTATTAAACCTCATTTTGCTATTTTATCTTTTTGTAGTCTATTTATGGAATTAAGTCTTTGAGCCACTTCCCAAGTATCTCAACATCATTTTAATATGTTTCCAAATGTAAACTTGGATTTCTTCCTCTGCCTTCTCTGATTGTTAGATGGGTTTTTCCTTCATCTTATTAGAACTTGGCCTCTATGTCACTTCTCAACCATTTTAACACTAGCCTTTCTATCTCTTCAAGGTTTTTATGTGTGTTGTCCTCCTGCATTTGCCCTTGCAGGCAAGATTTGTTTTGCTTCCTTGTATTTATATCCCTAGTGTTTAAGCACAGTGCCTGGTACATGGCAAGTATTTAATTAATTTTCATTCTTTCTATCTGTCTATCCATCCATCCATCCATTCTAATGTAGCTACCTATCCATTCAATCTAATCTGATTCCTTTATCTACCTATTATCTATCTGTGATTCTACCTATCCATCCTATTGTATGTATGTATGTATGTATCAGAGACAGGATGACATGAAAAATTGTGAGCCAATCTCAAGGTCAAGAAGCCCCTCAAATACTGTCTCAGATGCCACAGGACCATAAGTAAGTAAGTTATCTAGTGCTCCTAAAAAAGTTGTAAATTGTCAACTACTTGCCTACTTGACTTGATAAGAGTGAGATCTCTCACCAGGATTTTCCCACAACACTGAAATCACAGATCTGATATGATGTATGTGTGCCATATATCCATGCATATATATAGATAGATAGATAGATACATAGATATGGATATAATCAGATAACCACACATTTATAACATATATTTATTATACAAATATATATTTCATCTTTGAGATCTTTAAAAAAAGCTAACCAAAAAAAAAAAAACTCTACTAAACTTGCTTTAAAGACATATAAGGGAGCTTTTGCTCCCTGAAAAGCTACCATTTTTCCTTATAGGCACATACAAGATTTAAATCACAAGTTATTGTGTCAAACAAGGTCTTCCTAGAAATCCAGTTACTACTTTCTTTGCTTAAAGTCTAAGCAAAAATATAAGTTTTCATGGTCTATATTAAAGTGTCTTCTCCCTGCAAGTGCTCTTTTAAAAAAGGACTCAATTCACACATAGTATAGGCTGGAGACACATATTAATTTAGTTTTCTGCACTGCCAATATTTTCTATAACATTAATCCATAGCCATAGATTAGAAGTTTATTATGCTCCATGATTTTTTTCTACTGATTCACTTGAAACTTGCTTATATACTCCTTCAACAAGCAAAACAATAATCTTTTCTATTTTTAGGGCCTTTCCACTAAAGTCCTTTCACATAGATTATTCCATTCACTTTCACAGACTTTATACAAAACAAGAATTCTTTCTGGGACACCAAAAAACTTCTCTTCATTATTAAAAAAAAAATCATTCTTAGTAGTCTATTCCTATTTCTGAAATTCAAAGAAGGGCAAGAACACTGACCTTGACTTTATGACCTCAAATTCTCAAGCACAAACTAGGTTTACACAAGATCCAATATTAGGTTCAAGATAGCCAGCTCATAAGAGAGCCTGGGACACTGGAAAAAAAGAAGATGACTAGGAGTCAGAGACAGATGTAAGTTCAAATCCTACTGCCAGTGTTTGGATAGAAGGAATGTGTTTTGTTTCCTTAATGTATAATATGAATGTTCAGATTTGCTTTGCATTTAACCTGTGTTTATTGAGCGTGGGAACATGTAATATTTATTCAGCAGAAGAAAAAGTCCTTGAGAAGAGGGACTCTTTTGTATTTACATTTATATTTCTACATTACCTAACACATAGTAGGTACTTAATAAAAGATGAAAATGTGGATTATACTGGATAGATCTAATATATTTCTAAGTCTATTAGATTAGTAATCTGTTCTTTGAGTTTAGAGTTTATAAGTATAACCAGTTATTTTGAAATCAGCTCTGAGGGTTCTACCATAATTTTCTCTTCATCCTTCCCCAGGCTCCAGGAGCTCAACAATTTCTCACATAATCACTGTTAGAAACACTGATTCTTCTCTGAACCAATTACCAGTCAAACCAGTCAGTTGGTTCTACTGCAAAAGGCTGTTTCCTGCCAAACCAAAATCAATACTGTCAACCATCAATTATCTGTCCTAATGGAGGAGAGCAATGCCCTTGATAATCAAAAAATCATTTCTATTTAGTTTTGGAAATAGTATATACGCACACTGGATTATGGGTAGGTATGAAGTGCAATAAATATACTTTGGTCACTCCTTGCTCAAGGAACTTACCCTTCTCAAAGTTAAGAACAAAGACAATCAGCCAAATCCAAAAAGAGAAACTAGTGGAATAGAAATATTTTTTTTCCAAGCTTATGCCTAAGGTAAGAAGGAAAGAAAAAAAAAAGGAGAGGGGAAAAAGGGAGAGGGAGAAGAGAAGGAATAATCTAAGAAGTCTTTTTTGTGGATGATGAATAATAAAAGTTGACACCTATATTTTTTCAAATGCTTTACATTTTAAAATCTCATTTAGTCCTCACAACAATTTCTGAGAAATCATTGGTCTTATTTTAAAGGTGAAGAAATTAAGGCACAGAATAGGAAAACGATTTGTCCATGATTACAGAGCTAGAAAATATTCAATCAGTCAATTCACAAACATTTAATTACGTGATGACTTGGTGCTTTTTGCTTTACTAAGAACTAAGATACAAAAGAAAAAGAAAGAAAGAAAGAAAAAGATAAAAAGCAAACAAACACACACACACACAAAAACAGCCAGGATTCAAATCCTATTTGGGAGATGCCCGAGGTTGAGGAGGTTTCAAATACAAAGTCTTTTCTGCTAACCATAACCTAAGTTTAGGACTTATTGGCTCAAAATTCCAGAGGGCCTCCTTCAAACCTCCATTTTCTTAAATTCTTTTATGAGTAGCAGGGCCTAAGTGGAATCAGTCAACATAAAGATACAGGGTAGGACAGTCCTTGCCTAGAGGCCTCCAGGATAATCAATAAAGGAAATAATCCAATTAAAATAATAAAGAGTTGGTGGTATAGAGCTATATTATTGAAATGCCTACCATTATTGACATTTCAACTTTATGGTCATTAAAGTTTGAAGTTAGAATTTCATAGGCTCCCTGATAATGTCATTACCAGAGGAAACTTTGGCACTCATAGTACCTAAGCAAGACAAATATTTCAATATACATGTTGCCCTTTTCACACTAGCCACAGTTCACGTTTATTGTTCAATCTTTGGCATTCGGTACATGGAAAACAACTTGTCTTATCTGTATATGGCATTTAAACTTTTCATGATAAATATATACCTGCAACTGGCTTAAGTCAAAGAATCAAGAATCAAAACCCTATTGTATTTCTTTTTGATCTTAGGCAAATCATTAATGACTCTGTGCCTCTGTTTTCTCATCTGTAAAATGGGGGTGGGGGGGTAAGCCAGAGATGTGCTTTAATCTTCAAACCCAAGCCTCCAAGGAAGAGGAAACAAAGAGGTATATGAATTCTTTTGGTCTTGCTTTTAACTGAGGGATAAAATGGCTCAAGTGTTGGGGGGCGGGGGAAGAGAAAATGGTGGTCCTACTTACTCCCTCTCCCTTCCTTCTAACATGTGACTGGTCTCTAATTCTAATATAAAGTCTTCTTATTTAGCTAAAGACAGTATCTTACTGATCTAATTTTATTTTTCCTAATTACCTGTATTTGACTCAGTCTTTTTTATTTCCTAGTATGCCTTTACTCTGACTGTGAGGGTGAGGAAAATTCTAAGAGCCACAGGAGACAATGACCTTTCCACTACAAGGTTGGGATCTGAACGCTCCAGTCCATTTTCAGAGAATTTTCACTCTAGCTGGAGGTATAATAACATGCCATTCATGTGTTCAATTATTTTATACCCAAGCACATTATTACTAGAAATTTGGAGTCTTAAAATCTGCCTCAACAGACCTGAGTCTAAGAAAGGGTTATACTATGAACCATTGCATAAAATTATTAATATAATGCTCAGTGTCAGAATTGCAGAAACAAAAGCTTAAATTCTGACAGCTTTTCTAGTGTCATAGAGAAAAACATGCCAAGTTTAAGATTAAAACATAATTAATGATACTGGTCTTGTTTCCAAAACTCACAGGCATAGATCAAAGTAATTAGGTAAATCTCAGAGTTGTAAATTGTTAATAAAATGATGGCTAGTTAAATCATCCTTGTTATTATCAATAATCAGATGAATATAATAGTTTCATATCTAATTTTTAAACAATAATTCATCTTTACAAATGGAGAAGAAAAGACATCTCTACATCTCTATTCTCTTCAACTCTCTAATTGTCCACCCAGGAAAATTTTTTGTCTTTTTTTCTTCTACCAATTCTCATCCCCTACTGATGATGGCTACTTTCTGGAATACTAGAATTCAGCAAAAGTTCTGACCGTGTTTCATTTCATTTCCAAATTGTCAGGTTACTTCCTCCATAGTTTAGGAGCTTCTCATTTCAGCTGCCCAGTTCTAGATTCAGGTGCTTTGATTTAATATTAACCATATTAGAGATAAAAATGATATATTTAAAATATTCCTTAATATAGAATAACAATAAATCCATTACATATTAATATGAATAACAATTTGTTTTATTTTATTCTTGCCAACTTTAATCAATTGTTTTGTTTTTCTGGTTATACATGTATATTAACTTTTTAAATACACATTTCATGTTTTGTTTTTTAAAACCTTACATTTTCTAAAACAATGATTTAGTGAAAAAAGTGTGGTTATTTTTCATATCTTTACAGATGTCTTTAATGTCTGACTTAATAGAAAACATCTGGGTTCTCATATCTGCTTCTGCCTCTAATCCGTTGCAATGTCACTTTGGTTGAAGTGAAGTATAGAAATTCTGACTTAAATATGTGGTTGGAAATAAGAAGAATATTTTAATTGGTAAATAACTTCTCAGTATTACTATGAAAGTAATTTTGATCCCATTGCTCCCCAAAGGAGTCTCAGTAATCTCAAGAGTCATCGGACTACATTTTGAAAAGGAATCACTTTCCTGTACCAATGAGCTGATAGAGATTCACTTTTTTCCCCCTCTCATCAACTTAGAACTGTGCCTCATAAAACAGAGGCTTAGTAATTATGTACTGAAGTGCATCAAATCTCAATTTAATATGATGAAACAATTTCACTTTTGAACATATATCCATTCTACCTTAAAGAACATATTGGGTATATCATTTGAGAAAACCATTGCATAATTCAAATGGGGTTAAGAACTAATTGCTAAGAAAAATGTTAGTAATTTAAGTCATATTTTCTCTATCACATCAACAACTGAAAATATGGATATTAAAGATTTATGACAATGGAATATTTAGAATTTCTGGGAAAAGAGTAGCCACACTTATAGAACAAAAGCAATCAATAAGGGTTTCTCAAGGGGTGGTAGTTGGAACAAGGAAACATATATTTATTATGGCAAATCTATATCAGTGACTGAAGTGTATCCTCTAACTCCCTGGAAGCTTACCCATTATCTTGGATGACCTTTTTTCATGGTGGCACTGAGTGATGTTTTCAGAACATCTAAGTAGAGAAATCCAATATCTTTATACCTAATTCTATAGGGCCATCCAAATCCTTCCATTTTGCTTTGTTGCAGTGAGTGCTGACCAATGGAAACTTGGAAACATTTTTTGCTCTGCAGTTTATTTCAAAGGTCTTTCTTGTAAACCCTAACCCTGGGCTATCTAGAGCTAATTTTCTATCTTTGTCTTGCTGTGTTCTCTATCTCTGTTATTTCCTAAGCACTTTGAAAGAGGGAAAGGGCATAAGTTCATAGAAGAAAAAAAATTTTAAAACCCTTTTTTTTCTTTTCAAAATGAAAAATTATAACTCCAGTTGATAGAATGCTGGATTTAAATTTGTGAAAGCTGAGTATGAATCCTGGCTGATAGGCTGTTTGTGACCCTGGCAACTCAGCTAACTTTTCTTTCTATGTAAAATGAAAATAACAGTATTGTTTTACCTTCCCCATACTGCTGTTGTGAGGAAAGCACTTTCTAAGGATTTGTTTTTGTCACCCTGTCGAAGTATACATGTGTGAAGAATATATATAAGAGAGAGAGAGAAGAGAGAGAGAAGGAACACCATAAATTGAATAATCTCCATAGATTCCCACTTTTATCAAGAAAAAGACTAAAGGTTACTGTTTTATATAGGAGACCTTTGTTTATTAGCTCTGTGCCCTTAAGCAAACCTTGATCTTTACAGATTGTGCTTCTTGTATAGCATTTTATAAACTATAAAGCACCATGTATATATAATCGCTGAAATTACTTCCAATTTATGTGTATACATGTGTGTACACATATGTGCACATATACACTGTGTACATGTTTATAACATGCATGGTTGAATAATTTTTTAAACAATTGTTTTGCCCTCCACTAGAATATGAGCTTTAAGAAAGCAAGATTGTTTTTGCCTTTCTATACAGCCCAATGCTTAACTCAGTGAAGCACCTAAAAAGAACTTTTTAATGAATGTTTGTTGACTGACTTATTGACTATGTGAGTTCCAGCCTGGCATTTCAAACCCTCTGGAATCTGACTCCCACCTGCCTTTCTCTTCTTATTTCATGGGGGCTTCTCTTTAACCACTCTCCATTTCAATCACCCAGGCTGGTTATAAATGTACATGATGTTCTTTCCCCTGCCTTTGTAGAATCAGACTGTAGGGTATGGAACACCCAATCCCAAACTTCTGCCTAGTGGAATCAGTTCCTCTCTTTAAAAATACAGCTCAGAGGAGCAGCAAAGTGGCACAGTGGATAGGATCTGAGTTCAAATCCAGCCTCAGACACTTACTAGCTATGACTCCAGACAAGTCACTTAATCCTGATCACCTATACACACAGAAAGAGGGACAGGAAGAGGGAAAGGGAGAGGAGAGGGAGAGCGAAAACTCAGGTCTTATAAACATGGTCTTTATGAATCTCCTTAAATATTAGCACTTTCTCTTTTGAAATTACTTTGTATCCTTTTCTATATACACTGTGAACATAGTTTAAGTAAAATCTAAACTCATTTTATCTCGTCTTTCTATTTCTAGAGCCAATCATATAAATATATGCTTGATAAGTATCCCCTTTGTTGTTGAATTGAAAGAATTTGATTTTGCTTGTAAAAGTTGTCCAGCAGAAACAGTGATCACAGTATTGTCCACTCAAAAACATTTCTAGTGCTTCCCATTTTCACAAACGTTGAAAAATCTCTCCCAAGGAATGAATAGTTATACAACAGCGTGTGCTTACACAATTCATTCTCTTACTCGTTCCTATCTTTGTATCCAGAAATAACATTTTGTAATATTTTGTCAAAATTGAGGAATGATTATATTGATTATTAACTTCTATTTTAAAAATAAAGGAAGATTCCCTTGACAGCCTCCCTTTGGGTAATAATGGGCTCATGAGCACTAAAAAGGAATTAATAGTAAAAAATATATCTTTAGAAATGATAATATTAGTGGTACATAATAAGCTGAATCTCTTTAGGCAAGAAAAAATATATAGCTGGTAATATCTATAATTGCAGTAAAGGAAGTCTTTGAATTTAATTATACATATATGAAGAAAAAACCTACAGTTACCCCTCTCCCACTAAAAATACCAATGGGTATGTTTCAATAGCCTATCATCTGCCTTGAATAGCTCCAACTAACATCCATTATTATAAACAAATGAACATTCATAACGAGTATTTGTTTTTTACTAGTGTAGCACTTCATTAAAACATTCAGAACAGCTTTAAGTGTAGATATTCTACATCTAGTAACAATAATTTAATATAGCAGGGGAACAGAGATCTCCAGTGCTTTATAAATAAAAACTAAAGCTAGAAAAAATAATGATAAGGTAAATAATAAAATATAAAATAAAACTAGAAATCTGCACCAATATTTTACATCTATATATGCATAGATGCACACATGTACATGAATATGCTTATACATGTGATTATACATACATGGGGATAAGGATGAGATTGAGATTTCCATGGTATGGAGAACTCCCCAGTGAGAAAATGCCCTCTAACAATGCAGTCCCAAAGAATGTTGAGAAATTAAATGAGTGTGTTATGTACGTGCATCAGATATAGATACAAAGAAATATTCATATCTATGTTAATGGTTATATATAGCTCTAAAATATACATATGGGAATACGTGTATACATTTATTGGAAGCAGCTGGATGGCTTCAAGGATAGAGTACTAGGTCTGGAGCAAGGAAGATTTGAGTTAAAATTTAGTCTCAGAGACATGCTAGCTGTGTAATCCCTGTGCAGTCACTTATTCTCCGTTTTCCTTAATCCACAGAGAAGGAAATGACAAATTACTGCAGTTTCTTTGCCAAGAAAATCCCATGGACAGTATTGGTGGTCTGTGGTCCACTGCATCAGGAAGACTGAATGATGCAATTGAATAACAATACACATACTACACATACACACACCGCACACACACACACAGGCAATGACATAACAGAATGAGGGAGAACCTGGAGACTAACTATACTTAGTAACCTGATAAGATGGTAGAGAACAGAATTTATAAGGCCTTAAACAAGGGCAGGGACCAAACAAATGGTAAGAAGAGGATTAGTAGTAAGAGAGATTGAAAAATCCATCAATTTTCTGTTTTCTTTCAACAAGAGTTTATCAAACATCTATTGTACATTAGATATTGTGCTATGATATATATGCATACACACATGTATATATGTACATACATGCATAGAATATATATATATATATATATATCATAATCTCTGCATTAAGCAATTATAGTATTTGTTTTCTTGAGATGCATGAGAAATTCTCCATGATCTCAGTTACAAAATCACATGAGAATGAATCTAAGCAAAATCAAATCTACTCATTCACATTGCCAATTGTACCTCAATTTCCTGGGCATGTAGTAAAGAAATGCACCAGAAATTCTATCAGCCTCAAGAATACAAGTGATCTTTGAAAAATTAAACTTATTGTCTTTCCCCCTAAACCCTCCCTTTCTTGATTACTATAGAAGGAAATATCATGCTTTCAGTACCCCAACCTCCTCATAACCTAGGTAGCATCCTCAACTTTTAAGGTCTCAGATCCTGTTTTCAAACTGTTGCTAAGATCTGTTGATTTTACCTTCATAACATATCTCATATATACCTCCTTCTCTTTGATTCTATTATCTTGGTATAGGTTCTCATTATCTCACACCTGGATTATTGCAAAATAGTGCTAGTGGGATTACCTGCCATAAAGCTCTCCTGATTCCAACCCATCTTCTATTCGGCCACCAGAATGATGTTCCTAAAGTTCTTATCCAATCATGTTACCCCTCTTTTCCTTCCTCGACAAACTTATTTTCTATTTCTCTTTTATGAGTTTGTATATATTTGTTTGCCAGTTGGTCTTCTTGAGGGCAGGGAATAGCTTTTGCCTCTTGTATTCTCAGTGTTTAGAATTGTGTCTGGGGCATGTCAGACTTTTCTATTGTTTGACTGACTGATTTTAGAGTAGAAAGAATACTGTCTAAAGTGAAAGGTCAGAGACTAGGATGCTGACCATGATTTTCTTTGTTCTTTCTTTCCTCAATCTACTTTTAGATCAAAAATGGGATAACAATGATAATAGTATTGACAGCTGCAATGATGAAGATCCTTTCTGATATTCCCTTTGAAAGAATAATGTAAAACTTACTTTTCTCTAAAAAGAGAAAGAATAATATGGAAATAAAGTAAGGTCATAAAGGGAAATTTTGAATAGAATGAGGCCCTCTGCTGGTTTCCATGACCATCTTTTTATATAAATTGGATTTTGCCTCAATCTATGTATTAATATGCAGTGGTAATATGTAATATATAACATTATTTATCATATTTATATTGCATTGTTATATTTTATGTGTGTGTAAGTATTTTGAATTCCAATGGAGAAATACTATAGATTCAGTGTCTATTTACTGCAAGATTAATTTTCTAAAAGCATAGCTCTGATCACAGTCTTTTTCAAACACCAAACTATAAATTGTTCTCAATTATCTTAATTAATTAATTAAGAGGATGAAGGTGAGATCCATCTGGAAAGATTATGAAAAAAGGAACATCCAGTTTTGGTTTAAAGATACTCTAGGAAGATAGAGACCTCTCTCAAGGCAGCTCAATGCACTTTTATCAGCTCTAATTATTAGAAAATTTTCCTTCTACTGAATTTTAATCTCCCTCTCAGCAGCTTCCACGGACTATTATTAGTTCTGCCATATAGAGAAAAGCAGAATAAGTCCAGTACCTTGTGAACTTGATAACCTGTCAAATATCTGAAGACATGTTTCTTGCCCCATACCCAACTTTTCTCCGGCTAAACAAGGGGGAGTTGCTTTGAGAGACTGATCCTCCTTAAAGTCTCCATCCCTTTTCTTCCCAAATTCACTACCGACAATTCTACCTATTTTAATCATAAAGTGACAGGGTTCAGGGACTGATGTTCCAACTAGTATTTTGTTTATTTATCTCCAATAAATGACCTGGGTCAGATTCTATGATGCCAGGAAGGAACAATTGTTCTTTTGCAAGAGGAGGTAGGTAGAGAGGAAAATAACACTTTTCAAATAGATGCAGCTCGAGTTGTCCTTCAGCAACTTTATACTATACCAACCCACTGTCACTGGTGCAGTGATGAATTACACCTTTTGGCAACCACACAGAGCCTCATTTGTAACTTTCTTTGGGTTCTATGAATTACATCAAAAAGATAAATGCCAGGATAAATTCAAACCTTTAAAAAACAAAACAAAGCAAAACTACTACAAGAAGAAAATGCAGCAACAGAAGAAACAAGCAATCCAACAAATGCTCAAGCACAAGGTTAAGTGAATAAAGTTCACAGCCTATGATGTGGGTTCAAATGACTTATTCAAAGGGCTTCCTTCTAACAAGGAAAGGTTTAAAATATAGAAGGGATGGATAGAGCCACATGAGGATCATTTTGTTTTGTTTTCTTATAACAAGGGACAGTTCATTCTGGGAAGAAGTGGAAAATAATTGATATAAAAACAAAAAATCCATAAAATTTTTTTATTGTACAAAATAAAATGTTGACATTATATAAATAGGAGAGGCCTCTAAGATACCTTCTTTGTAGCTGTGTATTAAAAACCCTTACTACAAGAGGGAAAGTTTATTTAGAATTTTGCCAATTAGTCAAAACTGCTTTCTGAATAAAGAGGCAATGACTAATAATTCAAGATAATAAAGACATACATAAGAGGGGATATAATTTATATCAACAAGCTATATAATCTTAGACAAATCACTTTCCCTTCTTCTACCTCAATTTCCACACCTACAGGAGTAGATGGAATATCTGGTGCCTCCTGGGTCTACAAGGCTCCATTTCAGATTGCATATGATTTCCCTTGCTGAAATAAGTATCTTTCAAAGAACATTTTAGCCATTTAGAAGAGTCAAATAGAATAAAAATATACTTTCCCATTCTTAAGTATCATCACTATCACAAATCAAAATGAAAGCTAAAAACAGCTTGGATAATTAATTAACAATTCTCTCTCACCCTTACCTTTGCAATAGTTTCATGAAGGTTGAAGAAAGGATCCAATTCTTCAATTTCTGCAAGCCGCACAGGAAAAAGGGCCTCAGAGAGAAAACTCGGACCCTGTGACAAATCAGAAGAGAAGTCTTTAAGACTCTTCATTGATTTTGTTCTTCAAGTGTATATTGGATTTCCTTTAAAGTTTCAAAAGAACTCTTAAGTATTTTAAGACTTTTTTTTTTTTTGCTGATTTTAGAACTTTATTTTACTGATCTAATTAACCCATTAAAATTATCTTCAAAAGAAAGATTCTTTTTGTAGAATTCTTGATGGCTATTAACAGTAACTTATTGGCCAAGAAGAAGGTTTGACTCACCTTTTTTTTTTTGGTCAAAGGCAATAATCCTTGACAGTTTCCCTTTTTCTTAGTAAAGATATGTATGCTGTATCTGCTACCTTTGGTACAAAGGCAATAGTCAGGATCTCTCATGTGTCTTAAATCTATAATATAGTGGGTTTTAAGGACTAAAAAACCAAGAATAGTATGAAAAATTTGATATAAAAATGATGCCTGAATACAAAACACCCAGATGGAGGAAAAAAAAATAAATTAAATTCTGGTCATTGTCAAAGTAAACTTGATACAAAAAGTAAAAAAAAAAAAAATTAAAATTAAAAAAAAAACATCTTTTTTTCATTGTCAGCAAATGAATTGATATGTTGGCTGCCCAAAGGAACCATACCATAACAGATCACCCATGAATATTAAAATGGAAAAAAAATTGATTAGTGAGCGAGCAAACACATTATTTTATGCATAATGAGATAGACCAAGAATCAAAGTATCCCTATGGACTGAAAAAGAAAAAAAATTACAAAAAAGAAGAAAACTCAAAGTTGCAGATTGCAATTCTCAGCAACCCAGGGAATTATTATTATTGAACAGTAATCAGGAATGACTGCTTTTTTAAGGAACCATTTTTCTCAATAGAGATCACATACTATTAGAATTAGAAAAAAAATTAGAGGTCTTATCTAATCCTCTTATTTTATAGATGATAATTTGAGTAGAAAGATTAATTGATGTGTCCAAGGTCACCCA
Organism: Antechinus flavipes; assembly: GCF_016432865.1. Lineage (NCBI taxonomy): Eukaryota > Metazoa > Chordata > Mammalia > Dasyuromorphia > Dasyuridae > Antechinus > Antechinus flavipes. Next base: position 33,782,591 of record NC_067400.1, on the reverse strand, counting down.
CAGATACTTCCTGGAAGAGTCAAGACTTGCCAGTCTATTTTAGTAAATAGATGAGCTTCATTTTTTTAAAGTAGTAGCCTCCATTTTAATGCAACAATTAATTGAATTAAGTGCTTTTAAAAGTTTGTTTTCAGAAAATAAAAAAGTAAATAATAGAACATAGCATATAATCTTTACTCTACTCCCAGCCCAGCTTTTTGATCTTTTGTGAGTGATCTCCTCCTGTATATACACATTACCACACCTGCCCTATTTCTTGTCACAAGTGACTAGATGGGGCAAATCTATATGAAAATGATTTGTAAGCTGAAGGTACTATAGAAGTCAGTAAAATACATAATTTTTGAAAGCAGGGTCTACCTTCATTTTTTTTTCTATATGCCTAGCATCAAACATAGTGCTTGCTCAATAAGGTACTTTATTATTGCTTATTGAATTGAATTAAATAAATTCAATTGTCATCGTTCTTCTTAAGCATCAACTATACGATCATAGGCCTCCAAAAAAAAAAAATTGATCCTCTCAGTGTTCTAGGTATCTCTCTAAGATTATGAGTTGGTACTACCGATTCAAGAGTTTCATCACTCACAGCTTCCAAGTCACCAATCGGATCCTAAGTATAAGCCCAGTCTCATCTTTATCTTCTAACAACAAAGTCAGAGACACATACATCCCCCTCTCCATATATATATATATATGTGTGTGTGTGTGTGTGTGTGTGTGTGTAAATATCTGGATATATATGTAGGTGTGTGTATACATATAGATTACATATATGTATTCATGCTACTATATATACATATATTTGAATTTTGAAAATATCCTTAAATTTCAAAATTCAGAAATCCAAATCAGATCCAATCCTGAAGGGCTTATGATGGAAGGATCCTCACCTTCAGTCATCATCTTTCTGAGAATATGCTGGTTGTAGTATCATGTTCATTTCTTTGGCAAAGCTTGACATTGTTGATTCTTTCATTTACTGCTTACACTTGCTTATCACAGTCATTTTAGTGCTATTAACTTTGATCATCCTGTTATTTGTGTCCTGTGAGAGCGTAGCACTGATGAGATGACTTAATATTCTAGTCTAGCCTATGCCAGGAAAGACCATGATCTGAGTCCACCTCAACAACACTCAATAGAAGTATAACTTTAACTCATCAATCAATCAACAAGCATTTTAAAAATAAGTTCAACAATGTGCTTTGTTAAATGGAGGGGGAAAGTTAAGAAAACAACCACAATACAATATTATAGAATCTATGAAAGAATAAATTTTACCTCAGAGAAAAGATATAAGACAGCATCTTCCCACTTCTGCAAGGGAGGAGCACTATGTGAATGGAATGCTGCTTATACTTAAAGACTTTTTCAATCGATTTGTTATTTTTATGGAACTCTTAATTTTTTTTCCATAAGGAATAGATCCCTTGGAGGGATGGGGTAAGAGTACCCTGCGGGAAGTAAATGATATGAAAATAATCCATAATAATACAATTTCACTTTATGAAAAAATGGGCATCAAACATTTTAATAGGACAATGCATTCTGTTCTTTTTCATAATCAAATCCATTCTATCATTCAATTTCCCCCCAAACAGATGAGGAAACTGTGGCTCAGAAAGCTTATGTTTTCCTTAAGGTCAGATAGCTCCCCTGCCTATGTCATTAAGCTATTATAAAGAAAATCCCTCATAAACCTAAAATAGACTTCATAGATAATGAATTACCATGTTATTTTTCATCTCCAAGGTCACATAGTTGGTTTGTATTTCATCTGGGATTCAATTCTAAGTTTCCTTATTTCCTATTAGCTCTTTCCCCTGCAACTAGCTAGGAAGAAGGAGATTGGGTGGCTGAGTTATATTCCAACAATTGCTTTGTGCATCCTGGGGGTGCTCTACTTACGAGCCAGAAATTAACTGCTGATTCTCACTTTGTTGATTTTCTGTGGAAATTTGGATATGATGGATGCTGGAAGGCAAAGCACTAAGCTTTTTCTGCCATGATTGAATCTCTTTAGCAATCATCTCCAATGAAGAGACACAAGTGATGTTTTCAAGGTAGAACTCTGTGCTTTCCTGTCCTCTGCCCTCCTTTCCTTCTACACAAAGGCTTCTTTTATAAACACCCTTCTTTGGAATCTACTGAAATGTAAACACGTGTGGGTTGTTCCCCGGTTGTTTCCAATTTTAATGATGGTATTTACCTATCTCAGTGGTTTGCACCTGTTTTCTTGAGTGGATGAATGCACACTGAGCCTAGGGTTCTGTATAATCTGTCATGGGAGTTGAAGGATAGATAGGCACCAAATTTCCTGAAGTTGCTTCTCTCCACTAATTAGAAATCAGAACAAAGATTCATAGACTGCTAGATTATCATCTTGTGAATGCCTTCTTTACAGACAACTAAACTGAGAACTATAAAGATCCAATGCCTTGGTAAAGGTCATAGGATCTTGGATTTATCACTGGAAGTCTCCGTAGAAATCAGTGAATTAATCTTCCATTTTTCAGAGGATGAAACTGCGTTTCAGAGGCTAGTCAAATGTCATTACAAGTGCTATGTATCTGAGACAGAATTTGAACCTAGGTTAGTGGAACAGAAGGAATTACCATACAGACCTCTTGATTCTGAAATTCTGATGATGGTGCTAATGGTGATGATAACAAATGATGGTAATAAAAATAATCTATCATTTTCAAGAGAAAAAGCATGCTATAGTGGTCAGAGAACTGGCTTCAGAGTCAGGAAGACCTGTTATACAATCTCTGTGTCCCAGGGCAAATTCCTATGATCCAGGCAAGTCTCTAAGTCTACAAGTACAGACTGTGACAGCAGCTAGGTAGCATGGTATATAGAATGTCAGGTCTGGAATCAAAAAAGGTTTGCGTTTGAATCTAGTCTCAGAAACATACTAATTGTGTTACTTTGGGGAAGCCACTTTAACCTGTTTTCCTCAATTTCCTCATCTGTAAAATGAACTGGAGAAGAAAATGGCAGACCACCTCAGTCTTTTTGTCAAGAAAATCCCAGATGGAGTCACAAAGAGTAAGATAGTACTGAAATGACTTAATAACAAAGCAGAACACTTGATGATCTTCATTCGTGGATTCTGTTCTCTAAAAGGGAACTCCCTATATCAATGAAATCAAATTGTTCTGTCCCACTCTTTCTATTCTCTCTCAAGCCCCCCCCCAAAAAAAAAAAAGTTTTTCTAAAACACAATGGAGAATAGATTTCTACTAAACTTCAGGGAAGAGTGTTTTAATACTCTTTTTTTTTAAATCCACAATGTACTTCAAGAATGATTTCATAGTCTCCATTTATCTGTGTTTGTTTAGCTGGAAGTAGCTTGCCAAGCCCCATCATCTCATTTTGGCAGGAAGGAGGCTGCTAATTCCCTGTACGTGGTTGTGGCCATAAGACCATTAACCAGACATAAACAAATCATTGAGAGGGGGATGAGGAGGAAAGACAATTTTTGGCCCCTTTTAAGGAAGAACAAAAATACCCCAATAACAGACTATACATGTATCACTCTATACTATATTTATCAATCTTTCAACTAAATTTTAGCTTGCCACCACACTAGTTTTTCAAAACAAAAACCTTATTTGGTCCATAAAAGTGTGTTTAGTTCCAATTCTGAGGTTTAAACTTTTTACCCATACCATTAAGTTTCCCATTGGCAGGGCTGTTTAACTTTGCTCTATCACAGCGAGTATAACATGACCCTGACTCTTGAATGCTTTAGAAGTGGTAGTTAGAAACTCCCAGCTTAGACAAGAGAAAACTGCAACTCAAACCTTCTGCTCACTCACTCTCACCCCTCCTTACTTCATCTGGAGAAGAGAATGCCCATCCATCCTTAAATTCCATAGATGGATTAGAAATTTGTGAAGGTTAGAGATGAGAATAGCAGTACAGTCCCTTGTGGGATGGAACAAGCTCATTATGAACATGACCTTGGGAATAAACCCTCCCTCACTATAATGACAGCAAACCAATTGGAGACTAAGTATAGGTAGTAGAAAAGTAGACCTGTGTGTAAATGAAAGGAAAAGAATGCTTTGAGTCTATAATTTTCCCAGTCCTGCCATTTGTTTGCATTTCATGTTTAGAACCCCAAAAAGATATATGCTATTCTCTTTGTTGAGAAGATTTGAGGCAGTGCTAGGGCTCATATTGATTCGGCATCCTGAGTTTTGAGCAAGCAGGGAACTTGGAAACATCTACTTCGAGTCTCTCATTTTTAAGGAAAGCAAATCTCAAAGAAAGGATGGAATTGTCTGAGATTATGTGATTAGTTAGGGCACAGAGATTTGCTGATTCCCAGTGTACCGTTCTTCCTATTAGACTGCATTGTCCCCATTCTTTCTCAATAGAATGAAAATTCTTTGACAGTAGGAATTTTTTCATTGTTGTCTTTGCCTAACAAAGGGTCTTATTCAGAATAGGTGCTTAATATATACCTATTGATTGATTGATTCAGCAGTTGCAGTAGCAGAACATAGTTAGCATTAGCATTTATATAACTCTTTTGAAGACTTGCAAAGCATTTCACATGTCCTAATACATTTGATCCTCACAATAAACCTTTAAGATAGATATTTTTATTATCCTGCTTTGACAACTGAGGCAGAAAGAGATTATGTATTTCCCAAGGGTCACAAAGTTAGTATTCCTCTCCCCAAGTCCACTTTACCATGTAGATACATTTAAATCCCTCAAGCTTCTCTTAAAACAGATTCTTCCTTGAAATGGAGCATGAAACAAGGGAAGAAAACCAAATCTGGAGATAAACCGGATTTAAATTTCAGCTCTGCTGTTTACTAACTAGATGACTTTGGATAGGACACAACATCATAGAAAATCATTTTTCTCACCTGTAAAATGGAAATAATAATAATAATAATAATGGTACCTAATTCATAGGCTTGTTGAGAGGGTCAAGTGAGATAATACACAGAAAGGCCTTTTGTACACTGTAAAATGCTATCAGTCAGCTCCTGAAATAATTATGGTGTTCCAGAATGCTGGACTTGAAGTCAAATATGAACCTTACTTCTGTTGTTTATTTTCTCTGTGACCCTCGCAAGTCAATGAAACTTGTCTGTACCTTATTTGGAACTGGTACTATAATCCCTTCTTCTTAGGATGGCTGTGAACATCAGATGAGTTAAGTATGAGAAGCCTTTCACAAATACCAGCTATGATGGCAGCTTTATTTTCATCATTAACCCTAATTTCATTTATAAATATTATAGACAAAGGGAAGTTGTTGAATTAGTGGTATAAAAGCACATAGACTTCTGTTTCTTTCTGCTCTATTCTCTAGGGTCTCTAGTGGTTGCAAGGCTATCTGGGGTCAGGGCAAAGTGGAAGTGCCATTGTGATTAAATACCATCTTTAATGTAGATACAGATATTCAAACTTTATTGGAGTCTTTCAACTATCCACAAACAAACTTCTTTTGTTCCATAAAATAACTCATTTTGCTTACACTGTTGACTTTAGTTAAATTCGTTAAATTTTAAAAATATTATTGGCCCAGAAAACCCTTTATGAAGCAGTGGGGAAGCTGAAAATATCCCAAGATGCTGTCTAAGATTTACTTTTTTTTTTTCTGAAGCAATTGAGGTTAAGTGACTTGCCAAGGGTCACACAGCTAGGAAGTATTGAGTGTCTGAGGTCATATTTAAACTCAGGTCCTCCTGGCTTCAGGGCTGCTGCCCTATCCACTCCACCACCTAGCTGCTCTGCTATCTAAGATTTAAAAGAGCCTCCTCCTATGTCCATTGTTTTTCATTAATTCAACAAGTAAAGAGAGAAATATAACAGAAAATCTCAAGGTTTTACAAAACACATAGACAAAAGAACTATAGATTTGGTTTCAGGGAACTGGGTTCCCTGCTCTGTGACTTTTAACAAATCATTTATTTACTATGGATCTCAATTTCTTAAAGGAATAGACAATATAAGGTATGGAACGTTCCAATTCTAAACCTATGAACCACTTCCTGAAAGGAATAAAGCAGCAAAATGTATCTGATAAACCCTAAATCCTGATAGGAAACATTAAAAGAGTGACATGTTGGAAAGAACACTGACTTTAGAACCGAAGTCTCTGAGTTTGAATTCTGATTCTGCCTTATCAGCTGATGATGATATTGAAAATTAGCAATTATATAGCATATTATAAATTTTAAGATTTACAAAGTGTAACAAACATTACCTTATTTGATCTTTTCAACATCCCTGAGAGCTAAATACTTTTTATCATCTACATTTTAGAGATAAAGAAATATGTAACCTTGGAAAAAACACTTTGTCTCAGCCTGTTCTCTTGACTGCAAAATAAGGATCATTAAATCATAAGTACAGAGCTGAAGGTTCATACGGTCCAAGCCCCTCACTTTATATAGTTATCTAAGTGGCTCAGTAAATAGAGTACAGGATAGGCAATCAGAAGTCCTGAGTTCAAATATTACCCCTGATACTACCAAGCTGAGCAACTCTATCATTCGTTTAAGCACTATATGTTTTAGATAAATAGGGATAATAGCATCTATTTCACAATGCTGTGAGGAATAATTTAATTAATATATGAAGTATTTTGTAAACTTTAAAGCCTTATGTAAATGCTAATTATTATTATTATTTATTAACCTAGAGAGATGACAATTGCCTTAGGCAAGGTCACAAAGGAATAAATAATCAAATCATGATTTAAACTCAAGACCTTCTAGTTCTCAATCCGATAAGGATGTGTAATAAAATGCTTAGTGAAGGTTCAGACTCATACAGGCATTTATACATCATATCTATAATGAGCAAGAACCTGAGATTTGATATAGTTTAATTCAATCAGCTAATAATGAGTAGATTTGTAGTTTCTCCTTGGAAAACACTGAGAAAAAATGGAAAAAAAAAGCAAAACAACACAAGGCTTGGAATCATGTTTATGAAAATTTAAAACCTGTCTCTCCCCCACCCCCACCCCCAATTTTCTATTTAGTATCTTGTCTCTGACCTCTAAGATATGATTCTTATCTTCTGTCATAAACCAGAATGGTCCAACATAGTAACAAGGTGACCTGAAACTTGGACAAATCAGCAATCGAATCAGGAATGATTAATTTGTTTTTTCCAATCCTTGGAGGAAAATAATATAAAAGAAATTGTCTCCAAAATGAGCAGCACAAACTCCAAAAGATGGGGTCTTTGGTAAAATAGGGTCCTCAGGGAAGGCTTTGAGTAAATTTAGCAACTGCATTGCCCATTTCAAGCTGTTTTTGCCTCCAGGAAAGCTTTCTGAAGAACATCATAGTACTGACCTGCAGTCAATGCTTTTCTCAGGGTTGCATTTAATCAACTGTGAAAGCAATGAAGGATCCAGGAGTGAGGGCACGAAAGTCTAAACATCAGGTCAAGAAAAGAACTAATGCCTTATTCAGCTCCTGGTGAGGATGTTGGAAGCCTTCAGTGGCCTTGAACTAAGAATATAATGGAAATTCCCTTCAAAGCTTTCAGCTGATATCCATATGCTGCCTTTAAAAACACGGGAGAAAACAAATCCCATAATATTAGTCAGTCTGAAAAATTGTGGTTCATTTTATTGATATCTTGGTCCTGTCTCAAAGGCATAGTCTATGACAGAGGTGATACAGCAGGCCATAGGACACAAAACTGGAACATTCAATCACTTAACTTTCTCCTTCCAATTGTTCCTGGAAATCTCTTTCCATGTGAAGAAAAAAAAAGAACATGTAACAATTCATAAATGACTTCAAATTGACATGATTGGAGTTCTATCATCAAAAGAGTTTTTCCTTTGTCCTCATCCTTAGTGACAATAAGATCACTTGGAGACAGCCTCACGTAAATCTAATTCCCATGCAAGTCAAGACATCATCCTCTGATCTTACTGGTCCTTTTTTTTTTTTTAAATGAAAGATGAGCAATAACAACAACTTGAAGACAGGGTAATTTTTAATTTTGCCTTTGTATGCTCAATGCCTAGCAGAATGTCTGGTACATGGTAGACACTTAATAAAGATTTGTTAAACAGAATTAAATTATAAGCTGGAGAATGTTGAACATCATCTGGCACATAGCTGTTGTTCAGTAATGCCTGACTCTTTTCTGGACTATACTATCCATATTTTTTGCAAAGATATTGGAGTGGTTTGCCATTGTCTTCTCCAGCTCATTTTATAGATGAAGAAACTGAGACAAGCAGAGTTAAATGACTTTTCTAGATTCACACAGCTAAGAAGAATCTGAGGCCAAATTTGAACTCAGATCCTCTTGACTCCAGGGCTGATACACTGTACCCTATAAATCCCTCTGAATTATTTCTGTAAAAAGTATCAACTATAATATCAAAAAACTGTCCAAGTGTCTGGAGAACAAATATGTTTTTTGTATTCATATGCATCAATTTGAACAAATGTATATCTTCATTTGGTACCAATTAATCCTTCCTTTATTTTCATTCCAAAATCACGTTATCTTTATTGTTCTTTGGACCGCTAGCATGACCATGAAATGATAAAGGCATTGAATTTTTTACTTTTCAGATTATAGTTTACTTCTGATTAAACTTAGACTGAGCACTAAACTTTCAATCTCATTTTATTTTATTTATTTAATATTTTCCCCAAATTTTTATTACATTTAAAATATTTTTTTTACATTTGTTTTTAAGATTTTTGAGTTCTAGGTTCTCTTCCTTATCCCCATCCATAATTAAGAAATCACATGTGAAGTTTTAGAAAACATTTCCATAAAAATCAAGTTGTGAAAGAAAACATAGACCTCCCATCCTAATGAAAACAAAAACTCTCAAGAAAAAATAAGTTAAAAAGAAAGAGTGAGATAGAGAAAGAGAGAATGCTACAATCTGTATTCAGACATAATCAGTTCCTTCTCTGGATATGGATAGGATTTTTCATTATAAATCCTTCAGAGTAGTCGTGGATGATTGTATTACTGAGAATAGCCAAGTCATTTACAGTTGATCATCCCAGAATATTGATATTTCTTTGTACATACTACATTTCACTTTGATCATGGAGGACTTCTATATTTTTTTTCTTAGAGCATCCTTCTCATCATTTCCTAGAGAATGATAATATTCCATCACAAACACATACCACATTTTATTAAGCCATTCCCAAATTGATGGACATCCCCTCAATTTTCATTTATTTTTGTCCTGAGAAGAGAGTTGCTATGAATATTTTTTGTACATATGGGTCACTTTCCTATTTCCCCCTAAATCTCTTTTGGTATTTATGTCTAGTAGTGGTGTTGTTAGGTCAAAGGATATGCATGAATTTATAGACCTTAGGGCACAGATCCTATTTTTTGATCATTTATCAATTGGGGCACAGCTCTGATTTTTTTTTAAATTGATTCAGTTCCTTCTAGGTTTGAGAAATGAGACCTTATCAGAGAAACTTGATTCAAAATCTTTTTCACAATTACTATTGTTAAGTGTATCTCCTCCCCCCCCAATTTACTTTCTTTCTTTCACCCTGATCTTTCTCAAAAATGTTTTGGTATCCTTCCCTCCCCCAATATGCTTTCTCTTTTATCACCTTACCCCATCCTATATCTCATTTCCCTCCCATTGTCCTGCAGAGTAAGATAAATTTTTGTACCTTTTTTGAGTATGTATGTTATTTTCTATTTGAGCCAATTCTGATGTGAGTAAGGTTCATTCACTCACCATATCCTTCCCCTCTTTCCCTCTACTATAAAAGCTTTTTCTTGCCTCTTTCTTACGGCAGATAATTTGTACCATTTCCCTTCTCCCTTTCCCTTCTCCCAGTACATTTCTCTCTCACCCCTTACTTTCATCAATTTTTTTTAAAGATGTCATTCCTTCATATTCAACTCTTATCTGTCTCCTCTGTAAATACTCCTTATAACTACCATAATAATGACAAAGTTCTAATGAGTTACGAGTATCATCTTCCACATAGGGATGTAAAAAGATAAACCTTATTATCCCTTATGATATCACTTTCCTGATTATCTCCTCATGTTTTTCCAGAGTCCTGTATTTGAAATTCAAATTTTCTATTTAGCTCTGGTCTTTTCATCAAAAATGCTTGAAAAAATCCTCTATTTCATTGAATGACCATCTTTTCTTCTGAAGGATTATACTCAGTTTTGCTGGGTAGATGATTTTTGGTTGCAATTCTTATGCTTTCCAAAATATCATATTCCAATCCTTCCGATACTTTAATGTAGAAGCTGCTATATCTTGTGTTATCCTGACTGTGGCTATACTTGAATTGTTTCTTTCTAGATGCTTGCAATATTTTCTCCTTGGTCTAGGAGTTTTGGCCTACATTGGCTATAATATTCCTGGGTGTTTTCATTTTGGGATCTCTTTCAGGAAATGAACAGTGGTGTCTTTCAGTTTCTATTTTCCCCTCTGGTTCTATAATATCAGAACAGGTTTCCTTGATAATTTCTTGAAAGATGATGTCCAGCCTCTTTGATAAAGAGAGCCTTAATTGATCAAAGATGGACAGAAGCAGCTACACCCAGAGAAAGAACACTGGAAATGAATATAAACTGCTTGCATTTATGTTTTTCCTCCCGGGTTATTTATACCTTCTGAATTCAATTCTCCCTGTGCAACAAGAAAACTGTTTGGTTCTGCACACATATATTGTATCTAGGATATACTGCAACCCATTCAACACGTAAAGGACTCTTGCCATCTGGGGGAAGGGGTGGAGGGAGGGAGGGGAAAAATCGGAACAGAAATGAATGCAAGGGATAATGCTGTAAAAAATTACCCTGGCATGCATTCTATCAATAAAAAAATTATTAAAAAAAAAAAGAAAGATGATGTCCAGGCTCTTTTTCGATCATGACTTTCAAGTAGACCAATGATTTTTAAGTTATCTCTCCTGGATCTATGTATAAGATCAATTTTTATTTTCCAATGAGATATTTTTTCCTTATTTTTAAATTTTATTGTAATTTCTCATACATTCATTAACTTCCATTTGCTCCATTCTATTTTTTAAGGAATTTATTTTCCTCAGTAAGTTTTTGTACCTTCTTTTCCAATTGGCCAATTTTGCTTTTTTAAGGCATTCTTCTTATCATTAGCTTTTTATATTTCTTTTTGCACCACTCTCAATTCCTTTCCTAATTTTTTCTTTCTCTCTCTCACTTGAACTTCAAAATCCCCTTTGAGCTCTTCCATGACTTGAGACCAATTCTTATTTTTCTCAGAAGCTTTGGATGTAGGACCTTTGACTTTGTCATCATCTTCTGAGTGTTTTGAATTTCCTTGTCCCCATAATAACTTTCAATGGTCAGAAATTGTTTTGTTGTCTGCTCATTTTCCTAGCCTGTTACTAGCTTTTAATTCTTTATTGAAGTAGACCTCTGTTCCAAGCTTCAGGGGATTTATGCAGCTTTTTTTCAGAGATTCTTCTAGGAATCTGACACAAGCACTCTTTTCTACCCTGGATCTGTTAGAAATATCGCTGCCCCACTGTAACTCTAAGATTTATTGTGTTAAAGCAACACCACCACTGGGACTGTGCCAGCACAGCCTGCATTTGAGACTGCACACTGGACTTCAATCTTGTTGCCACAGACCTTTCTGCTGACTTTCTGAATCCTCCCTGGTGTCCCTGGCCCAAGAGATCCAGAAACCTCCGGTACCACTATTGATTAAGAAGTCTCTGCCTTGCTGAGGTCTGAGCCATGGCTGAGGTGAAGGCCAAGCTGTTCTGGCATGGCTTACAGTAGGATTGTACGTTGGCCTGGCCTTTTCTGCTGAGCTTCTAAGTTTCCTCGAGCTAAAAAATGTTCTACTCTGTCTTTTGGAGGGGGTTCTGATGCTCTAAAATTTGTTTACAGTTATTATTTAAATAATTTTGGAGCAATTTGGAGGAGAGATCCTTGCTTTTCCCCTGCCATCTTGGCTTTGCCTCCTAAATTTTCCATCTTAAAACAAATTATCTCCTTTTTTTTTTTTTAATTAGGACCCAACTTCTTTATTCCCTTAGGTCTCTGGGTGACAATCAATTGATTTCTTAATCATTCATCTGAAGGAAGATTCAAATTGCAAAAGAAAGTAAAAATTATTTCCCATTTTATTTTTTAAGATGAGGATTAGCTGCATTCTGATGTATTTTCTATTTTTAAATACATTTTGTATTTGCCAAAAATTTTATTTTAAGTCTTCAGTGACTTATCCATGGGCATACACCACCATCAACAGAATATCAATATTAAAAAAGAAAGATAGATTTTTGGTTTGAGGGAGATAATTACAGAAAGTTAAGAAATTTCCTGAAGGTTATCTAGCTAATTTTTCTCCCTCTTTTTACTTCTGTGCCCAACTTTTTACTCATTTTCATTGTCATCTCAACATGTACATATTGATAGCAAAACTCTATAGGCTGTCCAAATGACTTCCTGTAATAATAGTCATTTAGGTCAATGGTCATTCTTTATCCAACTGGTACTTCTTGTATGGATGGTTAATCCAAAAAAATCTGATTTTTCTTTTAAAAAATTTTCATTGTTATAAGTGTTTTACATCTGGATTTTAATGTCAGGATCACATCATAACTCTCTTGTTAAGAAATAATCCCAATGAAATGAATGGCTTTTCAACAAAGTGGGAAAACATCTTTACAATTAAAGGTTCTGATAAAGGCCTCATTTCCAAAATATATAGAGTACTGACTCAAATTTATAAAAAATCAAGCCATTCTCCAATTGATAAATGGTCAAAGGATATGAACAGACAATTTTCAGATGAAGAAATTGAAACTATTACCACTCACATGAAAGAGTGTTCCAAATCACTATTGATCAGAGAAATGCAAATTAAGACAATTCTGAGTTATCACTACACACCTGTCAGATTGGTTAAGATGACAGGAAAAAATAATGATGAATGTTGGAGGGGATGCGGGAAAACTGGGACACTAATGCATTGTTGGTGGAGTTGTGAACGAATCCAGCCATTCTGGAGAGCAATCTGAATTATGCCCAAAAAGTTATCAAACTGTGCATACCCTTTGATCCAGCAGTGTTTCTATTGGGTTTATACCCCAAAGAGATACTAAAAAAGGGAAAGGGACCTGTATGTGCCAAAATGTTTGTGGCAGCCCTGTTTGTAGTGGCTAGAAACTGGAAAATGAATGGATGCCCATCAATTGGAGAATGGCTGGGTAAATTGTGGTATATGAATGTTATGGAATATTATTGCTCTGTAAGGAATGACCAGCAGGATGAATACAGAGAGGCTTGGAGAGACCTACATGGACTGATGCTAAGTGAGATGAGCAGAACCAGGAGATCATTATACACTTCGACAACGATATTGTATGAGGATGTATTCTGATGGAAGTGGATTTCTATGACAAAGAGACTTAACTGAGTTTCAATGGATAAATGATGGACAGAAACAGCTACACCCAAAGAAGGAATACTGGGAAATGAATGTGAACTATTTGCATTTTTGATTTTCTTCCCGAGTTATTTTTACCTTCTGAATCCAATTCTCCCTGTGCAGCGGGAGAACTGTTCGGTTCTGCAAATATGTATTGTATCAAGGATATACTGCAACATATTTAACATATATAGGACTGCTTGCCATCTTGGAGGGGGGGTGGAGGGAGGGAGGGGAAAAAACGAAACATAAGCGAGTGCAAGGGATAATGTTGTAAAAAAAATTATCCTGGCATGGATTCTGTCAATGCAAAGTTATTATTAAATAAAATAAAATTTAAATTAAAAAAAAAAGAAATCAATGGCTTTTAAATGTATTGCTAGACCTCTCTTGGATGCTATTTTCAAAACTAACTGGCCACGGGCTTGCATAAAACCTTTAAGGCAGCATTAACTTTTGCCCTTACGGTAATGAAGGTCAGGATGTATCTGTGGCTCTAAAGATCCTTGTTACCATGATCCAAGCCTTAAAGGATACCACAACAACTCAGCAAATGGAGCCATGCTTCCTGTATTTCTTGAATCATACCTTAAACCCACATCACCTTGAATGGTCAACAGTAGATCCCAGGTCATGTCTCACTTGCTCACTGTTGGATCCAGAGTGGCTCAGAATGTAAATAGCAATAATTTCTATTTCTGCCAGAAAACCTGAGGGTCTTCACCTGCCAGATTATTAGTGGGTTTTTTTTTTTTTTTGGACTAGGTAAAAGAGGCCATACTCTGCCTTATTTCTTACTTAGCCTTATCACTAATTAGGCTTTGGCTCAGTCCAAATGAGACCTGTTAAAATTTTAGCTTAATAAGGCCAAAGTCTCCTATTGCATTCAGGGTCTTCTCCACTCATCCTGATCTGTATCTGGCCACTAGACCCAGATGGCTCAGGATAAGATAGTGAGTGGTGACTTTGCATAGCCTTCTCTCACTTAAATCCAATTCATTTGGATATCATGGCATTGCCCCTCTGGTGTCATGTTTTTCTTTCTTTCTTGAATTCTACCCTAGTTCCTCTTTGTGGAAAAATCTATCAATGTCAGAGAATATTATTTAATCCAAATGTGATCAGAGAAATTCACATAAAGAATCTTTTAAATCCAGATAAGCTGGTTAGAAAGGTTGCGGCTGAATATATAGGCCTGACCTGCTCTAGTTTACAAAGCAACTGAGGCCTTCTTTCTTCAAAGCAACTGTAGCTACTGACCTCTCCCAGCTCCTTTGACTAGACTTCAGAGGTACATCCTGAATCAATCCTTTGGTTCTACTCCCTGACACTCCTCTGCAGATTCCCAGGGAATTTACTTCAAGACTTTTCAACTAAAGGTGATATCATTTCTCGTTCTGGTCGAAGTGATCAAATAAATTTTGCCTCCAAATAAATTTTGCCTCCAAATCATAAATTTCTGTAACTCAGACTAGTAAGCTTAGGTTCCTAAGATCATCCCAATGCTTAGCTTCTGACCTAACTATTCTAGTAAAATATTAATCTTTTCTCTGATTTCTATCACATCTTGGGTCCGTAAAGTTGAGTCACATCCCACTTGGGTCTTTATACAGAACAATAATTAATGAAGATGACAGAAAACATTTCTATGCAAATGTAATTACACATTTATAGATCATAGAGAATATTATAAATATGTTATAACCAATTTGTAATGCATACCCTGTAACATATAACATATAATATAAAATATAATGTGTATATCATACCATACATGTAATATATTACATACAATATATCTATATAGATATAAACATATGTATATGTATGTATGTGTATATGTATATATCTATCCTAAGATAATCATACCTTTGGTGTCTTCTGCTCAATTGTATCTCTATTCTTATTAACTTTTTGAACTATATCTCTGAACTCTATTTGTCTTGAACTACTGCACCTAATCTTGGAGTTGGAAGACACTTGGAGGCAAATTTCTGTGGGTCTTTATATAAGACAGTGGACATGAACTGAGGATATAATATTCATAGCCCATAGGGAGATGTACGTCAAGTGCTATATAAATGTCAGTTATCATTATATTAAGATGCAGTCTATCCATTCTACAATCAATCAATAAGCATTTTAAGCACTTATGTGCCAAGTATTGTGCTGTTTTCACTAAAGAATAACTCCATCTTTGTCTTAGCCAAGGCCCACATCTAGAGTGTATTGCCTCTCTAACTGGTCTCTTAGAAAACCTCTTCAAGATTCAAATCAGGTATGTGCTTCCACCCTTCCACATGAAATCTTTCCTGATCCCACCCTTAACTACTACTAAATATTCTGGCTATCTTGTATTTATTTTCTCTCCTCCTTAGAATATAAGCTCGTGAGGGCAGGGGTTATTTTTCTTTTGTATTTGTATCTCACTCTTAGCAAGGTGCCTTGCTCAGGAAGCTTATTAAATAATGCTTGCTTATTATCCATGAAATGAGTACTAAGAAAACATAATTCTCTCTGGCGTTTATACTGGTATTACAGAATGAGTTTTTCAAAGGAGACAAGAAGTATTCTAAGAAGAACTAAAGAGATAATCAAAAAGAAGCTGGGGGGATTAAAAAAAAGATATTTCTCCTCTTCTATGGCAATAATGTCCTGTATCACTATCCAGAATTGCAAATAAAATCTAGTTAGAGTGAACACCAAAATAAATCTCTTTCTGTGAACTATGATAATCTGAAGTAACAGGATTTTGAGGTTCCAGGTACAAAAAAAGAAACTTCAACAATGCCTAACCCAGTATAGTAAAAAAAAAAAAAATACTTTAGTTCTATTAGCTAAGGAAGAATCACCTTAATGATCTTTAATAATCACAATATTAACTCACATTTCCATGGAACTTTTTTTACAACCCCTCTGAGGGAAATAATGGTAATATTGCCCCCATTTCACAGTTGGGGAAACATCCAGAGGGAGATTAAATCATTGGTTCACCTATAGGCACATCACTAGTAAATATTAGGGCTGGGATACTGACATACAACATAATGGGCTATTGTAATAGATTATGTATTGTCTGCAGATAAATCCTCACTGTATGATTCATGGAGAAAGGTGGAGAGAAAGCAATGTGCCAGTGCCTATAGTAATGTATGACAACACACACAAAAACGAGGTTGAACTATGATGAATTACAGTGAATATAGCCTGAAAAACTGATGAGGAAACCAGCTTTCTTCTTCCTGTACAAAGATGGAGGCTGCAGACATGGAATGGGATATAGAAACACTGAGCTGCTCTTCCAGATGGCTTTGTTCCAATAGTTGGGGGTTGTAAGCTTTCTTTTTTTTTTTTAAAGAAAAGTTTCAATGGTTGGGTTTCAAAGGACATGGAACATTGTGTATGGGGAATAGCAGTTGGGTAGATCTGTATGGCCAGGACATGGAGCTCATGAGGTAGAATAACATATAGTAAGTCTAAGGAATCAGTTTCAGGTCACAGTTTGAAGGGTTTTATCTGCCAAATAAAATATTGAAACTTTTTGAGTAAAGGAGTGACACAGACCAATATTTTAGCAATATCAATTTTTCATCTCTTGGGAAGATAAATTTCAGAGGTAATAAAATGGTGGCCAGGAGGTGAATTAGGAGGATACCACAATATTTTGGGTAAGAATCTATTGTCCTGCTTGTGTGAATGGGGAGAGCAGTACAGAGTTGAGGAAATATATGAATAGAATCACTAATAAATTGATGATTGACTGAACTTTCTCTTCTCTTTGCATTTTCTTGTTATTTCTATCTCCTGGTTCTCTTTCTTGGTTGACAACTTTTCAGTGCCTTTTGCTGTTTCATAATTCAAATCATTTTCTTAACTGGGTGTTCCACAAAGTTTCACCCTCATCCTTCTTCTTCCTCTATACTTCTGGTAACCTCATTGCCTCCTATGAATTTAGTAACTTTCTCTATGCATATATATATAACTAGTCACATTCTCTTTTCCTTCATCACCTTTTGTACCTCTTGGACAATTTTAATCTGGATGTCCTGGAGACATTTCAAACTCAATCTATTCAGAAATGAAGTTATTATTTTTTCTCTTTGAATCTCTTCTATCCTCATGTTCCCCTTGACTGTCAAAGGCCCCATACCAACATGCTTCTATTCTGTCAGGATTGTTTCCTTGGTATGATCTTCCACTTCTCATTTTCCCTCACCTCCTATATTAAATTTCTTGTAAAATCATGTTTCCACCTTCATAACATCTATTCCATTAGACTTCTTCTCTCAACAAATGTTCAGACTCTTACCACATTATTACAAAAGTCTAATAATTGAACTTCCAGCCTCAAGTCTCTCCCCATTCTAGTCCATCCAACACATTGTTGTCAAAGTGATTTTCTTTAATACAGATCTTGCCATATGACCTTTCTATTTCTTGTGACACTTATTTCCATTCCATTCTATCCATGTTTGCTATATGGATAGAATCACAGGTCTAGTCTATTAAAAAAAAATAAAGCAATATATGCCAGTATCATTGTTGTCATAATAGCCAATGATCTAGAAGTAGAGGATTTTCTATCAAAAGGAAGATTGGCCCAACAATAGTGAATGATATCATGGACCATTATCACTATGGCAACCCATAATATAAATAAAAACAAATAATCCCTCTCAGTTCTGTATAGCCCCATTCCATGGTGATAGTAGCAGAAAAGGGAGCAGAAAGTGCAAAGAATTCTCTGGAGAAAATGTATGTCGGCAGAGAAGGGAACCGAGTTTGCCCCAGCTTTATGGCCCTCAGTCCCACTTACAATAATGCTGAAGCATTGTCTCATTTGCATTCAAAAGCACAAAGGAAGAAGAAACACTGAGAAGGGAGATAAAAAGGAAAACAGAACAAAACCCCTTCTTTTGTCTGCACTGCAGTCAGAAGGTGTGTATGCAAGAGCATGTGCCTGTCATACACACACACACACACACACACACACACACACACACACACACACCCCACATGATGTCTCTCTTATGGATTTATCCCCTTCAATTTATTTTAAATCAAGTTTTGGCCACATGACTCATTTTGCAGATGGATTGATTAGTTGTAATAAATTATACATTCTAAAGTAAACAAAAATGCAGATGCTCAAATTCATATTTTCAGTGGACCAGATATAAATGATTTAGGATAAAAGAATGAACATTTTTTGTTGTTGTTTTTAAAGTAGTGTAATCAACTGTGGAAAATATTTAGATCAATCACTATATTTCTCTTGAACTACATGACAAAGCAATACATGTATGACCAGGTAATCTTGTAGTCACAAAAAATGAGACAATACTATTTAGTTCTAGCAAATCAAGGTACTCTGTAGGAAACTAGAATCAGCAGATAGTAGACTAGTTTGGAAACTAGGAGTCAGGATTTTAGTCACTTAATATTTTGGGGACTTGGTTTCCCTCTCTGACAAAGAAAGAATTTGGGATGTCATTGATGTTCAATCATTTAGTTGTGTCTAACTTTTTGATAACATGCACTCGAGCATGTTGGACTCTTTCTATTCTCCACTATTTCCCAAAGTCTGTCCACACACATTTTCATTGCTTCTATGACAAGAAGTTGGGATAAACTCCATCCAAAGCTCTATCTTGACTTTTACACATTTATATGGCACACTATTTCATTAACCTTTAGAGACTAACCTTTATTATAAATTGTTAGATAAAATCAGAATATATCAGAACTGGAAGAGAACAGATATCTAATTCAACTACTAAATAAGGATTTTCATTATGAAATGCTTAGGGTAACCAGCCCTGGATTTGGAGACTTGTAAAACTGATATAGGGGAAAGTTGTAGAATCCTAGGGTCTCTCCTTTCAGTACTCCAACAAGAATGAAGCAAGTTCATAAAATTTAGTGGTAACTCAGAATTCTGAAAAGAAATACTATTGGGTCCTGTTTTCAGTCCAGGGCAGCAAGGAGATACCATCCAAGGCCTGTGAGCAATAAAAATATTTCAAATAAGAAGACCTATGTACAATCTTTGTTAGAATAGGACTGAAACTTGTAACTATGCATGGGGGAGAGAAAATGGAATCAGGGGTGAGCCTGATGTCATAGTACTGTGGTTCTAAACTATCATCTTACTCTTCTATCTGAGATAGGGGCTGAAGCCTGCAGCTGGCTACTAGAATAAAAAGTACAGATCATTTCTAAGCCTACAGTTGTTGCTTGAACCCTGAAGCATGATTGCAGGGCTAGAATCTAAAAAAGAATAAGGATTGAGGGCTGAAGCTGCAGAGCCTTCTAGCTAAGAAACACTGGGATCATTAATTGTCTATTGGAACTCAGACCAAAGGGCAAACCTACAATTTTGACACTGAACTTCAAACTGGGTATTGTTTATTCAGACTTAGGTTGAATGAGAGTTTTGACAATAAGCAGCTTGTTGTGAATTGTTTGAATCTTGGAGTAACATAGTACCCAATATCCAAAGAAAGCAGCATTAGACTCTACATAATATAGAGCAGGACCAAACAAGGCCTTAATATTCACTCCAGTAACATACATAGGCTGGATCTAATACAAAGTCTCAATTCAATAAGAGAGATGATTATTAATAACCAATGACTTGGGAAGATCTAGAATTTGCCCCCTTTTCTAAAGTCCTCATTTCAAAGTTTAATTACTTAAAGAACATTATGAATAATGAGATTAAATTAACTCTTTTTAATCCTGGTTAGATCCTACTTCTACTCATATTTGGGTGGGGACAAAAATCTTTGAATAGATTGTCCAAGGCATAGTTTCTCTGTCCAAGAGCAATATGTCACTCTTAGTCCTTCATTGGAGTGAGCTCACATTCCTTTATAAAATCCATCTCTCATTGATTTTTAACCAATCAGAGTTGATTGTTTCCATTAGGATCATCCCTCTTGCAAGGATATATCTGCCATAAGCCTGTCACCATGATTGTCTTTGGCATTCAAGGATACCACTAACCTCTTTTTATTAAAATGCTGACATTATTAAGAAAATGACTAATTGCCCAAAGATTACTTCTCTAGAATTTTTTAAATGTCACATCAGCAAGTAAAGCCGGACAAATGAATGAAGAAACACACAAAAAAAGACATTCATTTTAAAGAGATATTTTGAAGCCATGGATGACCAAGACACAAAGATGGCAGATTACAAGTGAAGGATGAGGAATATATTGTCAGATCTGGTCAATAAGTTGGTTTGTCTGGCTTAATTTTACTTTATTCCAAGGTAGCAGGTTAACTGTTGAAGGGAAGGTGTCATTGTGAAGTCACACACAATCAATAATAAAGTTTCAAATAAAACAAAATTATAAAATCATCACAAATGAGATATTGTATTGTTTTGCTGTATCACCATGAGTGGTGAAAGTTTTCAGTTCTCTGGGCAAAATTACACAATAATTTCTGAGCATCATCACAGGTATATATATTCAATAACTTGCCTAGGAACTTATGACTATAAAAATTTAAGACAGAATTTGAATTCAGATTTTCCTGACTCCAAATTCCAAACTAAAAGACTGGAAAAAATAGTGGAAAAATAAAGCATTTCATAAACAATAACAACAACAATAACAACAACATACAAACAAAAAATTAACCTGGAAACCAAATGAAGGAGAGAAAAATTTAAGACTCATTGGAATACTTAAAAGAAATAACTAAAAAAGATGTGGATATAAAATATTTGTTTGTTTTTGGCTGTACTGTAACTTCATTTTTTTTTTATAAATAGTAAATTGTATTTTTTCCTGATATATGTGAAGATAATCCTTAACATTCAGTTTTATAATATTTTGAGTTCCAAAATTTTCTCCCTTCCCTTCCTTCTCCTCTCTCCAAGACTGCAAGCAACCACATACAATGTTTAAAGAAATTGTGAATGAAAAATTTTCAGGCCTATTAGGACTGGAGGACAAAATGAAAATAGTAAGAATTACCCATCATTTCCTTAAATAAGTAAAAATAGGTTTAAAAGACTTCCCAAGAATATCATAGTCAAAATTCAAAGTGTGCAGGTCTACAGGTAGCCAGATCACCTGGATTTGAATCCTAGTTTGGTCACTTAACTTTCTCTGTGACTGTGGGAAAGTTACTTTCCCAGGTCTTATTTTGTTTTATGCAAACTGAAGTTAGATTTGAATGACCAGAGTCCTTTGCATCTTCAAGTCTATGATCTATAAAATACAACAGATGGTCATTCGGGACTTTCCTTGAAATCCTTCTTTGAAAGGCAGCTCACTATCTCCTAAGGCAGCCCATCCAATGCAACCATGATTATTAGGAATAATAAGCTAAAATCTGCCTCTCTCTAGGGTCTTCTCTTCTTCCCGTTTATAGCAACACACCTCATCTTACTTCCTCCTATGGCTCCCTCTAGTTCAGCACTCTGAAACAGATAGGACACGGTTTTTCCCTGAAAGAAAGATATGTACAAACTCATTGTCTTGTTAAACTTTTGTGTTTAAAAGATGCAAAAACCAGGTAGAATCACTGTCCCAAGTTGCCAGTGCTGTCCATGGTAATGATCCCTGCTCACCACATGTTTATAGAGAAAGCAGGCAGTGATCTCTTGTCACTGCTGTGCCCTGCTCACATGACAGTGACACAGAAGAAATGACTGTAGGAGAAGAAATGAAAAACAGTTTTCTATCTATTTTGAGAAGTCTATAACTAAGTGGGGGCAATAGTTAGAGGTCTAGATCAGGAGTCAAGAAGTTCTGAATTCCATCTAGCCTTAGATACTTACAACTGTATGACACTAGGCAAATCATTTAATCTCAATCTGCCTCAGTTTATTTACCTAGAAAAATGGGGGTAGTAATGGCTTTAATTTAGTGCTCCTCTCAATATCCCTGCCATTACTATCCCCTTTTTCTAGAAAAGTAAACTAAGGCAGATTGTGATTAACTGATTTGCCTGAGGAACAATGGATGCTATTTGTAAACAGCTTTACATACACTAAATTAAAAAAAAAAAACCAACTAGCTCATGTAATTAAAAGTTCTAGATTCACTGGGGCTTTAAAAAAATCTGGTGTTTCCAAATTATTCTTCAGTTTCATCCCTTTTTAAAACTTTTTTTTTCAGTTAAGAAAAAAAAAAAAACATAACCTGTATGAGCTCAATGATCTGAGTAGACAACTAGTAGCCTAAAATGGTAGGGTAGTGCAAGTTGGATGTGTTGTATAGGAGATTGCATAGATGATTTGGTGGGTGGAGCGTGAGAGGCAGAAGCACTGCTGGCTGGATTCGGGTCGCAAGTTCTCTCACTTCATATTGCCATCCCCTTCACCTCCACACAGAATAAAAATCAAGGATTTTTCCCTTATTCTGCCTCCGGCTGATTTTAATATACTCTGGGTGCTAAATGCAATCATCACACAAAAAATAAAGAGATGTAGAGATGAAGGAAAAATCTCCAATCATTCTTTTTCTGACTACCTCATAACATAGCCTTTGTTCAGTCATATTCTATTCTTCACAACCCCATTTAGGGTTTTCTTAGCAGCAATACTGGAATAAGTTGTCATTTCTGTTTCCAGTTAATTTTTTTTTTAACCAAAGAGGAAACAGAGACAAACAGGGTTAATTGATTTGCCAAAGGTCAATACAGCTAATAAGTGTTCAAAGCCGGATTAGAACTAGTGAATCAAAGTCTTGAATCCAGCCCTAGTGCTCTAACCACAATGTCACCTAGCTGTCCTAACTCATTGCATCAGACTAATTTTACCCTAACTTTAAGCTCTTCCTTATAGCTTCTTTTACATCAAGTACTCTTTAATTCAGGACCAAAATGCCTGGTAATGAAATGCCCTCTTCCTCACCCCAAATTCCAACTTTGGCATCTCTAGTTTCCCTCAAGGTTCAGCTCAAACATCAGAAATGAATTCTTTCCCAATTCCCCCAACTTTAATGTCTCCCCTCAAAATTACCCTTTATATGCTTTTCTATTCTACACCTTTTTAAGGTTCTCAAGGACAAGTAATGGTCATTTTTGTTTTTGTCATTTCCAGGGTCAAATTCATTGTCAAATGCTTGCTTATTTATTGATTTGTTTATTGAACACTTTCAGAATCAATTAATTAGCACAAACCAATGATTTCTAGGTTGTTTTTTTTTTTTTTGTTTTGTTTTGTTTTGTTTTTTTTTTTTGATGAAGTGGAAAAGGATGAGAGAAAAGTCATTAAATTCCTGAAATGGGACAAGTCAAGAGAAGTCAAATTAACAAGCTTTTATCAATTATCTATTACATGCTACTATATATACTATATAGGTACTCTGTAAGCATCGAGGATACAAAGAAAGGCAAATACTGTTATTATATTCAAGGAGGCAGACAACGTGCCAACAATTACGTACAGACAAGAAGAAAAGGTCATAGAGATAGAAGAAGAATGGATTGGGCACATGGAATGGCTAATATCAAAATCCTTTTCACCTTCCCATAAAATCAGAAAGTTAAAGGCAAAGAGAAACATGAGAATCTGAAACTAGGGTGAGGTTATTACTGGAGGCTATGGAAGGAATGGATTGAGAAATTTGCTAAGGCAATTACTTTCTTTCTACATCATTCACCAAATATTTATTGTGTCTAATATGTTCAGAGCAGTGTGTTAGGCTGAGAAAGAAATGAAATTTAGAAGATATGGCCTTTCTACATGAAACATAGGGTCTGCTGAGATATGAAAACTATGTAAATAATGATAAGGCAGAAGTAAAATATCCCCTTATATAAGAGTCTGGCAGGGTTGGGCTTGGTCTGCTGGGTAGGAATTTTTTAAACCAAGTCCTGTTGTGCCCCAAAATACTGCTTTGAATGATTTAGGAATATTTTTGTTTCAAATATGGCAATTATAAACATTGAGTTCCAATGAACTCAAAGATCATCTAGTTTAATTCCTCATTTTATAGATAAGAGAATTGAAACCCAAGGGCACATACATGACATCACCAAACTATACATGTAGTAAATGATGGATTTTGAATTCAGAGGCTCAGAGGCTGAAATTTGAGTCCAGTTATCTTCAGTTTAACAGAATCACTTTAAAAGAAAGCTTTCCCAGAATTTAATTGAAATATCACTAGTGACTATTCCCAAGTGAAAGTTGTTATATAAAGAAAGAAAATATTATTCAGTCATACAGAAATCCAGAAATCTATTGAGTACCTACTGTGTGTGAAGGAATAATCAAGATATTGATTAGAATAGTGCAAAAGATAGTCAATCTTTCTTTATTCTAGCTATTGCTCTCTTTAGACTAAGAACATATATACACAGACTAATTTCAACTCATATTTTTATCAGAGAAACCTTTTTTAATCTGCCAAGATCAAGCTGCAGAAAAACATTTCCCAAAGCGACAGACAAATTCACAAAGTGTACAACAAGGCATATATGCATATATCTGCACGTATACAGACCCAGAAATTTATGCATGCAGCCTAGGACAGATTCATGAGAATCAATCTGTGCCTGTTTATTGGGCTTTAGAAATTATGACAGTCAAATAAGTGTGACTAATTCCAAGGAACAGGAAAATTCATTTTTGAAAGTGAAAATTATGTTCTTGTAGGTACAATGCCCATACTCACATTTTCTTTAAAGAAAATTATTCTGGCTCACAATCTCATTGGAAGTGCACTCCATAGAGAGAGATGTTAAAAACCACAATCCTTCATTTCCTGATTCAACACATCTGATTTTCAGCTCTTACATTTAATGCTTTTGAAAGGTTATTGGATTTATGGGTGTTAAGGAATGAAACCTTCTGTTTATTTCTAGGCCAGCTATTTGTGTGGGTGGCTGCCTAACCCTGTTTGAAGAACAACTGATATCAAACTTTACCTAGAACAATACATCTCTATGGGAGAATAGTGTGATTAATTCACTGTGCTCAATTTCTTCCAGGTGTTTTATTTAAAGGAGAAAAATGTCTAAAATGCCAACTTTTGACACTCTTCATGGAGGTATTGAACTGGGAACTTATAACTTGTTCCAAATCACTAGATATTGTGTGATCCTGACACATGCATGCAATTCAATCAACTTATCAAAATAAAGTGGGATTTCTCATATCAGAGTCTACACCACTGAGCTAAAAATAATAAAGCCATTTTACAGTTTAATAAGCATACACACACACAAAAAAAACACAAAAATACAGAGGGACTGACAGTCATTTAAATATCCCTTAGTGTAAAAGTACTAAGAACAAGTTATAAGATATATATATATGTGTGTGTGTGTGTGTGTATACATATACACACATATATATATGATTAAACAATATGAATCCCCATGTGACCCTTATCTTTTTTATTAAATGGTTTGTGTAATTTGTGGATAATCCTCCACAAATTGCTAGAATCTATTTTCAAATGCCTTTTTCAGTATCTTAAAGAACTGATGTGAGTTCTCTATGATTCTTTTAGCCCATATGCCTAAATTTTTTTCTTCCTGAGTACAAAATCTCTTTGTTCATCACAGATTTTTCTGTATCATAATTAGAAATGCAGATGGAAAGTATAAATTAGGAAATGGTTGACAGGAGGGAAGACATTTGCTTTTAAAAATTTGGGGCAAAATTTCAAGATTAAATCCTTTGAATAGAAACTGTGTCCATTTGGGACCAAATGGAGGAAATGGCGCATGACCCAACTGTATGGCTAAGCCCAGAAATAATTAGTTGGAAAAGGTAAATGAGGCCTAGACAATGATGAAAAAGGTTTAAAAAGCTAAATATAAAAATCTTTTCCATTTTCATGCAATTTTATCTATCCTTTCCTTCCAAAAAACTATCTACCAGATTGTAAAATTCTATTTTTTTAATTCTATTTTTCTATAGCACTTCTTTTAATTATTTCTGGATTTTTGTTTTTATATTAATCATTATTGTATATGTCACTGTCACCCATCCAGTGAGTCTGTCTTCACAATAAAGAAAAACAGTTAAACAAAAACAACAGAATTAAACATCAGGCAAGACAGTATATTGGATATCCCCATCATATTTTCCACATTTCCTCTACTTTATAATCTCCTCTAAAAAAGGACTGAGGTAAATTTCCTTATCTCTTCTCCAGATTGTCACTAAAATCACTTTTCAATGTGCTTCATTTTTCAAGCTCTTTTTCTTTATAATATTTTCAATCATCATGGATATCACTGAAAAACCTAAGTATTCTAGAATATAGTGTGCTATACTTGGAGGACCTGGAAAACCTGGATTCAGATCCTACCTCAGAAATTTAATAGCTAAGGGAGCCCAAGCAAATCACTTAACTAACTTCAGCCTGAGCTTCCTTATTTTAAAATGGAGTAAATAATAGTAATTACCTCATTCACTTGCTGGAGGGGTCAAATGAGATGTTTGTAAAGATTTTCTAAGCCCTAAAGTGTTACATAAATGCTGGGTATTGTTGATTTCTTGGTTCTCCTTGCTTCCTATTTCAATAATTCATGTACAACTTCCTATCTCTCAGAATTTGTTCTATTCATCTATTCACATAGGGTTCAGTGAAAATTTTTAAAGCATCATAAGATATTGGATCTATTTTAGAGCCTCAGAGAAGGAACCAATAGATATAGAGAGAATGAAGTTTGGAGAAAAAATGGAGCTGTTTGAGAGAGCAATGTGTTAAACATGATCTAATATCATATAAATAAATTGAATGGGTCTTAAATGAACTCCCAAATTTAAAATGAAATAAACAAAAAATAAGAACAGGTAGATTGATAGGAAAAATCTATCAACATCCAAAAAGTAATTAATTCCAATTTTTCATATACTCTTTGGGGGGAAATGGTGAAAGAAAAGGTCCTATATGGTTTTGACATCTAAAGAAGAGAGTCAAAATGGAAAAAGAAAACTCTCATGAACAGTGATACAAAATTTTTCAATTGTACCTTCATAGCCCAAAGATTATACCTTATGATCAAGCTGGATTCAGAGTAGTAACGTAGAATATGTTTAATATTAGAAAAACTCTCAATGTAACAGGGCATGTTAATATTAATAATAACAGAAATCACATAATAGGTGTTGAAAATACTTTTGCCAGGGCATGATATCCAGTTGTTGGAGTAGGGAGAAAGAATAAACAAAATGTAGAAATAAACAGATTTTCTTTGACATGTTAAGTAGAAAAGTCAACCTTCTATGTAACGCAGATAAAACGGAGGTCTTTCTAATAAAATCAAGAGTAAAGCAAAGATATTCATTATTGCCACTATTATTTAATATGGTGCTAGAAATACTAACAATGATAAAATAAATAAATAAGAGGAATTGAGGGAATAAGTACAGGTCAAGATGAATCAAAATCATTAATTTTGACTAATATTGGCTAATTATTAGACTGCCCTAGAGTAAACTAAAATTAGTTGGGAAAAAAAGCTTCAGCAAAGTTGTAGCAAATAAAATAAAAGTACTAATAAGTTACATAAACTATCAACATTTCTGTATATTATCAAAACCAAACAAACAAATAGGAAGTGGTAAAAAGAAAATTTGCTTTTAATTTAACTACAGAATGTTAAAAAAAAAAACAAAAAACAAAAAAACTTCAGTCTATTTGCCAAGATAAACACAGGAACTTTATGAACATAATTAGAAAGCACTCATTACAGAATTAAAGACAGAAATGAATAACTGGAGAAATAGTAATTGCTTATGAGTAGGCTAATAAAATATAATGAATAGGATAATAGCAAAGATGCACTATGAATGCATCATAGACGTATGGCCAGACAGAGCTTCTGGTCATCTTCACTGTATACATAAGGAAAAGATCAAACTATTTGCTCAAGAGCACACAGGTGGGACCTGCATCTTGATTTTCTGATTCCAGAGCAAATCTGCATTCAATCATAATATACTATACATTCAATCATAGATCTTTTGTAGTATTAACTTCTGCAAAGTGCTTTAAACATCTTAAGTGATACTAAAACATTAAAGCTTGAAACCAATAGTCCTAAGTTTCTCCAAAACTTGTTGGTAATCATTAAATTCCAATGTTTCAAAAATCATTCGTAGGAAACCCTTCAAGAAACAATCAAAAGGAACCCTTGGATACTAGCAACAACAGGACTGAAGCAAGCCAGTTCACGTTCTAAACTCCATTCAGTTTCCCTTTCTTTCCAGCTTTAAATCAGGAAGGAGGAAAACTAAAACTCTGTGGACCTTTTAGGATAATGATCATTGAGGTGAAAAATCCATAGTGCACACATTTTCCTAAAGATAAGATCAAAGTTTGTGAAAATGGAAGAAAATATCCTTGCATATGAAACAAGCTATTTGTGGAAATGCATGCTTTAACCACATGTAAAGAAGATACCAGTAAAGAAAGATATGGCATTTTTTAGAAGTTAAAAAAAAAAGCTATAAAGCATAACCCAGAAAACAGAATAATCAGTGATAGGACATTTTGTCATTATATAACCCTGAAAAGTTACAAGTGCCCTTCTTTCTCATATGGATACATATATACATAGATATGAATATGTAAAAACAGATAGAGAGATAAAGAGTTACACAGAGAGACACAGAGAAGGACGGACACACACACACACACAACTAAAAAGTTAATTCATTAATATAAAGAAAGAAGGGCACTAAGTGGCACAGTGAATAGAGTACCAGGTCTAGAGTCTGAAAGATTTATCTTTCTGAGTTCAACTCTGAACTCAGACACTTACTAGCTGTGTCACCTTAAGCAAGGTATTTAACCCTGTTTGCCTCAGTTTCCTTATCTGTAACATGAATTGGAGAAGCAAATGGCAAACCATTCCCATATCCTTACTAAGAAAATCACAAAGTGGGTCAAGAAGATTCAGAAATGAGTTTGTAAATACAGCTGATCAACAACAACAAAAATATACTGAATAAAATGACATAGATCTTTACTATCTGAAATTTCAAACTTTAGGCTCAAATATGTAAAATATTTGAAAATGCACCTACCAAAATATTATAATAGTATAATATTCAGGACAGTTATTCTATCAGTGTCTCTGGTAAATAAATGGTCTGTTATTGAGTCCCTGGACTTGATCCCATTAAAACAACTAGACAGGGACTAATCCTAACACAACATTTCCAAGGTGTCATCCTGCCACTAAACGAACACACACACACACACACACACACACACACTCACTCAGATCTGTCCAACAAAGATAATCTATTCTCGGGCACATACTGAAATGAGCAAATAGTGTACAATATAAGTAAGTATTGTTGATTTATTGATTTGGTATTTCTAATCTGTTGAGTATTTGGAAACACAAAAAGCAGACTTGTTATAATTCTACAGCATTCATGACTTTTAGAGAAATATTTCTACAATTCATAGTTTTGTTTCATTCTGTGCTTGCTTCTTGGCTTGTGGTTATGTTCTGAGGGTTAAGGATGCCTTAAGTTTAGACTCTAGCTATTTCAGGGATCACTGTATATAGAATAATGGATTCAATCAATCTGACCAAAATATTCCATCAATAGAATATTCTACTAGAGCTTATTAAGAGATTGTTTGGCAATACTCTTTTTAGTTACAATTATATTCCATGAGAGCAGAAACTAATTTAATGTTCATTGTATCTCCATTGTTCATTATATAGCGGCTGGCATGTAGTAAATACTTGATAAATGCATATTGATTGACTTATCTCTCAAATTCCACCCTGCAAATCAAGACTCCTCTATTACTATTGCCACTGAGCAGAAGAAAGACAAATTCTATTATGCTATATTAGACAATATATAATAAACAAACAAACAAATAAATAAATGAAACTCTGGGTATAACTAATCCCGATATTCCTTCGGCTGGGGTGGGGTGTTGGAATCTTTACAAACTATGGGGAGTCAGGGAGGAGAATTAAGAAAAAAAAATAGACAGACATTGTATGAAGTCAATGAACTGGAGTCAGAATTGAGTGAGGAGAGGCAGAGGGTGACCAAAATGGTCTGTGAGTTGCATTTAAGAGAGAAATCAAGCAGAAAAATAAAATTATATACCAATGTATCTAATGAACATTGGTATAAAAACATTCAATAAAACATTATCAAAGTAGTTACTATAAAAAAATGTACAAAATTCTTCATTATGATACAGGTTGTATTTATACCAAGAATTCAGAATTAGTTCAATGTTAGGAGATTGTAAATAATAAGTGATATTAATGAAAAAAACAACAATAATCACATGATTATATCAAGATACAGAAAAAAAAATCTGTGGTTATGTTAAAAAAAAAAAAAGCAAAGGAATAAATGAACCTTTCTTTACTATGATAAATGGTAGCTACTGAAAGATAAGAACTAACATTATCTATAATGAATAATCACTATAGACTTTTCCAGGAAGATTAGGAATAGACTAGGAGGTCTCTTGTCAGTAATATTCGATAATATAATCCTAGATGTGCTAGTTACAATAAATAGGAGAAGAAAAAGTATTTGAGAAAACAAAATTATTGCAATTTGAAAATTATATAATGCTTTAGACTACCCTAGAGATTCAACCAGAAATTAATTTAAACTGTTAATAGTTTCAGGAAAGCAGCAGGATATGAAAGAAACTCATAAAACCATCAGCACTGATGCATATTACTAACAAAATCCATCAGGGAGAGATAGAAAAAGAAAGCCCATTTGAATAAATAAGCAATATGTAAAATATTTGAAAATACACCTACCAAAATGTACTTAGATCTATAGATAGAATGTTCACCAAAATCAATGAAGACTTAAAGGGCTTAAGAAATAATAACTCTTCCCCTCTCTACTCCTTCCTTTCCCCCATACCTACCTTCTTTTCTCTCTTGGTGAAAGTAATACTTTATGAAGCCTTTTCTATTTCCCTCCAGCAGCTAGTGACGGCTCTCCCCCCATCAGTGTATATCTAATTTGCTTCTATTTTGCAGAAATGTATATTCACATTTGATTTTCCAAAGGAAAGAATTTCACTTTCACCTTATACTCCCCACAGTATAAGACAGTGATCAGCACATTTTAGATACTCCAGGTAACACATGAACTGGAGTCAGGAAAATCTGAATTCAAATCATGTTCTCAGATACTTATTTACTAGCTGTGTGATCCTAGGTAAATCCACAACATGCTTTAGCTTCCCCAAATATAAAATGGGGATAATGAGAGCAATCACTTATTTTTAAAGTACTTGGTGCAATACCTGACACAGACTAGGTACTTAACAAATGCCTGTTCCCTCCTCTTCCCTGCTGCTCTCACCCCCACAACAATTGATTAATTGATCAATTTGACATTTTCCAATATGCCAGATTCTCTTTCTTTATTTCCTCATTAAGATATGATTCTATAGTTATTGAAATGGAAATCATGGTGGATTAATTTAAATGGAATGATTTTAAATACTTTTTCTGCTACTTTCTACCTATAGGAGCCCTTTCACCTAATTGACCTTAGTTTCCTCTTCTATAAAATGAGATTGGATTAGATTCTGAAGTTTTTTCTAGCTCTATAATTCTATGATCTTAAATTCCAAAAAATTATTAAGATGGGGAAATTAACATTAAAACAGGGATTCAAAAGATGATATTCAATGATGAAATGTACTCTTCAAAAAAACCAAAAGATTCTATTCTCTCCTGAGATACTTCAAGTGTAAGTGAAGAATAAAATATTGGTAGAAATAGTGAAGAATAACCAGGAATGCATATCTAAGCCCTTCAGTTGAAATCTCAGCAGTTTTTAGAATCAACAGTGACACAATCAATGTCAACAAGGGTGATTATTTCCTGTCCCATTACTGGAGAGGTGAACAGAAACCTCACCTTCATTTGCTTTCCTTCAATGATTCATTTTTCCATGACAGAAATATAGAGTTGTTTTTTCTTTTCACTATTAATCAATCTTAGACTAAAGAGCAAGTTTTTATACTAATGGATTTGGCTTCATATCATGAAGTACTTTACAACCTGAGAGGAAAAAAAAAATCTTAGAAGCCACTTCCTATTTCTATAGTGTCAGGAATAAGGTCAGCTTTGCTACATTTCCTGCTCAGTTGTATTTAGTGGGAATTAATGAAAAGGTCCAGGGAAACGTGAGCTGGCACATTAACATGCAGTGGAAGGTTTGGGTTTGTTTTTTAATGTGTGCTGATTTTTTATAGAAGAGAAAATGAAAAAAAAAGCTACAACCAAGGCAAAAGTGGCTGCCAATATTTCGGGGGGTGGTCACAGTCAGGGGTCCTTGACTGTGACCCAAACATATCCTCCTGACTATGTCTTTGTGGAGGTTGATACCCTTGTAATTGCAATCTCTCTTCACCCTCACTACTTGGGATCACTAGTTTCCTCCAAAACTTAGCTAAAGCACCCCCTTGTAAATGAAACTTTTATTGATTATCCTAGCTCCTAATATTTCCCTATTTGCTTTAAAAATGGAAATTGGGAATTTAAATTCCCCATTGCTTAAAATTCATTTTATATGCATATATGCATTTTAAATTTATTTTGTATACAGTGATATATTTAATAAAGATCTATATTTTATATGTATATGCATTATATATTCTTATATATATACATTGTATACATGTGTCAATTAATAGCTAAGAATAATTATAGTTAGCATTTATATGATTTTTTATATATGATTAGCATATATATGATTATATATATATATATATCTTTTTAATTTTGCTAAGCGACTTAAAAATATTATCTCATTTTATCTTCAAAATAACTATAGGAGATCATTGCTATTGGGCACCACATTTTATAAATAAATAAACTGAGACAGACAAAACTTAAGTTACTTGCTTCAAGTCAAAGGTAGCAAGGATTGAGCAGATTAGCTCTGAGATCTTCCTGACTGCAGATCTGGTTTACATCTACTATGCCATCTAGCTACATAGATTATAAGCATGATGAATCTTTGTATCTCATGGCATAAGCAGCTAGGTGGTACAGCACACGAGATGGTATATCTACAGAAAGAAATACTTGAGATCAAATCGAGCCTCAGAAATGTGTTAGTTGTGTGAGTGCCTCTGTTTCCCTACCTGAAAAATGTGGATGATAACACTTGCCTTCCAGAATTGTTGATTAGCAAGTGCTTAGCATATAATAGATTGTAATAAATGCTTTTTTCTTTCCCTTAGCCTTTAATGTAAGGATCAGGACTTCCAATATGATGCACAATGTGAAAACAGAAGAATTTGGGTTTAGCATCCCATCCAAGATTTGTTTTCATGGTTGCCTCTTTGGAAATTGAGCTTCCTTCTTTTGTTCCCTTATTTTTTCTAAGAACTCTAAGCATATATCCATCTCCTACTGGACTTCACAGAGATATCTAGATCATCTGGTTCTCAATATTAACATATGTAGCAGATAAAAGCAAAGTGACATTCATTCTTGCCATCCCAATCTCATTGTACTTGAACACAAAGAATTAGAGGTCTCTACAAACATTCTAAATTTTTAAAAGTCTCTGAATTGAAATCAACATCTACTGTGTAATCATGACTTCTGTCAATGTTTGACAACACCTGTGACTACACTGGTGAAGGAACTGCTTCTACAAGACCACTAATACTTCAGTAGGCAATATGATAAGGTTCTTTGGCCAAAGTAACTCCTCATTTCTTATTTAATATAATAATGGTGGGGAACCCTGAATTTAACCTAGGTTCCTACACAGATGACACTTAAAGGTGTTGTCTGGAAGACTGGCATTCCAGCTGTCAAGGCTGGGGGGTCTATACATTTCTGACAGTCTTCCAGGTCTTATGGTCACACCCTACCACAATGGAATAGGATTTTAGTACTATTAGTTTTTACTAATAATATTGAATAATACATGAAGTTTCAACTCATTTTCAAGTCACGTTCTCTATTTGATATAAACAAAAACTAGAAAAATTTGAAAGCAATCTAGCAGAAAATAAAATATATTCTAAATGGATAACTTAATATTAAAAACCATATTATGAAAAAATCAGATAAGAGGTAGATCATATGCCAATCACAGCCATGGGTAGGAGATGAAGGCTTAACCAAACAAGAGATAGAGACAATTACAAAAGATAAAGAGATAAATTTGATTACATGAAACTGAAAATTTTCTTACAAACAAAACAAATGCACCTAAAATCAGAAAGGAATTATCAAGTGGGAGGTAAAAAGGCCTTTGTATAAAATTCCTCTGATACTACCTGATACCTCTCAGATTGGCTAAGATGAAAGGAAAAGATAATGATAAATGTTGAAGGGGATATGGGAAAACTGAGACACGAATGCATTGTTGGTGGTGGTGTGAAATGATCCAACCATTCTGGAGAGCAGTTTGGAACTATGCCCAAATGGCTATAAAACTGCTCCAGAGTGCCTCTACTGGGCCTGGATCCCAAAGAGAACATGAAAAAGGAAAAAGGACCCATATGTGCAAAAATGTTTGTAGGAGCATTTTTTGAGTGTCAAAGAACTGGAAACTGAGATGCCCATGAGTTGGGAAATAGTTGAATAAATTATGGTATATGAATGTTATGCTATATTATTGTTCTATAAGAAACTATCAACAGAATGATTTCAGAAAGGCCTGGAGAGACTTACATGAATTGATGTGGAGCAAAATGAATAGAACCAAGAAAATATTATACAAAGCAACAAGAAGATGATCAATTCTGACAGATGTGACTCTTTTCAATACTGAGGTGATTCAGGCCAGTTCCAATGGTCTCATGATGGAGAGAGCCATCTGCATCCAGAGAGAGGTCTGTGGGGTCTAAGTGTGGACAGCTCTGAGATACTACTTCATACCTCTCAGACTGGCTAAGATGAAAAGATAATCATAAATGTTGAAAGGACTGTGGGAAAACTGGTTCACTAATGCATTGTTTGTGGAATTGTGAAATGTTCTAACTAAAGGTGCTATCAAACTGTGAATACCCTTTGACCCAGCAGTGCCATTATTGGGTCTGTATCCCAAGAAAATCATAAAGGAGGGAAAAGGATCCACATGTGCAAAAATTTTTATAGCAGCTCTTTTTGTGGTAGCAATGAATTGAAAGATGAGTGGATGTTCATCAACTAGGAACAGCTTAAGTTGTGATACAGGAAGGTAATGGAATATTATTGTTCTATAAAAAATGATGAATAAGCTGATTTTAGAAAGACCTAAAAAGAATTACAGGAACTGATGCTGAATAAAACAGCAGAACCAGGAATATATTGTACACAGTAACAGCAAGAATGTATAAGGATCAACTATGAAAGAGTTGGTTCTTTTCAGTGGTTCAGTGATTCAAAGCAATCCCAATAGACTTTGGATAGAAAACAACATCTGCATCCAAAAAAAGAACTATGAAGGTTGAATGCAAATCAATACATGCTATGTTCACTTCTTTTGTTTCTATTTTTTTTTCTTCCATGGTTTTCCTTTTTTGTTCTGACTTTTTTTTCTCCACCATGATTCATATAGCAATGTATTTTAAAAATAAATAAATAAATATTTTTAAAAGAAGGAAAAAAATTAAAATTCCTTTGATGAGAAAGAATTCCTTATCTGAGATACTGAACAATTAACAAATAAATAACCAACAGCCATTCCCCAACAAATAAATGGGCAAATGTTATGAACAAATATTCTTAAACAAAGAAATGCAAAGTAATGAAAATCTTATGAAAGAATGGTCCAAATGAGAAGAAACATAAATCAAAATAGCCCTAACATTTCACCTATATCCTATAAATTGGTCAAGATGACAAAAAATGTTAATGATATTGGAAGAATTATGGGAAGATAGGAACAGTGATGGATTACAGGTGGAGTTGTGAATTGGTACAACTATTTTGGGGAAAAAATGGAATTATGTAAATAAAGTGATTAAAATGTTTGTACCATTTTGAACCAAAGATTTCATTACTGGGCTTGTACCCTAAGGAAACCATTGATAAGAAGTCATATACACACCAAAAACTTTATAGTAGCACTTTTTGTGAAAGCAAAGAATTGGAAACAAAAGCAGTACTCATTTTGCTTTTAGTGATTGAAAAAATTTAATATGGAAAATTTGTGTTTGACTCTCATTTATCAAAGAAAACTCAATAACAAGATAAATTATTCTAATTAGAATTTGGATCATTCATGCCATCTGTTGCCACTTTCTCATCCATTTCGGCTTGGAGTTCTTTCAATTACTTTACATTTCTTCCCAAGAGTGGACAAATACTGAGTTCTCAACTAATGGGAACTCCATTGTACTTTGAAAGTCTGTCAGTCCCCCTGAAGCCTCCATGAGAAGTAAAGGATCATATGCCAACAAACTTTGGAAGCAGTAGTTGAAACTGGCATAGAACAATGTCCCCATATCAAAGATGTTTTTGCACCAGGGTCATAGTATTTCCACATGGCTATCTAGGTTAACTTCAACCAACCTGTCCTACAACCTTGCAAAATGAGAATAGACAAGACTGGGACACTTGAAGAGGTAGTGGGTTAAATTCTAAAACAATCAAATAGAAGAAAAACTTGACTTTGGTAGATTATAAAACTCAGGCAAAAACAATGAGCTGGTTGTATTTGTCAGTTACTTAATTCTACCTTGCAAGAAACCTTTAAGGAAAGTCTCTTTTTAATTTTCCTTCATCCTTTTTTCCCTTTTCCTCCTTTTTAGCCTAAGAACTCTATATAAACAATCAGAGGTCTGCCAAGGAGGAACTGCTGGCTGGTAACAGAACCATGTTTAAGCTTCTTTCAATATTAACTCATTAGAACTGATGCAGTTCCTTTCTTGCATTTTACCTTTTTTATGAGCAGATTATTTGGAACAAAATGAAATACATACTATGTTGTGACCTTCCTGGTTGCTATTAGACATTTTCATGCATAACATTTCAAAAGTTATACATTGAGGGTAAAATGATACTTAAGGAGAAACATGCACAAATATGCCTACTAAAAATAATTTCCATCATGTTTTGTAGGTGTAGTGATGTCAAAGTATTTTAAAAACTATTTTAGATAGGTATTTTGCTCATTTCCTTGTAAATAAGAATGTAAATAAGTTTGTGGTATGACAGTTTCAATTGACTTAAAAAAAATTTAAAACCTACAAACTGTTTTTTAAAAAATGAAAGAAAGCCATTGATTAGAACTCAGAACACAAATCCCCATAGAAGTTTAAGAAAGTTTAAACACTGAAAGAATCATCTACTGCAATACTCCTAAGTTATAGATTTATGGATATAAAAAATGAGGCTTTGAGGAAAAAAAAAAACCTAGATCAGCTGACCCACTGTCTTTATAACCTTATAAATGATTATTTGATTCTTCCAGTTTAGTCCATCAAAGTCTAAACATGCAGCTCAACTGAGTTCTTCATCTTAGGTAAAAATCCTTTATTTCTAGAAAGACATGGAATGGAATCACACAGAATGAGAAGGCTTATATACTTTAGAAGTAAAAAGGAACTTTAAAAATGATCTGATTCCACTCCATATTTGCAAATAAAAGTATGCCAGAGTTTGGGTTCTGGGAGCAGAGAATCTAGTAGCACTCCAAAGTCAGGGTTTACCACAGGTCACCTGTGGTCATAGTAGTGCACATATGTACAAATCTGCTTGTGAGCAAGTGGAAAAGAAATCCATTTGGATAAATATCTGTGGAAAAAAATGCTATCTAACAGTTAAAGTTGTTCCAAAGTAAAATGAACTACATGAAGAGGTGAAGGGCTCTGTTCTCTTCCCCAACCTTGGAAGTCTTCAAGTAAAGAAAAAGAAGGATTTCTGTACCATTTTGAACCAGAGATTCCATTACTGGGCTTGTACCCTAAGGAAGTCATAGTTAGGATTCCTTTCATGTATGGGTTGGATAAGGTAGCTGCTGAAATATCTTCTAAGTCTCAAATTTTGTGACTCAGTAAAATTGTTTATTTAAAAAAAGGGAAATGAAAAATGAGTAGCCAACTCATGGGAAATTGTTATCACTTTAGAGGTCTTTATGTGAACGATTTTCATTTCCACCCTGAACTATTTCTGTTGCAAGGTCATGGATATATTGGAGCATTTGTAATGAAGCAATGTGGAATTTGTGGGGAATCACCTTTAAGCGGATATAAATTCATAGGCAGGGCTATTTAATTCACCATGTTCTAAACAATGCTCGGCAGCTGTTCAGACACAAAGAAAATATGGCTGCTATCAATGGCAGGCCATTAATGCAATAAGGAAGAAGTCCCTCCATGGTGATAAGTAACAATGATCTCCAAGTTATTCATGTTGCTGAATAAAACAATTCAAACAATCAATTTAGCTTCAAATACGTTTTGTCTTGTAAAACATTTGAGTCATTAACCTTAACAATGTCAGTGTGCTCTCACTCTGGAATCCAGTGAAATTAGTGTCCAGGGAAATATTTGAGAAAACAATTCATGGGGAGTAATTTGTTAATGCATTAGTGACTCCTGCTACAAAGAACAACTCTCAAGTGCATTGTAAAGGATTTAGTAACTTGAACCACAGAGGAAGGAAAGAAGAAACATAAAAAGGCACAGGGAGCTTGGAAATGTTTTCGACTGATGTGTGTAGTTTGTTGTGAGAAATACGGGGGCCAGGATTCATATTTTTACATGACTCAAAGCATCTCCTCTTTCCTATAGCTAGCATGCAAGCAGTATAGCAAAGATGATAGAGATATGTAGGTGAGCCACCAAGGTTATTGGAAAACAAATTCTAAGCAAGATTACAAAATAAGTAATAGTCACTCCATTCCACTCAAATGCCCTTTATCTCCTATACCTGGAATGTATTTACTTGTCATCTCTACCTCTTTTAGATCCATAGGCTACCTTCAAGGCTCAAGTTAAATGTCATTTTCTTTTTTTGCAGGAGAACTTTCCTGGTCCCTTCAGATTTGAGTACCCTCCTTTCTTAGGTTACTTTGTATCCTATTCCTATTTCTATAATATATATTCATATGTATATATACATATTTATGTGTGTATGTGTGTGTGTGTGTGTGTGTGTGTATACTCTACCTCTCCCAATAGAGTGTTAATTTCTTTTTTTAAAATTTTTGATAATAATTTCTTAAAAATCCATCTAAAGATATTTTTCAACATTTATCCCTGCAAAGCCTTGTGCTCCATATTTTTCTCCCTTCCTTCCCCCCTCCTTAGACAGCGAGTAATCCAATATAGGTTAGACGTGTGCAATTCTAAACATATTTCCATTCTATACGAGAAAAATCAGATTAAAAAGCAAAAAAAAAAATGCTAGCAAATGACAACAAAAATAGGGAAAACATTATGTTGTGATCCATATTCATGGCTCCTCTTTCTGAATGCAGATGGCTCTCTCCATCACAAGTCTATTGAAATTGGCTTGAATCATCTCACTACTGAAAAGAGCCATGTCCATCATAATTGATCATCACATAAATTTGTTATTGCTGTATACAATGTTCTTTTGGTTCTATTCACTTCACTCAGCATCAGTTCATGTAATCTCTTCAGGTCTCTCTGAAATCATCCTGTTGATCATTTCTTAAAGAACAATAATATTTCATTATATTCATGTACCATAACTTATTCAGCCATTCCCTTACTGATGGGCATCCATAGAGTGTCAATTTCTTAAGAAGAAATTTCTTACATATTGTAAGATAATCGACTATGATAGACTTAGCTTTTCTCAGCAATACAATGATACAAGTTAATTCCCATGAAGGAAGATGCTATTCACATAGAGAGAAAGAACTGATGGAATCTGAATGCAGATTGAAGCAGATTATTTTCACTTTAGCTATGTGTGTATGTATGTGCGTGTGTGTGTGTGTGTGTGTGTGTGTGTGTGGTGTGTGTGTGTAGTGTGATTTTTTTTTCCTTTTGCAAATTGTTTTTTTTTTTTTCACAACATAACTCATCTGGAAATAGATTTAACATGATTGCATATATAGAACATATATCAAATTGTTTACCATCTTAGGAAAGTGGGAGAGGATGACAAAATTTAGAATCCAAAATTTTATTTTAAAAATGAATACTAAAAAAGAAGATAGACTGCCATATTTTAGTTTTTGTTATCAGTCAACAAACATTTAAATGTTTGCTATAAGCCATGCACTGTGCTAAATGCTTAGAACATAAAGGTAAAAATAAGGAATTCATATTCTAATGGGTTAGACAACATACAAATAAATATACATATAAAAGACAGAGGTGGAAAAATGGAAAGTAACCTTAGAGTGAGTGAAGCTATTAGCAGTAGGGGGAGAGTTTGGAGAAGAGAAAAAAGCCTTCTGCAAAAAAATGAGATATTTGCCTGTCCAGAACACAGTAAGTGGTAAACAAATTATTGTTGATTCATCGTCTACATTTGTTTTTGTATAGACTCACGTGTCCAAGTTATACATACTATCTCTATGGAATACAGCATTTTATTTTTGCTTTGTGCTCACTCCTACCATCATGTCTGGTACATGGATAGATGTTTAATTAAACCATTTTTGAATGATTGATTCATCAAAAAGATTGAAAAAGATTTGTTATCATTTACTCCAAACTCCTTATTTTATTGAATGATATCTAGAGTGGAGAAGGGACTGGAAGAGGCCTTTCCCTCTTTTTTTCCCTGTCAGTGTTATCACACTGAACTTACCTTCCACCTATTCTGTGTATATCTTATATGCATATAATTGTTTGCATACTATATCAGAATGTAAGCTCCTTGAGGGCAGGAACTGTCTGTTGCTTTCTTTGTACAAAATATCAGTGTTTTGTATATAAGAATCACTTAAAGCTTGCTGATTAACTGTCTATAATCACACTAATAAGTAGAAGAAATGGAATTCAATTTCTGAATCCAAATCCCATTATTTTCCCCAAACATCAAAATGCCAGATATCCTAGTTTGCTAATTTGCAGGGATTTCTGTTATTTCAGTTTTTTCATGTGCAACATGAGACCTTAAACTAAATGACCTTCTAGCTCCA
The DNA here is from genome assembly GCF_016432865.1 of Antechinus flavipes. Taxonomy (NCBI): domain Eukaryota; kingdom Metazoa; phylum Chordata; class Mammalia; order Dasyuromorphia; family Dasyuridae; genus Antechinus; species Antechinus flavipes. The sequence continues at coordinate 33,741,106 of NC_067400.1, read as the reverse complement.
GATCTGTGATTCTATAATCCTATATTCATAGTGTAATTTTGTTTTTTCTCCTTGGCAAACCAAAAGGGTCGAACTAATAGGAGAAAGTTACAATTGGATAAAGCATCAACATTCTCTAGCTTAGATCAGTAAATTTGTCCCTGGTGTTTTTACCAATATGGAAGAGTTAACTCTAGAGGGCTCCAATCAAAGTTGAAAGTTACCTTCAAAAAGTTATGCATATTTCAAGAGAAATAAAAATCATTATGCATTCTCTCTAAAGAGGAGACAGTCTCAAACTGTCAAAATTCGAAACCCTTCTCCATATATTACATAGAAATGCCATCTTTTAAGAAATTCTTTTCCATTTTTTCTTCTAAATTAGCTTAGTGGGCCATGGTATTACAGTATCTTAGCCTAGCTTGTGAATAATGTGACAGGTAATTTTTACACCTCTTCTTGCCTGTAGTTAAGTTTGACTGAAGATACGGAAAACAACTTTTATGACTTTGGTGGTAAAAATAAATGTTCTGTAAGTTGCATGGAGTCAGATCCTAGACAGCTCACATAAAATATTCTGTACACAATTTATAGTTACCAATAAATAATAATTAAAAAACCCTCTAGACAGATTTTATAATACTGTATATATACGAAATTATTTTCTCCAAACAAACTGATAATGTGAACTACGATGTACCTGCCATGTTATTGCAATGTAGTCTTCATGGAATGAAAGAAAGCATCTCCCCTGTATTTGCTGAAGAGATAAATAGCAACTAGATATCATTCAAAAGTGATGAATCATCACTTTAAGAATTAGACTCTCCCTAAGGTGAGAGAATGGTATACTTCCAAAAATGTCACCATGTTAATTGTCTTTTCCTATCTTCACAATGGATCAAGACATTCTTTTCGTAGCCACCAATGGCTCCAAATAGCACCAAAAACTCCCTCTAAAAGACCATACGATTTAGCTTCGTTTAGTTTATAATGAATATGATTAAATCTAAACAATTACAAGCAAATCACCATCTGGAACTATGGCAAATCAAGATTCTATTTTCTATCATGACCAATCATGAAAAGCTACTGCCGAGTTCTACTTTGCAATATTGTATAGTAATGTGATTAGATAATCAGGCAGACCAATGAACCCAGCAAACTGGAACATAAACAAAATGGGTACTATCTCACTGGTGAAAATTTTAGCATTTATGGAGAACTTCCTGACCCAAACTGCTCAACTTCTTTTTAAAAGAACTAGCCTCAAATTAGATACCAAGTTTTCTGTTAGAAACTTTAAAAGAAAAAATGTGACAAGAAAAGACATCTAGGGAAAGAGAGGTGATAGAATAAAATGCCCCATATAATGTAATAGTCTTGGGACACTCCCAAAGGCATAGGGTCAATGTGGAAGACGGTCAACATACTCACCACTCATTTCCCAGAGCATTAGTTTCCCTGCTCAGATTCTTTTTTTACCCTAAAAGTTTACCACTGTCCTATCCACATTTATGAACTTGATCTCTTGGTCATTTTTGGTTACTCTTCTCTTCCTTGTGAACCTAAGAGAACCTTAACACTGGTCTGAGACAGATACATTTGCTATGACAAGATTTTGATCTTGTCCAGACTGCTGATGTGCCTGATGACAGGGAGGAATGAGGTCATTCACATAAATAGATATTCACTGCCTCATTAAAGTTTTCCACTTAAAGTGCTACAACTTGGAGAAGGAGGGAACAATTAACCATTATAAAGCATAACCTTTTGAGAAGTCACTTCTGTACACAATCTTAAATGAAAAATATATTCCATTATCAAAGACCCATCAACTTTCCATTCTGGATTCTCTCTACTGAGGGACTCAATCCCACAAGGAGAACCAGAATAGGAATAGTAGAAAATTTCTAACTTTAGAGAGACTCAAGTTAGAATTCTGACTTTCATATGTATTAGAAATAACCAATCTCTAAATTATGATATGTTTCTTTCTCTATGATACACACATATACATACATACATATCTATATATAATGTAGATATATCCCTCCCCCAAAGTTCTCTATTTTATTCACATGACTGAGGTAGTTAATGAATTTGGTATCAGAGGCCATTGGTTCAAATCATGTCAATTTTGCTTTCTACTTGTACAAGATATTTAAAGAGTACTCAGTATTTTGCTCTGATGCTACCATATTTGGGTACAGGACTCAGTGGTATTGGAACTGATGGCCCACTGATAGAGCAATGACATTTATTTTGTTTATGATTTGAAATAACAAGACTCTGGCCTTATACAGGATTATAAAATGAATGGCTTGTAGGATGATTTTTTTGTACTCAGAGAGCCCCCCTCTCTTTTCCCCTTTCATTCACTAGTTCTTTCAATATTCAGTGAACACTCATTCTATGTAAGATGATATAGTTGGTACAAGGGATTTGGGATACAAAAGCAAAAGGCAAAGTTCTTGATCTTTAAAAACTGATGACTGTATGGGAGATGATGTGGACATAATATCCCAGATCTTAGAATTAAAGGTACCTCTATCCAAGACAATCCCATATTGCCCATTTCAAAGGAGTTATAGCAAAGATAAACTTCAAAGATGTTCTTTAAAATTTTAAGGAAAATTGAAATAATTGGGGCAGCTAGGTGACGCAGGGGATAGAGCACCAGTCCTGAAGTCAGGAATATCTGAATTCAAATCTGACCTCAGATACTTAATATGTTCTAGCTGTGTGACCCTGGGTAAGTCACTTAATCCCAATTGCCCCAGCAAATAATAATAATAATAATAACTGAAATAACCTTTATCATCACTTCTCTTCTATTTGTTCCAGAGAACCTTAAGAACATTGAATACAATCTCTTCAATTTATAGAGAAGAAAATTAAGAACCATTGGGGTTAAATGATTTCACCAAGGTTACACTGTAATTAGCATAAGGTAGAATATAAATCTAGGACTTATAGCTTCAAGCCAACTTTATTTTATTCTATTCAATTGTCTCCCACTCAAAAAATATTTATAATTGATCCAATCTTGGTCCTAGCTCCTAAACCAGATTATATGCCTGTTGAAGGCAGTATTCAAACTCAGCAGTCTGCCTAAAAGCCTGTTAATAAAAACTGATGAATAACAAAGAGCTTTGATTTACATTTGTCCTAGATGAGACTCCCTGTTGTTTTTCAAAGTTCATTTGATTGCTATTTTCTAGATGAAGCCTTTCTTGATTGCTCAAAAAAAAAAAAAAAAAAACATCCCTCACATTTATTCTGTAAGGACATAAACTTACATATTTTCCCCTGTTGGAATACAAGTTCCTCAAGGGCATGGGATGCTTTGGTTTTTTATCTTCGTAGCTTCAGAACCTAGCACAGGATCAGGTACATAGTGGATATTTAATAGATATTTGCTGATTAGTTAAGGAAAGCTCAGATTTCTTCATTATCAAATTAACTTTACTGGCAAATGAATGATGTTTCTAGAATTACTTTCTTTTTATTTATTTATTTTTGCTGAGGCAATTGAGATCCAGGATCAAACAGTTAGGAAGTATTGAGTGTCTGAAATGAGATTTGAACTCAGGTCTTCCTGATTTCAAGACTGGTGCTCTAACCACTGTACCACCTAGCTGCACCTAGAATTATTTTCTGCAGAACACGTAGCTTCTTTATTTTGACCCATATTCCTTAGGTCTAGGTGGATACAAACAAAGCTATGCCTTCTTCCTGACCACTGAGCACAAATACTATCAGTATTATTCATAATGAAATTCCAGTCTTTCCTTATAGGATACCTCCTAGAAATAGGATTCTATCATTTCTATCCTTCTATCACTGGTTTGATCCTTTGGTTTTCTGATGTATTTTTAAAGACACATTCTTTTTCCTTAAAGGGAAGGAAACTGTTTAAAACATTGCTTATGTCTCCTTTGTCCATGCTTACTACAGACATCAAAAAGGAGATGACAATTCTAAAAATGGATGCATTCTGATTAGAAAGAAATTTCCTGTCTTTTTCCACTTTGACAATTGTAGAATTTTATTCTGCTCTTGAAAATGGTAGAAGATGGAGCTGACTTTGGCACAAAAGCTAATCTTTCACATCCTTTAAACTTATGGGAATGGGACAAACCACTGAAGATTCTCTTCATTGGGGAGAAAATGGCAGTATCAGTTGCTGCAAGCCATTTCAGAGTGTATCTTGCACTTCTTATCCAGGATTAGATCACAGAATTAAGCCAGTGAATTCATTTTTCCCTCCTTCCTCTTTTCTTTTTTTTTCCACAAGAGAATGAGTTCTTATTTATCATTCTGATGTTTCCTCACCAAGTCTAGAAGGCTTCTTTTTGTTTCATAAAAAGTTGCCTGCCTTTTTTGCTTTAAATAATCTCTAAAACAAGTAAATGGGATAAGACTATTAACTAACCACATAACTACTGCTTGAATGCAACACTAAGTGGGTAAATTGGGTATATCTGAGAAAGAAAAAGAGATGGATTTCAAGTTGCAATACTTTTTCAGAACAAAATTTCAAGCTGGGGTCTTGGAAATGAAACAATGATTGATTCATTATTAAACTTCCCAGTAGAATATTGTATTTACAAGGGTTTCTCTAGGCAAATAAACCAGTAATGTTGATTGAGCTGGACACCATACATTTTCCAGGACCATTTAAAAGGAAAATTTTGCTGATGAGAAAGGAATGAGAAAATGAATAGAGGAAGTTACACCCCAAAAGGGAAAGCGCCTCTCTAATGAAAAAAAAAATGGTAAAGCCTGTCTGCTTGCTAATCAACTTGATAAATATAACCAACACTGCCACATTCACAAAAAAGTTATAAAGAGGAAAAAAGGAAAACATAAGGAGAAGAATTTTGATCAGAAATAACACGGATTCTATTTTTTAAAAATGTTGTTGGTGGTTGTTTGTAAAAGAAAAAGTATACTTTGTTGGGGGATGGAAATAGGAGTGGGGATTTTCTGAAAATGTTAAAATAGATAAGACTTAACCAGTTGCCCTAAATGTTGAACATAGCAAGAGAATACAATATATCAGATGACTTTAAAAACCTCGGTTTTTTTAGTTATTTTTAAAACAAAATTATATTTCCATCCCTTCTCTAACATAATCCTCTAGGAATGAAATAAAAATATATAGGATGTCCCAAAATCTTGAGGCAACTTTAGGCTTTGGAGACAGAAAGAAAGAGAGAGAGGAAGAGAGGGAAAAGGAGAGGAGAAGGAAGAGGAGGAGGAGGAGGAGCAGGAGGAGGGGAGAGAGAAAGAGAGAATCTGCACGTGTGCACATTGTGTGTGTGTGTGTTATGTGTCTGAAGGATGGCCTCTGGATTGGTAGGCTTGTTATTTATGTACACAATTCCTTGGTTGCCATCAGACTATGCCTGTAATGCTTAACTCCATTATCTTCTAATCTTATTTTTTAGAAATTGCTATGACCTTTTTGAAGGACGTCTATATATTCTGTCTCCAAAGATTGAAACAATGCACTTTCAAAAGTTTTTCAAAAGGCAGTCGCTGACTCCTGTCAACCTGGTTCTCACACATTTTGCTTTTTTTCCCAGCTTCACAAATCCTAATGCTCCACATTTTAGGGAATCCAATCTTTCAGCAGATCCATGGCACCTACTTGCTGAAAGATTTAAACCCTAGTAAATGCGGGCACAGCTTCCCATATGTATTCCACCCCGTTTGCGATAATTAAATCTGTGGCAAAGTTACAATTTAGTTGTGCCTACAAGTGGCCAGATGGATTCTAAAGTTAACATCTGTGTAGTTTTATCCCCACTCAGATCTATGAATCCAAGAAGTTTTCTCCTCCTCTTCTCTCTCCCACCCCCCACCACATCTACTTCCCATCATCCCATTATTGGGAAGATAGTTAATAATTAGATCATTATTGCCAGACTTTTACCCTTCCTCCAAAAAAATTAGTTTCTACACTCAAATGCTGGAAGGATGTCTGATTTCACTAGCATGGACAGTTTCCAGTGTAAGGATGGTCTCCATTAAAAGTCTAAAACTTGTCTAAAACTTTCTTTAGATAAATTCTTAGGAAGCTTCCTGCAGCCTACAGCAATGAAGTGATTTGTCCACTGTTAGACAATAAGTAAGCATTAGAGACAAGAATGTGAATTCATTTTTTCTTGAGTCAAAGCCCAGATTTCTCTGTAATATCCACAATCTGCCTCCCTTGATAAATGCATCTCCCAATTAAATAATTCAAAGATCACTGATTTCATCAGTCTAAATAGGGCTACTGATGAATATCACAAACAACACATTTTAGTTTGTGTTTAGTTTGATGATTAATTGTGGCCCCTCACTTCTGCCTCCCTTTCCCCCGCCCCCCAAAAAAAGATCATCCAGCACCTAAATTTAATTTGAATTTAGGTAATACAGACTTTGTACAAATAGACAAAAGATTTCTGGGATTGTACTGAAAGGTTTTCCAACTTAGGTACTGCTCACACAGACTTGTAGAACATTTATCTAAATTAGAAAGTAAAATAAATTCAACAATAGTTAAATCAGAAATAAGGATTAACCAAGCATTAGCACAAACTTCCAGGGAATTGGAGGTTCTGAATCCATTCTTTTCAGTTATCCATGCTTCCAGGGACAACAAAGGCAGGACAGCAATTGGTTTACTAGAAGAATGATGGAGCCTCGAAAAGCCAGAAGGTAGTGCTTATATACACATACATGTAATATGCATGCACCCACACACACCCACACACACACACACACACACACACACACACACACACCTGAAGTACTGCAGAGAAACTGCTTCTTCTCAAAATCAAGAGAGAGGAAAGCTTCTGTTTTGGCGGGGTGTCATGGAACTATCCAAGACAGGGAAGCTTTTGCTTCCATGAGTTAGTCTGCCCATATAGTCAAAGGTTTCTCATTCTTTCCTTTGTCCTTTCTCTTGTCCACTATCATTTTCTAGCAAGATCTGTTCTCCTTTCAAAAAGGAGGCACTTGGGGGCAGATAGATGGTACAGTGGATAGAGCACCAGCCCTGAAGTCAGGAGGACCTGAGTTCAAATCCGACCCCAGATACTTAACACTTCCTAGCTATGTGACCCTGGGCAAGTCACTTAACCCCAATTGCCTCAGCAACCAAAAAAAAGGGGGGGGGGCACTTAAAGCTTCTGGATTCACATTAAAACTTGTGTGATATAATCTCATGGAGAACATGACATGGAAATATCCCTCTCCTTCCAAAAAATGTCATTAATGTTTAGCAGCATTGCTAATAATTATTGAGATCAATAATAAATATGTAATATCAACTAAACAGACTTTCCCCAGAGACTATGTTTAACTTAAAAAGGATAGAATCATGGAGAAAATGGTTACTCAAGCATCATGTGGATTAAGTAATTGTCTTTTGATGGAGAGAAACTTTGAAAAACACACAGACTATAAGTCTTATGCTGTGGGGATCCTTCTTAAGAGATTTTTTATCTCATTCTAAGAAATCTGAACTGTAGGACTATTTTGTGAGAAGATAAGATTTCAGCAGCAGTTGATGGTTTAAAGTGCTTCTGGATGAAATTTTACATGATACATTGTTGATATATTAGAATATTTCTTTATATTGTTTGTTTCATTCTTAACAAGCTATTAAACCAGTGATGTCAAAATATATTTAAGATAGTGATGATAGGACATTTGAAAAAGGAAAGAGAGAAAGATTAGGGAAATTCTGCTTCCAGTTAATTTTATTCACAAAAGTGGGAGCTTGGGATTTAACTGACATGGGGAGAGATCGTGGATTCCTCCTAATGCATGAGGAAATAGTAGAAAAGAATCAGTGGCTACCTTATTAATCTGGATAAGAATAAATAAGGAAACATACCAATAGCAAATTGAATGGTGAAGATTAGTATGGTTGTCATCTAGAACACAAGAAGAATTCCCCACTTAAAGAATAACCTAAGGTACACATGAGAATGTCATTCTTAAAACCCAGTTACATTTAATTCTATTCAGAAAAAAAATTAAATGAACAAGAATATAATGTTATAGGTTACAGCCAATTGTGGTGCAAAGGCAGATAAAAGCTGGTAAAGAGTGGAAAGTTGTTATAATTCTCCAGTATTTTATTATTATTAACCCAACTCTGTTGGAATATTCCTTATATTCCAACTCTCTACTGACTTGAGATCAGCCCATGAACTTCATAAGCCTTTAGGCTCGTGTAATTGTGTTTTTTTTTTTTTTTCTTCTGATATATTGTATATATTCTGGCTTATCTCTTTATTAGCTCCTTCTGAATAATGAAATATTTTGATAATAAATCTAGCATAATCATTGTGTATTTGCCCCCCAAAAGATGATGAGACATTTTTATGATTTAAAAACTTTTTTTTTCTGGGATAGACTGAGATTTACAAAAAAATTATAAATGGAAATTTATGCATCTAAATCATGATGTTACATAATTTTCATGGATACTACTTATATTTTGGTGACATATTGGATCAGGAGTTTGATGACGTTTAACTTATCACTTAAAGGAAACCTGTCTTATGGCTATCGTGGTTTAGAAAGAATGTTGACATTTTTAAGAGCATCAAGAGGAGGCCATCTGATTTAGGCAAGGACTTCGAGATCATGTCATGAAAACTAGTTGAAAGAATAGGAACTCTGTAGCCTAGAAAAATTAAAAACATAAATCAGTGGGTCTCAAACTTTTGTTTTCAGTATCTTTATCCTATTAAAAATTATTGAGGATCTCTCCAAAGTGTTTTTGTTTATCTGGGTTATAGTTATAGACATTTACCATATTGGAAATAAAAACTATTTTTGAATTTGTAGACCCTCTAAAAGGGTTCAGAGATCCCCAGGATTCTCTAGACCATACTTTGAGAATCACTGAATAAATGAAGGGGGTGAATGGCAGTAAGTATCTGAAAGGTTGTCATGTGGAAGAGTTTATATTTGTTTTTTTGGCATCAGAAGACAGAATTAGGAACAGCGGATTGATGATTTTGAGAGGAAGATTTAGATTTGATGTAAGAAAGCTATCCATGGAAAGGGCTGAATTGGGAGGCAGTGAGTTCCCCTTTATTGTGAGTCTTTAAACAGAAGCCATGTGGCTACTTATGGATATAGAGCTATAAATACATACATATATATATATGCATTTATATATAATATATATGTATAAATATTCACGTATACTAAACAACAAAAGGACAGTAGAGTATAAAAATTTCTAGACCTGAAGTCAAAAGGTTTGAATCCAGTTTTTACTTGTATAACTACTAATTTCCATTCCTCAGCTGAAGAAAAGTGAAAAAAGACTGACCTCTGAGAAAAATTATAGCTGTCAATTTATGATCCCATGATTCCAGATTGTGCTCTTGCTAACAAATGGGCTAGAGTAGATGAGAGGGAAAGAAATAAGCTTTTAAATAGCATTATGTGCCAGATACCATAAAAAGTACCTTATAGATATCATTTTATTTTTTCTTTGGAAAGAAGGTAGGTGTATTATTAATATTTCCATTTTACAGATGAGAAAGTTGAGACAAAGAGATTAATTAATTTGCACAAAGTCATACCATTAGTAAGTCCCTGAGGTCAAATTTGAATTCAGATGTTTCTGATTACAGAACTAATGCTTTATCCACTATGTCCTCTAGTTACTTGTATGTTGGTTACTAAGGTTGCTCCTTACAATATTTTGAGCAATTATAACAATACTAGAATGATTATCCTCTAAAATGACTTTGTGGATATAATTTAGTTTTTGTTGTATGAGCTCTGGATATTTATTTTAAAATAAAAAGGTCACAGTACATTATAGTAACATTACTCTGTTTATTCAATTAAGAAGCAATCAATAAGCATTTATTAAAGCTAACTAGAAGAATTTGTTATTTGTACTAATCAAGAGCTAGCTGTAATATAAAATAATGCTTACAAAAAATAAAGATATGAAAAT